>NC_134848.1:34971213-35587880 GCF_965363235.1 Mytilus galloprovincialis
CATTTAAAAGATGAATGTATTTGAATAGCAATACTTGTAATTTATGCTAAGATTAAAAGTTGTCAGTACCACTGAACACTATCACACTGCTAATGAATTGACTGTTCCTTCTGTTGTCAATAAAATTGAAAGAAATCACACTGTTAATGATTTCACTGCGCAAACTGTTGCCAATACCACTGATCAGTATCACACTGTTAATGAATTGACTGTTCCTATTGTTGTCAATAAAACTGTTCAGTATCACATTGTTAATAAATTGACTGTTCCTTATGTTGTCAATAAAACTGATCGCAATCACACTGTTAATGATTTAACTGGGCATACTGTATCAAAGGGGAACCAATATACTGATTACAAAAGTCAAAAGGGACTTATCAACTAGTCACAAAAAAGCTCTTTGACAAATAAGTCAAAACCATTACTTACGAACTAGCCCAAAAGTTCCAACGGAACATTTCAACCAGTCACACAAAGTTCCAATTGGTGAAATTATCAAAGGTACCAGAATTATAATTTAGATCACCAGACGTGCGTTTCGTGTACACAAGACTCATCAGTGACGCTCGTATAAAATATTTAAAAATCCAAACAAGTAAATAGATGAACTGAGAATTGATGCGAAGAAAAATATCGGTATAAGTTCTAATTTATTGTTAAACATTAATCTGAAATTGACATTTTAATAAGGACCCACATTCGGATGGGGTATTTTTCTCTCTTCAGAGGGTAGTGTGAATACTAAATTAGCATACACATGCAACTTATTCCGTTTGAAGTGAGTAATGAAATGCAACATACATTTGGCTAACTAGTTGTGTTCAACCAGAGCTATGAATGAAGTTTGATCCAACATATAAATTATGTTGTGAGACATTTCCCCTAGCTCTCTTTTTCGGAACTTTTCAACTGCACTCGGAGCGGATTAACTAATCGATAAATAACTGACAGAACATAGTGGTTGTACCATTTTTTTCACACTAAAAACGACCAATATATTTTCCAATACCTGTGTGACGTAGAAAAAAATTTGACACCTATGGGTCAATGACATAGGTTTCTTCCGTCAAGTGGTCCGAGAACACAATTAATTCGTAGTGCATTTCTTTTAGAACATAAATGAAAATAAAAAAAATCCCACCTGCGCTTTCTCAAAGAAACTTTTACAGTGTGTTGTACTACTTTTGGGACAAATTATATCAAATTTATAGAAAACTTCATCGCCTCTAACTCAAAATATGGACAATTTTATGTTTAGGGCGTCTTGAAATCTTTTGACAGCTTCCGAAGTGCTCATTTTCAACCTTTTTCAGCTGGACCAAATCACTACTTTCCTTTAAACTAAAGCCAAATTTTTTTACAGTGTAATTTCATCTCCCTACTTGCAATTTGAGGCATTAAACATGGAGAAATAAATTTGGAAGGGGTATAAAAATTAATGGCAAGTAACCCACAGTCAACAATAGGGACTATATTTGTGAACAACGAAAATCAAGGGACGACAATAGTGGTCTCGGACCAAGTGTGTTGACATATTGAACTAATGGATAGAACTTCAACAATGTTAAGAAATTAATTATCTAAATATGAATGACGATTGGCTACAGCTACATCTGCATTCTCTTGTTGATGTTTATTTGTTATCATTTTGTTATGATCATCTTTGACGTAATAATGTTGACACGTCATATCAATTTTTGTCACTTAAGGTTTTGGGTAAAAAAATATGTCCCCTGTAAATATAAGTATATCAAAATTACATTATCCATTCTTATAATATGATGTACTGGTTATATGTCTGGTCATAAACGCAGACAGAGATCTTGATGTATTTCTATGCCTATGTGCATTGTAATACTTTCTTGTGGACTTTATCCCCAAGGGTGACTGGGGTATAGAAATATGGTCACTTGGTCTTCTCCCGACCGGCAGTAAAACGCTTGTCGAAGTGGGGCGTCCGTTTGGCTGTGCGGGATGTATCAAGTTCGCAGTCACGTCCGGTCAGAAGGGGGACGTTAAATCCGATGCCTCGTGTAAAGAGAGTGCCACGCTCTTTGCACGTTAAGAACCCTTGCAACAACTCTTTGAGGGGTCCGTAGGTGGCCTGTTGCAAGGCAAAATTTCGGTCCCTATCCAATATACCCTCATTTTCCAGTGGCAGTCCAAATTTCCCCCACCATCATCCAAGATGGCCTCTATCGTATCAACCTACATATTGTATTTATTGTGAACTTGTTCTCGTCCTGAATATGCATGAAATATTTGCCACTGGACGTTAAGCAACCAACAATCAATCAATCAATCTTGTGGACTTTGAAACCATTGAATACTTAAAATTTTAACAAAATCTCGATTTTAATAAAAAAAAAATTTAGTATTTTGATAAAAAAAATTCGGATGTTGACAATCATGACAATTTGTCTGACAATAAAAAAAAAGTACCTTTCAGTTGGCACACTGAATGTAGAGGTATTTTTACAGGATACACTTGAACTAAAAAAAAAAAAATTGATACATTATCTTCCTGTTCAATTAAAAAAAAAGTCTAATTTTCAAAGTATTCAAACTAGAGGCTCTCTTGGATGACGGATAGGCTACAAAGTAACAACACTTGGTCAGCACCTCATAAGGAACATTCATGCAATGTTTGGTTTTATTCCATTCAGTGGTTCTCTAAAAGAAGTCATTTGTATGCATTTCCCATAGGGTCCTATGCTAAACTAAGTCCCCCGCTGGCGGCCATCTTGGATAATGGATCCGCTACAATGTAACAACACTTGGTCAGCACCACATTAGGAATATTCATGCCATGTTTGATTTCTTTTCATTTAGTGGTTCTCTAAAAGAAGTAATTTGTATGCATTTCCCATAAGGTCCTATCTTAAACTAAGTTCCACGCTGGCGGCAATCTTTGATGATGGATCTGCTCCAAAGTAACAACACTTGGTCAACACCGCATAAGGAACATTCATGCCATGTTGTCAAGTATGAAGTCATTCCTCGCATTCAATTTGGAGAAGTGTTTGACAGCAATATTTGTAGAGCGAGCAAGCTAACAAACGAACGAATAAGGTGATTGCAATATAGTCCCCACTATATAGAGTGCAGGCATAATAATAACTTTTTACCCTTAGGAATTCGATATGAACTAATTTGGAAACAGAGCCCTTAATAAAAAAAATCTAAATGAACAGTTAGATTCAGCATATTGTAGAACCCAAATAATGAGTTTTTGATGAAATCAAACAATGTTTATTTTTTTGTAATTAAAGAATGGAAGCTTTATATTCCCACTTACAAGTCATTAATAAACAACTGCTTCCTGGGTTTCTTTGTTATTGGTCTGGATAAGAAAATGTATTTTTATATGGCAATGTATTTATCAATAAAATATTATTTTGTCATCTGTTTTTCTTTTAAGCATGGCTCTTCCTATAGCACTTTGTTTGGTTGCATAGCCAATTTCTTTCTTTGTGTCATTCACAAACGCATCACTTTCCGTATTTAGTTCTGTTATGAAACTATTGCATTCCTTGACTAATTCTTCACGGAACATCTTCCTTAAGGTGGACGAAATATCCTTAAGTTTATTTATAAAAGTCTTTGGCCTCTCCGAACCTTATTTGGGACTGAACTTGATGTCTATTATAGAGGGGGAGAGGGGTTTAACTGTTACGGGGCAATTTAATCTTTGTTATCTGTTATTTTGAATATATATTGGCTGTTAGCTGTGATTGTCTTATTCTTTGTTAGCTGTTATTGGGCCTTTAGGTTTTTTGTTATCTGTTATTGTGATAATGTATTTGCTGTTAACTGTTATTTAAAATTGGAATGTAAGGAATTTTTTTGACAGTCAATATTCGGTATAAATTGAAGATCATTAGACATTGGGGTCTACCACTACTAATATGTTTATCCCGTATTCAGAGGATTCCATTAACATATACCCATCACAGAAGTGAGGTCCAGCACAATTCAAGTATATTTTATGATTATGATTTTCGTTTGTTATAAATTCCATTTTTAGCTCACCTGGCCCGAAGGGCTAAGTGAGCTTTTCTCATCACTTGGCGTCCGGCGTCGTTCGTCGTCCGGCGTCGTTAACTTTTACAAAAATCGTCTCCTCTGAAACTATATAACTCAAAAACCATAGCATTTAGAACAAATCTGACATGGGGTTAAATTGTTTATCAGTTCAAGATCTATCTGCCCTGAAATTTTCAAATGAATCGGACAACGCGTTGTTGGGTTGCTGCCCCTGGATTAGTAATTTTAAGGAAATTTTACTGTTTTTGGTTATTATCTTGAATATTATTATAGATAGAGATAAACTGTAAACTGCAACAATGTTCAGCAAAGTCAGATTTACAAATAAGTCAACAGGACCAAAATGGTCAGTTGACCCCTTTAGGAGTAATTGCCCTTTATAGTCAATTTTTAACCATTTTTCGTAAATCTTAGTTATCTTTTACAAAAATCTTCTAAAACTACTGGGCCAAATTAAACCAAACTTGGCCAGAATCCTCATTGGGGTATTTAGATTAAAAATTGTGTCCGGTAACCTTCATGTAGGACTTGGGTTATGTGTCCTTGACCCATCACTGTCTGGTACAAATATAGGTGTCTTCGGTGCAGCTGAAAGTTTTGTCCTTGGTTCCTGTCCACTTTCTTCTACAATATACATTTTATATCAATATTAACACAAAAATGCCATTGAATATAATCACATATCCTTCATTTCCAATGCTTAACCATATGATAAAGTGAATTTCTTCTTTCGAAAATGTACCGATAAATCTCTCGACCAACACCAATGCTTGACTAATATAATTTCCAATAGTAATGTGTATAGCATACTAATGAAATAGTATAAATTGGACGAAAAATCTTGTAATTTTCACAAAAAGAGTTTTACAGATTTTCACATGTAAAAACAATCCGATTTGTTTTAACACTTCAATTTTATATAATGATCGAAAGGAAAGGATCTCAAAATGTAAACTTTCGCCCTGCAAATTGAAAAAAAAAATAATAATCGACTCGTTGTTTGTGTAATGGCCACTAATATCAAAATGACCTTAATATCATTAAAAAAGCATGAATCTTCTATCGTGTCCCCAACGCCATGAACATTCCATGATGAACTAAAAAGTTGCTCTTTCCTATATACCATAACATTTAAATATTTATATAAAAAACATTATTTTGGTCTGAGCCAACTCATTCTTGAGGTGGAGGCCATTAATACGTTAACCCTTTCAATGGGAAGGACACAAAGGCAAACAAAAAGGTTACCTTAAAAAAATAGTAATATAAAACGAAGGAAATTGGACGAGCCAAAAATCAAATTTGCCAGTAAAAATATTACGAATCATTGTGGAAAAGATATTCAAAACTTGAACCGCCACTTATTTGAAAAATATAGAATTACCAAACTAAAATCGACAGGGTACGAGATTCCCATGGTTACATTATGAAGATCTGTCCAAAGTGTGGGGAAGAAAAAAACTCGTATGAGGGACCACCTGAAAAGAACACACAAACTGCTGGATACTAGCGTGCTGGACAGTCTGGTTATCCCCTTACTTAGTTAGACTTATTTCAAAGTCCCTGGATTTCGAAACTATTTTATTTCCAGTAACTTCATGTATAGTTTTATCCTGAGTCTCCAGATATAAATTAAATAATTAAAACAAATGATGACAAATAGAAGTGTGGCACCATACATTTTAAGCACAGTCCGTAGGTACTCTTAGTTTAGAAGTTGCTAAAAGACCTATACATGGCTGTTGACTTTTTGGCTTGCCAGTAACTTTTGCCTGAAATGTATCATACAATTAAAACTGGAGACACTGTAAGCCATATAATTTTATAAGCGATCCACTTCACAAAAATATGGACGAAAGAAAGGGCATAAATCAAGTCAGGACAGCTAGAAATCTTTTACTTTTAAAAGATAGTAGTATTCACATCTAGGCTGGTCGAAAAGTTTGAAATGAGGCGGCCAATTTTTCTTATTTGTTTACAGCAACATAGCAAGAATAATATCAACGGAAGTTAAAAAATCTATTGATGTTTACCAATGTGAGCCAATTTTTTGTGCACAAAAGTCTAGAATTAAAACAAAAGAAGCAGTGAAAATACTTATTAAAAAGCAACCACAATTTAAACTCGCAAAAACTATTCCATATAATATCAACTAAATGTAACATTTGTTTACAGTATTGGCAGCATCGGCCACTGGAAAAACGCTCTTTGTGACAATATGGGACGATGGAACCAGGAGGGCACAGATAAACAGTTTTATGAAGTGGAAAAAGAAGGGAATATTATATTGAAAAAAATGACACCTACTGTGACTTTTCTGTGATACGAAGGAAATATCAAAACTACTCCTCTGCTGATTTTGGCTTCGCTGTTTTCTTTTTCTTGTTTATGCCTTCCCAGCTATCAACATGCTCCTTATTCATACATTCACCATTCTGTGTTACACATCCATCACAGAAACAGCTCAAAAGCCGAGTAACAAGATTTCCATTTGCAACAGGTTTGATTGCATGTTTTTTTCTTGTATCAGGTACTGCTTTGACTTCAATCCTGTCCTGTGTTTTCGTATATGACATCCGTTTTGGCGACGAAGAAAAAAGAACGTACCTTATGCCAACAATCGTCTTCTTCACCCTTTTGTATTGATAATTCATCACTTGCATACTTGTGGACATCCTGGGTATTACTAACTATGCCTGATCCGGCTAAAATTCAGTTGGAAAACTGATCGTTTAACTACGCCGAATTCACCATCACATGGCCCCTTGCTATGTCGTGTCCCAAAAAAGTGTTTCTCATCAGGGAATCCGTAGTCCTCAGTGCTCTTGCTGACGTCTGCAAATGGAATTTTTGATTTAAATTGACCTGGCGCTCCGTCTGAAAAATGAATTTCTCTGTTTAGTTCTACGCCTTTATCTTTCAAGTAGGTGTTTGCTAAAGCAACAAAGTGGTGAACAGCGTGACTGTCATGTTTTTTGTCTTCTGTGATAAACATCATACTTTCGTTCATAGGATTTTGGCAAGATGGACAGTAGTAATAAACTACAATTGGAAAGAGCGTCACCGTGTTATGACTCCAGTGGGCACTCTGTGCTTCGTCTTGATACAAGCATGTGTAGTTTTCGGCGAAGTCCATGCAGAAAACTACCCACTAGTCCGGGATATTTCTGATAAGTTTGGAAAACTACTCATGTTGCCGCGCAGCGTTGTGAATATGTCCACTAAAAGAATCAATTTCAGACATCAGTTCTCTGATGAATACATCCACATGATCTTTTCTTAGTTTTAACATTTTGCGGGTTTTCTTATATTTATCAGTAAAAGTTTGATTTTCCCATTTATGCTATTCTAGAGATTTGCATTTATTTTTCAAGAGCTTTGCAAGTGATGTCTGGAGCGGACCTGTCCCACATTGTTCACACTCTCTTTCAATGCATTTTTTTCTGGCAAAACTGCATCCCTTCTATCTTGGGGCATAGAGTTTGTCTTGAAATGGCATATCGATCTTTAAGAACAGTTCTGTTTCCCAATACCTTACTGATAGCCTTAATCTTCAACTCAATATTAGTCCTACAGTAATCGGAAAGGCAGTTTTTGAATGTATTTTTGTTCATAGTTTTAACGTTGGATGGCCACAACGAAGCTAATTTTCTGAAGCTAATGTTACATTCCTTATTTTGCTCCCTGAATTGCTTATATGTAGCTTGCAGACTTTTATCAAGAATTATTTTGCGTTCCAAAGTCTTCTTGCTTTTTGTCAGGAAGATAGGTAGAGTTGGCGGGTCGTTTGAAAAAATCCTCGACGGATTCAAGTGTGTTCTTATCTAAAGCGGCACTCCTTTTTTTGTTGTCCCATAAAACACCTAGCTATAAAACCAGGTTCAATCCACCATTTTCTACATTAGAAAATGCCTGTACCAAGTCAGGAATATGACAGTTGTTATCCATTCGTTTGATGTGTTTGGACTTTTGATTTTGGACTTTCCTTTTTGAGTTTTCCTCGGAGTTCGGTATATTTGTGTTTTTACTTTATACACCTTCTAATGTAGAACATTTATGAGCAAAAGTCCAAGACATGCCATATTGTTTTCTTAGTATACTGGTTTCAGAGTTATAAGCCAAAAACTGCATTTTACCCCTATGTTCTATTTTTAGCCATGGCGGCCATCTTGGTTGGTTGGCCGGGTAACCGAACACATTTTTTAAACTAGATACCCCAATGATGATTGTGGCCAAGTTTGGTTAAATTTGGCCTAGTAGTTTCAGAGGAGAAGATTTTTGTAAAAGTTAACGACGACGGACGACGGACGACGCCGGACGCCGGACGCCAAGTGATGAGAAAAGCTCACTTGGCCCTTCGGGCCAGGTGAGCTAAAAAATGAAAGTGTGAATGAGGCATTAGTGTGCTGTCAGAGCACAATTTTTTAATATATTCTTTATGCATTTAAATAATGAAATACAAAATAATTACTTGTTTGTTATAGTCTTGTGAATGCATGTAAATAATTTAAATCAACGAATTCTTAGTTAATTTTCAGAAATTGGCAGAAATGGCCAGGAGCTGACCTTCAATATGTTGGCCTTCATAGAAGGAACATATAAAATTATAGGAAAATGCTGGCAACAATAATAATACAAGGTGGAGCATTTTCTCATATTCTTACACATTTTATGGTTACCTATGGCTACATGGGTACAAGTGCAGCAACCATTGACACGCTTGATGACGAAAAAAAATCATTCAGAAGGTGATTTAAGTTTTATGTACCATTGTGTTGATTCAATACTAAACAAATGGAAATTTTACAGAAAATCCACAGCCTTTTTCCTTAATGTACTCTAATATTTGGCAATTTGGTGACGGATAGATATAGGATTATGGGATGCAGTGCTAGCATTGGTCGATTCCCTTAAACAAGTTTATAAATTTAGTTATTTGTTAAACCAAATATAAATATGGACTAAATCAGGTACCGCTTTTAGGGTGTGCTCGATTTTAGTGACTCAGCATGAGGTGTTTTGGAATTTACAGGTTGCTTAGAACATTTTGTAAAAAATAAAAGATAGCACATCATAGAAAAGCAAGTCATTTTGCAAGTGAGAATTCTATGTTTCATTGATTGATTGTTGGTTGTTTAACGTCCAGTGGCAAATATTTCTTGCATATTCAGGACGAGAACAAGTTCACAATAAATACAATAGGTAGGTTGATACAATAGAGGCCATCTGGGATGATAGTCGGGGAAATTTGGACTGCTACTGGAAAATGAGGGTATATTGGATAGGGACAGAAATTTTGCCTTGCAACAGGCCACCTACGGACCCCTCAAAGAGTTGTTGCAAGGGTTCTTAATGTGCAAAGAGCGTGGCACTTTCTTTACACGAGGCATCGGATTTAACGTCCCCCTTCTGACCGGACGTGACTGCGAACTTGATACATCCCGCACAGCCAAACGGACGCCCCACTTCGGCAAGCGTTTTACTGCCGGTCGGGAGAAGACCAAGTGACCATATTTCTACACCCCAGTCACCCTTGGGGTTTCTATGTTTCAAATTTTATATAAAAAATATCTGTAATAAACTAAATGCTGTGAATTTTCTATAAAAATCTTGGTTTATTTGCCACAAATTCCTCTTTTTCTACTAAATGCAATGAAACAGTAAATAGTAATGCTTTGCATCAAGTTTCCCGGGGCCCCCTTTACCCTTTTGACATTTTGCATTTAATTATTGTGATTATGACGATAACTGTTTTTCTCCTTTTTTTTAGGACGAAATTAGGATGAGCTCCAGTGAGTCCGATGTCATTCCGTACAACAATTTGAATAAATTAAATTGGCACCAAAACTAAAACCCGGTCAAAAAACACAAAAAAAGAACTTTAAATTTCATAAGAAATGCAAAACGACAGGCAAAAACTAGGGCCATCAACAGACCGAAAAAAAAGCGGTAGCGAAACTGAAACTTTAACAGTAGAACCAGTGGAGGTCCTGGTTTTAATTCAAGAAAAGAAACACAAAAATTCAAGTATATGGGAAATGGCAGTATGTTAAATAAATTTGTAAGAGGATCAGCACTGACGGATGGCCGTCCTCAGGTTTTCCAGAGGTACAAACAAAACATTTATGCCGGAAAATAGAATTTCACCCCTGTAAATGACACCGGACAAGTATACCTATCCTTTCCTCCAAGGAAAGACGAAGGAGATAGCGAAGGAGCACATGTCGAGACTACAGGGAATTTCAGTTGAGAAGGGAAACTCAATTGAAATCACGCAGAGGTAATTATATCAGAATTAATAATGATATGTTTAATCCAACAGCTCTGATCTTCATGTTACTTTCAATAAAATTGAGAATGTCAAAGAGACAACAACCCGACCATATAACAGAGAACAGCAGAAGGTCACCAATAATAAAAGACCAACGAAGGCCAGAGGCTCCCAACTTGGGACAGTTGCAAACATGCGGCTGGGTTAAACATGTTTATGAGATCTCAAATGGATCTCAACGCTCTCCCTATACATCTAGCCAAAGTAGAAAAATAAACGCATAACAATACGCACAGTAAAATTCAAACATTCCAGATGAAGACTACGAAGATTTGGAACAGTTTTTCACCCCACTAGACGATTCAGTTGATTTGACACCAATCCAAGAAAACGCAGACTTAGACTTGCATATGCAAGAACAACACATTACAGAACTCACAGATGACTAATCATTGAATGAAATTGCAGACATTAGCACCAATGTAATGGCAACTGATTTTGATGAACATCAAAATTCAACAAATAACAATTCATCCATTAATAAATCTGATATATCTTATGAAATTGCAGGTAGCTTTGGATTTAAAAAATACAACCCACCTACATTACTTACAAGACATCTACCTCCTGCCACAAGAAGAGATGATGATATAGTAAAACTTGAGGAAGTATTGGATGACATACTAATTAAAACTGATAAAGTCGGCTTCGATTTGATGCTAATAATAAAATTGGAGCTAATTTGCTTAAGCTAATGTCAATGTCTTCCAAATACAAAATTTTTATTCCTGAGTATCCTATTCTACATCTTAAGAAGTCTATAATAAACAATAGTTGTATATTGAATGGACAACAACTGTCATATTCCTGACTTGGTACAGGCATTTGGTGGCAACATGGTGGATTGAACCTGTCTTATAGCGTTCAACGTCTCACTTGTATGACAGTTGTATCATATTCTTATCTTATGCAGTAAATGTAAGACTTACTTTTTCTTAATTTTATTTGTAAAACAGAACTTGTGCCCCGTACATGTTACATCTAGATCTTTGTATATTTTAGGCCAATTTTCCCCGTCAAGTTGTTCCCTTCAGGGTAAGTTTTATTCACATTTTTGTAAAGCATCGCATACTTTTGAATAACTTTTTAATCTCTGACTTCAGAGTCCATAAAGTGAGATAATCAAATTATTCGAATAACATATAATGCTGTGTACAATACTTTGTGCAATTTTGAAATGTGCAACCTATACCGTATGGTATCTAATTGGATACAAACGATACAAAGGTTTGATATCTACAATTTCTCTGCTTAGTTTTCTAACTTCGAATTCAGGTTCTGATATCCAATCATCAAGCTCCGGGCTGTTACAGAAAATCAGCAGTATGTTTATCCACATGTCGATACAAAACTCAGATATGGAAATTCACTTAAAATAAAATGTGTCAGGGGTTTATTTGAAAGAATAGGTTTTTAATTTGAATGTAAATCGTGTGCTAATGATAGAAACAAGACTTACTGTAGAATATTTAACTGTTGTACGCCCGTTGCTGAATTACTGAAATGTTAATTTAAAGCTTTGTATGTTAAAAACATTTCAGTTTGAAAAACATATTAATGTTCATACCTTGTGACTGATTGTAAAGATAATGTTTAAGTGGTATCTTATTCTTCAACTCCAGAACGGAACAATGAGGTGAACATATCATTTGACTAACATTGTGAAATACAGCATGCAACTTTAATATGAACAACCTATAACATCTGATTTGTATTCATAACCGATTTATATATTTTTCAATTCCATCTCTGACAAATCATTCCATTTCTTTACGTGAAAGTGGCAAATCTACGGAAGGGACTGGAACAATTACTTGGTATCGACAAAGAGTTGTTGCAAGGGTTCTTAACGTGTAAAGAGCGTGCCACTGTCTATAAACGAGGCATCGGATGTAACGTCCCACTTTGACCGGACGTGACTGTAAACTTCTATACATCCCGCACAACCAAATAGACGCCCTACTTGTGCAAGCGTTGTACTGGCGGTCGGGAGAAGACCAAGTGACCATATATCTATTCCCCAGCCACCTTTGAGGGATATGTGAATTGAAGAAAATTTGATATAAAAGGCTAACTTAACTCTACATTTAGAAAGTCAAGGAAGGCTCAAATTGATACACAACTAACATAGCAAACGTCTGTAAAAGGCGAATTGATGACGAGCATAACTACATCACTGATTCATTTCATACTAACGTCGTTTCCAACTTCTTCTGTAGATATATAACAATTGACAATTGCATGACATTTAAATTGTTCTTATTCATTTTAAATGCAATCAAACAAATACATACAAAGATTAAACGTATTGATTTATTTCTTCTGCTGCTTCAATATGGTAAAATAAATTGGACGTATTCAGTATAGTAACAATTTCATTTGTGTTTAATATTTTTGTCATTTAATGTATATTACATACATTCCTTTAAGAGATCGACAATTTCCCAAAAAACTCAACAGAACACTACGAAATGTTATTACAATGTTAATTAAACTATAGTAGACATGTAAAATGTCAACTGTTTCCTACATTAATTAGTTACACAACTGTCAACATCCTGTAGTGGAAATATTTTCTCTATGCAAACTGACTTCATTAATTATAAAATTTAAGGCATCTGTAGTCTCTATTCCTTTAATTTCTATCATTAGGATTGGCAGTCATTTATCGCCCATCATAATATTCTAAATGTTGTTCAATATCTCTAGGAATGAAATTGTGTTTCTCTGCCACACCAGATGATACAACTGTATCTGATGTAGCTCTACGTGTTCAATGACGAAGATGATCGACTTGAGTCGTCTTGTAAATGTTTCCCAAATAGACAATCCCCTATAAGTTCTCTAATGTCAACAGTCACCTTCCTTCTATTTTGGTGTCTGCTTTCAAAGGATCTTCTATCTTCTTCTCATGTAATTTACTGTTCTTTTTCTCGTTTCCAAATTAGTCGGTTTTGCTTTTTTCCTTATTAGACTGTTTTCCAAATGGATTTCTTTTTCTTAGGTGTCTCCCTCCCTATCCAGCTGACTGGAACAAAATGGTTTATTATTCCTTGGGTATGCAGTTTTTCGTGTTTTTTAGCATTGGTTTTATGAGAAAAAAAAATGCCGTACAAGTATGGCATACATATTTTCTCATTTTAGGAGTTTTTCTTCATCATGACACTCTTGTGAAACTATTTGTGTTTTAGTAAACATTTCACCGACGAAGCAATATAAATAATATCTGGTAGTTTTTCGAATCTGAAAAAAAAAATGGTGCCAAATGAAATTAACCTTTTGCGACTGGTGTGCTGGTATTAAAGTTAGATATGGTGAAATTGCATCCTTGCCTTGTATAACACCATTGCTCTTGAGGATTGTAATCACCGTTTGTGTGATGATTGGTGTTGTAACAGTTCACATCAATAGAACTTGTTCATCATTTTAAGTATTTACAGGAAGCTCAAGCGGAATGCCTTAATGGAGGTCCTTTACCTGCACTCTTTGAATTTATCAAGCTTATAAGATACTCCATATTTGATTTCTCTGTGTCCATTATTGTTGATATACCCAAAAAATCAAACTGGTTATTAAGAATATCAATTATGGCGTTGTTCTGGGTTTCCAGTACAGCTAATTGTTAGGATATGTTAGAATGAGACTTGACAGGAGATTGCTGTTCTTATCATCCCCGCTTATTCTTCCAAAACAAATCATTTCTGATCTAGCTGGAAAATCAACTGTATGAAGCCAATTCACTCCGAAAAAAGCACTTGATTCGACACTATTTAAATCATCACTTCTATGAGTTCTGCATACAATGTATTCCAGTATAAAGCAGCTGCATCTTTCATATCAATAATACAAAAAATAATTTAAACTTTGCTGTTAGGATAATTGAAATTTTTTACATGATTGTCATTTCAACTCCAATGGACATTTGTCTCATTGGCAATGGCTCCAACATTTCTTTTTCATATTAGAAGAGGAAAAATATTCAATTTCATCTCCATTTTTATAAAAATTAATTTCAACACAAAAGTTTCATATGCCTTACCTAAAGAAGTAAACAATCTTGTACTGTCGGATCTGCCATCTCTTCTAAGAGTTGCTCTGTTTGAGAGACAGAAAACAGGATAACAAAATTTTGTTTTTATAAATGTTTAGTAGTTATATCCAGCTAATTTCACATTAAGTATATGTATAAAAGTTTTCCATGAACTCTTGAGTCAAAATCGTAAAAGATACAAGACAATTTTTTTTTTCAATAAAGGGATACAAAAATCTTTGTCATCATTTGAGCAATGATAGTCATCGCAATTTCTAGTAAAGGCTTATCAAATGAATAAACAAGATTGTGGCCATAGAACACTGATGCCCCTCTCACACTATCATTTTCTATGTTCCGTGGACTATGAAGTTGGGGTTAAAACTCTTATTTGGCATTAAAATAAAAAGATTATATCAAAGGAAACCATTGTACTCCCTTTCAAGTTGACTGGACTTTTACTTAATTAAAAATCTACCTTGACCAACAATTTAATCTAAAGCGGGATGGACGGACCAATGGACAGAAGCGCAAACCAAAAAAAAAAACCTAACTTTGTCCACAACCAAAAAATAAATATATAATAGAAATAATTCAAATGCAATTCCTAGATAATGGGGAAAATAGGGTCAGTTTGGTAACTACATGTGGAAAAGTGACTGTTTTTTTTTTGTTTGTCAATCATAATTATATATATAAGATGTTGAATAGATATTAAAATGAGTGACAATTGCATATTTGTGGGTAACTTGTTAGAATTATTAACACTATATTGACTATTTAGATATCAATTTTCAGACTCAAGTTATAAAATCTGTTTGTTATGATATAAGAGAAAAAAATAAAAAGGAAAATCATAATAAACATCATCATGTTACAAAAAAATCTTCCTTTTACTATAGACTCCATAAAAATCAATAAACATGTACCTAGCTCAGATTGGAGTTTTGAAGACTCATTTTTCCAAAATTGTGCATCTCTCTCCAACTGTGAGCAATACTCTTTAAGATCAGTATATTGAGCATTTTTCAGAATACACTTTCCACATTCGGTGGCCACGGCCCTTAAAAGGCTAGAACTGTTGAGCTTGAAGGCCTGGGTATACTGATGCAAGGTCTGTCCAAGGGTGGGGATATATCTAGGTTAAAAACAGTGCGGGAATCTGAGCACATGCGTTTAAATGAATTAACAGGAGAAATTAAATTTGGTGCCTGTGGAGGAATAGTTTCTAACATGCTTGAGTTAAATGCACTAGAGTACGTAGTGGAATGAATACTCGCACTTCAGACCTCTGATTTGGCAGAATGTGTCTGTGTTGCAAGAACTTGTATTTCATGTTGGTGAGATTTTATTACAATTTCATTAAAGTTTTTTGTGCGTTTAAGATGGCCTTTCCTATTATTTTGTATACGGAGTTTACTTTTGTATTTTATTTATCTTTTCCTTCAGTGTGACTTTCGTCATCTTCTTCAAAATTTAGACTGGTAAAATTGAAGGAATCATCTAAAGAAATATTAGAATAATTAAAATCAATGTTTGATTCTTGTTCATTTACGTTTCGCGACTCAAAAATCTGTTCAAATGTATCTTCTTCTTCATCAATCTAAAAAAAAAGTTGAGTAAGACAGTTGATAAGCGAATCAAAACAGGATAGTAGTTTTTATTCAGCAGGTTTAAGAGAGTGTCAAAACAGCCATACATATTTTTTTCAATTTGCCTGAATCAAATTTGTCTAAATCTGATCTTCTGAATTTTTTTATTTATGAATGCTTCTAAAAAGAGTTGACCAAATATAGGAACATTTAAACTCCATTCTGTAATATTATCAAATGTTTTCATATTCAATGGATTTGTAATTGAATCACTGTAACAGGTTTGACAATTTTCAACAGCAGACTCACTTTTAACGTCTACTTTATCTTGACTTTTAATATTCCAAACAAAAATGATTCGGTTACTAACCTTTTTCAAGAGTAGAGCGTCTCTAAATTCAAACCGGGCTAGCTTATCATACTTGTGTGTGTAATTGTCTAAAGTTCCTGGCTGAAGGAAAACAATTTCACCACATTTTTCTTCATGATCTTTTAACAAATACGAAGATATAAGAAGAATGTAGTCTTAAAATATAACATCCTCTTCAATTTCGATATAAATGTTTATAGCCTTTGGATGTTGACAAACCCTTGTACAATCAAGACAAATAAGTTTATGAATCTTTGAATTATCAGGGAAAATGTCTGGCATTAGTGTTTCTAAAAGTTCAGTATAGTGGCGTTTTCTTGCATTTACAGATATTGCCTCGTTGGTCTCATCAATTTGTTTTCTTTTTGTTCTTGCAAGTATTGCATCTTTTGAGGACTTTAAAAGCAGACTTTGAATTTCGTGACAATTTTTTAGTATGCTGAGGAAATTTCGTCTCTTTTCAACAATATTTTCATAAGTTCCTCTTCTGCCTTGAAAAATGAAATTTTGCTAAAATGATGCTTGAATAAGCATATTTTCCCCATCACCTTCAAAAAAGTCATTCTTATAATCAACAAATAAGGTCTCTATTTCAGACTCTAGAAATGATAAAGTGTGAAGTATCGGCCCATTCTTCTTTAGGGCTCCTCACTTTGTCATTCAGACAGATAATGTTGAATGAAGCTGATGTTTGGTGCCAGTATTATTGCTCTACTTCTGTTGTCAGCTTGTCTGAAATTCTTTAACAGCTACCGTTAAAAATTTCCGGAAATTTAGTTTCACTGTGCTGTTGAATTATTGCAGCTTCAGTTTAAAGAATGTGCTAGCGTCATCCGATTCAAATCGTGGTGAAAATGTAGCGTTGGGTATATTAGCGTAAACCGGTAGAGTGTTCCTATCGAATCTTCTAATGTCCTTTAATAGAGTCACTATTGGGTGCCTTTTAGCTACAGTATTGTCAATACATCTGTCAATATTGACCTCATCCGTTATATTACCACTACCATAGCTCTCATTAACTAGGTTATCAAAGTCAGAGTTAATTGGTACGATTTTGACGTTAATCTTTAATGCCTCCACTAATTGCGTCCACAATGTCCATATCCCATAGTTTGATAGATACTATTGTGTTTTTTTGTAAAAGGTGTTCCTTTTGAAATTGTAACACAGTGCTGTACCCATATTTTGACTATTATATTTATTACGTCTGTTTGTTCACGCTTCGTTGTAAACATAATGGCATTTGATAAAACTGTCGTATACGTGAGAGGTTTAGCACTATGAAACCAGGGTCAATCCACTATTTTCCACATTTGAAAATGCTTGTACCAAGTCAGGAATATGACAGTTGTTGTCCATTCGTTTTTATGTGTTTTGTGGGACTCTCCGATTAAAAATTATCCGCGGAGTTAATAACTATTTTTTTTAATAAAATTGTAAGTTTTTTTACTACTGAAAAAAGGACCGGCACTATGCTCAAATCAACAGATGTTTCATAACACAATAAATTACCTTTTATCAAATACACCGGTGCTTTTATTTTATGGTCACTTTCTATCGTAGCATGACATTTTCCGATTAACTTCGAGCTATCTGATCTATATGCTAATACGCATGTTTGGCCGTGAGATAGTTTTGGTTTACACTTGATTCCATCGAATGTTCATTTATTAATAACGTAAATACTATATACTCTGTCGATTAAAACATTCACATTTGAATTGTTAATATTAACGGTAATTTTGGGTTGTCTTTTTTTTTTAATCCGAATAGTTATCCATTATCAAAAATGCTATCATGAACATCATCTATTCATGATTGTCATCTATTCGAAATTGGCATCTATTCATGAGCATTAATTATTCATGATTGTCATCTATTCACGAGCATCATCTATTCATGATTGTCAAATATTTTTGAGCATCATCTTGTCATGATTGTCATCTATAAATGAGCATCATCTACTCATGATTGTAATCTATCATGATTGTCATCTATTCATGATTATCATATATTCATGATTGTCATCTGTTCATGACTGTCTTCTATTTATGATTGTCATCTATTCGTGATTGTCATCTATTCGTGATTGTCATCTATTTATGAGCATCATCTTTATTGACCTTTCATTTGTACGTGTTAGTTCTATCACGTTTGGGTATCTAAAGTGCGGTCAAATTCACCTACACAATTTCTACAAGTTGTCATTTTCTTGGCCTATTTGGTCTGTTTGCGTCTCTAAAAATCTGTCGGTGGGGTCGGCGGACATATTTTTGGAAAGATTGAAACTTGTTCTAAATCTTTATAAAGGCACTGGCCTCCTTAACAACACGACAGGTTATCTACTAAATGTATTCACTGCACAGAAATATAGTTCCCAATAGTTCTCATGTAAACTGTGAAAAATGGGTATATTTTTAAAGCAGTTCATTCAAGAATGTATGTCATTAAGGTGTGTGCATGTGCAGACTTTTTGTAATGATTTTGATTAAGTAATTGAGTATTGATACAATACCAGTATGATTGACAGCTGTCATAATCACCAAACAATCAGGAACATGATGGACCTTCAATTAGAAAGTCCCACCTCCTTAACTGCTAATCAAATTGAACACATGACTTATCGACCTCAGTCTTACATAATTAACAGACCAATATACATCTCAATATACAAATATTTGACCTCACATTTGAATAAACAAATACATGTATATATATTAGGTGATTGATATATAAGGATTATAGATTTATCCAATGCCCATTACGTTTGATCTACACTACATAAAGTGATTCTGTAAGTTATGTCTGAAAGATAAATGATTAATTAAGAATTAACAAGATCTTTAAATAAATGTAAATAAAAATATAAATATGAATATCTAAAGGCACTTAAGTAAGGTCTACAATTTACTTGATAAATTTCCAATAATCATCTGTAATTAATCAACAATTTAGGTTAGTTCACTTATATTTTTTTTATCAGTAACACAGATAGTAAAAATTTGAAAAGTTTTAATTTATACATATGTAACAAAACATTTTATTTCTGAAATTTTATTCCCCTTCAAATGTCTATTAACAATTTTAAGTCAGTTGAATATTAAAAAGAAGTAAAAACATATTTTTGCAATCACGAAAGATGAAATCCACATTTCAATAAAATAAGTTATTTTAATTTGTTATGTTGAAAAGTACATTTGTGCTGGAAAAAAGTTTACAAATTGATCGAAAGGCACTCTACAACTTGTAATCTTCATTGTCATATAACCTATGTTTTATTATTGATGCGAAAATATCAGAAACACAGTTTTGGCAGTATTTGGCCACAGCTTTATTACAAACTACAAAATTATAAACACATATAACTAGATAAACAGTTAAGATATTTATATATATAGCAAGCAGATTAGATAATTACATGAACGCAGTCACCTTTCATATTGGCAGACTACAAAACATAAGTAGATAACTAACTAGATAGTTTACTAAATGTTTACAATAAATGAAGCATCCAATGAAATAAAATGAATACTGGGATACAGAGATTCATTATTTTTTTGTGTGGTGGGTCCTTGGATACAGAAACCCCCAATATCAGATGTTTTGGATGCTAAATGAAATATGCGACAAAATGACGCATATCTAAAGTAAACGCAGCGAAATGTCTTTAAAAAACTTACTCTGAAACAGAACACGCACATAACGTTAAGATGGTAAAGTTCAATCAGCAAAATACGGACTAAAGATAAATACACAGGATACTAGAATGATACTCTCCATATACAGTTGACTGCTAAGTTGACGTCTCGAACCATCAATTGTAACAGAAACATTCTGAAAAAAACCATGGCTGAATTGGGTAAACTCGCTATGCACCTCTGTGATCTTTGACTTATCGTCCTTTTCATCTTACTCAAAAATAATTAGGTAACAGGTTTCTTGGTCTTTTACAAATGAGTTATTGGTACCATCTTTTTTATTCCTGGCTGATTTTTAATCCATCTTTTCTACTGCAATTTGTACAAATTAGTTTGCGCTTACCATTCAAAGCTCCACATTGTTCACATTTGATATAGTTTTCATCCTGCACATCCTTTTTAACCTGATCATCAATAAAATCTTGAAAATATCTATCAATTTGCTTCTGCTCCTTCGACACAGTGTCAATGTCATGGTCAATAAAATAGTACAATTGATCGTAATGATCTGTTTCCATTTTTGAAGAATATCTTTCTGTGTACTGATCAATAACTTCATTGATAAGAGATTGAAGTTTTGAAGCTTGTATAGTCTCATTCTCATTGATATTTTCCGCTTGATCATCTTTTTCAATCTTGGGCAACTTTCAATTTTTTTTCAGGTTTCTAGTCTGCTTTTTTTGTAAACTTTCAGGAGATTGTAATTCCATTAAGGCTTTGTCGGTAAATATGGATATTGCAATTTTGTTTTTTTTTGGTTTTACTAACCATGTTTTTCCTATTACTTGTTCATTGTCAAACACATTCATGTAATGACCTGCTGGATTGGTATTTCCAAGTAAATCAACAACTAACCTGCTTCCAGTTAATATTTATGCAGTTAGATTTAGCAAAAAAGAAAGAGGTGAAATTAAACTTTTATTGCATACACTGTCAGATTGTTCTACTGCTCTACAAATTGGCAAGATGTCACCTGGCCTATCTTTAAGCTTATGGAGAGAGACGTCAAAGTTACGTCAATAGTTAGTTGAGGTAATTTTGGTGTTATAATGCCAGCCGATCGTTTACCACCAAGCTGTGTAAAAATGGGATGGGTATCAATGACAGTTACATCACCATTTTCTGTTAGATATAAGCATCGTGTATTGTAGTGATGTGTACACTGCACAACAATTTCCATGCTTATGATTTCCAATTAAAGTAGTAAGTTTGCTACAGAGTTCATCACAGGCATCATGCTGAACTTTCATATCTGTGCTTGTTATTTCTATACAAAATTCAGTTGCTTCAACAGCCTTGCAAGATCGAAGAATATCATAAGCCTCATCTACACTGTTTAATTTATTTTCATTTCTCATGATATAAACATGTTTAGGAAAATTTTGTATAGTGTCTTGGGTCACTTCTGACAAATCAATCGATTTATTTTTGTCTCTTAATATCTTGTCTGCAATAAGAAGTGACAAAAAAGTACATGCATTCAACGTTTCCCATTGTTCGTTCAAAGCAAAAGTAGAATGACACTTTGAGCATATTCAGCATCTTTTGTTACACTTATGCTTTCCTGACTTATCAAACGACTTTAATTTTACATTGTTTCTAGTTGAAAACAGAAGAGCATCGTCTGCTGTTGGGCGATTGGACATGTTGAACGGTGTGCATTTCAAATACAATTCGTGAACGCTTTGTATTTTTCCACCTGTAATGGACGTTAGCTGCTAGCCATGTATATCTTTAATTTTTCTAAAACATTTACTGGTTTTGTCTTTTCAAGTACTGAATGAAATGGATATTTTGCATTCGGATTTATCAAATGGTACAATATCATTCCCAGAGACCATATGTCCATCCTTCGTAAATCATGAATTGTTGCATTCATTTGATTATTGCACAAGGTTTCTGGTGCCATGTTTACTGGAGATCCTCGAAATAGTTTCTGAGTACATGTTTGTCTGATGCTGCTGGTTTAGATAAGGGATGAACGCGCCTCTCCAAAATCAGTTATTTTTGCACAAATTGGCTTTAAAGACCACCAGTGTCCAACATCTGCATTAATGTTGTAATGGTAATTTGACACAAGGACGTTGTCTGGTTTTAAATCTCGATGAACAATACCCCTACTGTGGTGGTATTTTATTGTAGTCACTATGTCAACTGCGAGAAAATAAGGGACATGTTAAAAGCCACTGAATTCTGAAACCCTATCATATGCCGTCGGGAATTCTTTCAGATTGTAAACTGTATCAGACTCAACTGCAATTTTGTGAAAGTCGAAGCAAATAAAATCGTCATTTAAAAAAAAACATTCAACATTCCTTTGTCAACATTCAACATTCGTTTTCAACATTCAACATTCGTTTTCAGCATTCACAATTCGTTTTCAACGTTCAATTTTTAACTTTGAACATTCGTTTTCAACTTTCAACATTCGTTTTCAACTTTGATTTTCAACATTCCACATTCGTTTTCAACATTCGATTTTCACCTTTCAACATTCGTCTTCACAATTCATCATTCGTTTACAACATTCAACTTAGTTTTCAACTTTATTTTTTTTAACTGTCAACTTTGGTTTTAATATTCAATATTCGTTTTCAACTTTAAATTTTCGTTTTTAACATTCGATTTTCAACTTTCAACATTCGTTTTTGGCATTCAACATTTGTTTTCAATATTAAACATTCGTTTTCAACGTTCGATTTTCAGATTTCGACATTCGTTTTCAACATTAAATATTCGGTTTTAACATTCAACTTTCGTTTGCAACATTCGATTTTCAACTTTGAACATTCGTTTTCAACTTTCAACATTCGTTTTCAACTTTGATTTTCAACATTCAACAATAGCTGACAACATTCGATTTTCAACTTTCAACATTCGTTTTAATCATTCAACTTTTGTAATTAACATTCAACATTTGTTTTCAATATTAAACATTCGTTTTCAACGTTCCATTTTCAACTTTCAACATTCGTTTTCAACTTTGATTTTCAACATTCAACAATAGCTGACAACATTCGATTTTCAACTTTCAACATTCGTTTTAATCATTCAACTTTCGTAATTAACATTCAACATTTGTTTTCAATATTAAACATTCGTTTTCAACGTTCCATTTTCAACTTTCAACATTCGTTTTCAACATTTAACATTCGTTTTCAACTTTCAACTTTCGTTTGGAAAATTTGATTTTCAACATTCATCCTTCGTTTTCAACATTCGATTTTCTTAAAAGGCATAAAAAACGTTGGATTTTTCCTTGGTTTCATTATGAATTTAAAGAATTATGCAAATGAGGTTGTTACTAAAAATAGTTACGATTCTGGGAAAACAAGATTCAAGATTTTATTGTAAAGCAACGCTCAGACACATAAATGTGTAACATGAGGTACATATATACAATGGTAAACATGATTTATAATACAAAGGTAACATTAAAAAAAAACAAAATAAAAAACAATATAATTTAAAAAAAAAAACAAAAACAAACAACAATAAAAAAAATAAAAAAAATAAGACAAATTAATATACATATCACAATAGGTTATTCAGCTTTTTGATAAAAGATGCCACCTGTCTATATAAATTGACATTACAGTAAGATAACATTACAGATAATTTCTGTTTACTTGGATGCTTCGTATAATAACTAGGGATATGTTGTTCTCTAAAAGTAACCAGTTGAGGAGACTTGCATATAAAAAGATAGTGAAATTCGTCTCCTACACTTTCTTTACATATGTGACATTTTCTGTCCTCCGCCGGAATATTGTGCCAACGCCCAGTTTCAATGGGAATTTTTATATTAGACGTTCTTAATTTTGTCATCCAGATTCTTGCATTTTCCGGTATTTTTATTAAATAATTTTCAAATCCAAAACAGTTTTTATAACTAGAATAAAATACACCTCGGGAAGATAATTGGACATCTTGATGCCATTTTTGTATATATTGGTCTTGTAAAACCTGTTTTATCAGATGTTTGTAGTCAGCACTATCTTGATTGACAAACACATATCCTAGTCCTGTATCATTAAATATTGATTCTATAAAGTTCAGCCATTTGAATGATTGACCACTATTTTGCATTAAACTTAATAATAATCTATACATATTACTACTTAATTTGTCACCATGCATTATCCTTCTCCAAAATGATGTCATTCTTATTTTGACTTTTATTTCTAATGGAAATCTGCCTAATTCTCCATATACCATATAGTTAGGCGTTGAAGATCTTACTCTTAGAATACGTTTACAAAAATTTAAGTGAATTTGTTCTAAAATTTTCAGGTTTTCGTATCCCCAAATCTCACACCCATATAAAAGAATAGGCTCTACCATGGCATCAAACATTTTAAGCTGTAAATCCAATGGGATGTCTTGATTTCTAATACTTTTGTACAAGCTGTATAATGCTTTTTGTGCTTGATTAACCAATTTTTTCTTCGCCTCATTGAAAGTACCATTACATTTAAATATGAGCCCAAGATATGAGTAGGTATCGACTAATTCTATATTTTTGCCTTGTAATTTAAATTCAAATTTCCTTCGCACTTTGCCTTTACTAAATACCATACTTTTTGTTTTTGTGACATTAACTTCAAGTTTCCATAATTCACAGTAGTTCTGAAAAATATTTAGTGCATTTTGCATACTTTCTGCTGAATCCGCCAGAATGACGGTATCATCAGCGTACAGTATGGCAAACAGTTTCATAATTGAATTTAACTCATTTTGACATTTTTCTTTAATTATCTCAAGGGGACATCCACCTAAATCAATAAAGAATTTTTCTAAGTCATTTAAAAAAATAGAAAAGAGAAAGGGAGATAGATTTTCCCCCTGTCTTACACCAGTTAGACAGGGAAAATATTCTGACTGTTGGTTGTTGTATTTTACACATGATTTAATATTGTTATACATATTAAAAATAACAGTAAATATTTTCCCTTTTATACCACTGTTCTGTAGTTTTTTCCACAGACCACTTCTCCATACAGTGTCGAATGCCTTTCGAAAATCAACAAACGTACAAAATAGTTTTTTTCCAAAAGATTGATAGAGTGATATTAAGGCATGCAATACGAATAAATTATCGGTTGTAGAGTGACCTTTTCGAAATCCAGCTTGGTTGTATGAAATTAAGGAAATTTCATTTGCAAAAAAGGTTAACCTAGAATTAATTATTGATGTAAAGACTTTTCCTAAACAGCTTATTAATGTTATTGCTCTGAAGTTATCAGGATCCATGGTATCTCCTTTGTTTTTAAAAACTGGTCGTATTATACCAATAGTCCAGTGCTCTGGGATTATTCCGGTTTCTAAAACAATGTTAAATATTTTACAGTAAATATGTACCAATGCTGGAGTTGAATGTTTTATATACTCATTTAAAATATTATCTAATCCTGGTGATTTTTTATTCTTTAAATTTTTTATTGCATCAGTTATTTCAGCTTCCGTAATCTCATCGTTCAAAATTGAATCATACAAAGCATCATCACAAATAGAGTTAAAATCAATATCAATAGCATCATCAGCTGCATCGGGTTCATATTGATTCAATTTTTTAAAATAATCGTAAAATGTGTCAATAGGAATTGGAGGGTTCTGTTTAGTTTGACCGGAATATTTTTTAAGAGTCCTCCAAAAGGCTTTTGTGTCAGATTTCGAGTGGGATCTAAGCTCAGCGGCACATTTTTCTTGATACTTACCAAAATTTTGATTTAGTGTTTTCTTATAATCTTTAGCAGAAGTGCTTAAAAGTTGTTTGATCTCTGCAGATTTTTTATGCTTATATGTACTTTTAACCCGATGAAATGCATTTCTTTTTTCTCTGCACTCGTTATTAAACCAAGGTTTTGTATTTAATTTAGGTGACCTTTTAGACCTATTATTTTTGTTATCACTAAAAAACATAAGTGGCCAAATTTTTTTATTTTTTGTCAAGGATTAAGATGATGTATAAAAATTTGTCAAGTTGTGATTGTCGATTTGGACGATTTTCTGAATATTGCATGGTTTTCTGGTGGATTGGCTCTTAAATCGGTCATTTGATCAAAATATTTTTCTAATATGTATTGACAATTTTATTAGATGTAAACTTGAACCAACAAGACCTTTATTTAAAAATTGCAACATTTTTCAGTAAATTATAGATATTTGTATAGAATGTACACGAAACCTATCATCGATGTATTGATAATTTTTCCACATTTTACTGTAAATTTGACAACTTTTCTAATTATTCTTTTTGATTTTATCTTAAATCGTTCATTTGATCGAGATGATTTTCTTATATGTATTGACAATTGTGTTAGAAGTAAACTTGAACCAAGCACACCTTTATAATCAAATTGTATCATTTTTAGGATAATTAATTCAGATGTTACCTTAAATCGACCATATTCTAAAGATAATTGTATAGAAAATAATACCAATCCTGCCATCAGTGTATTTTTTTTCACATTTCACTATAGATTTGAACACATTTTTGATATTCTTTTCGATGTTACCTAAAATCATCAATTTGATCAAGATAATTTTCTTATATGTATTAACAATTGTATATGAAGTAATCTTAAACTAACCACACCTTTATTATAAAATTGCAACATTTTTCAGTAAATTATAGATATTTGTATAAAATGTACACGAAACCTATCATCGATGTATTGATAATTATTCCACATTTTACTGTTGATTTGACAACTTTTCTAATTATTCTTTTTGATTTTATCTTAAATCGATCATTTGATCGAGATGATTTTCTTATATGTATTGCCAATTGTGTTAGAAGTAAACTTGAACCAAACAGACCTTTATTATCGAATTGCATCTTTTTTAAGGAAGTTTTACCACTTTTTGGATAATTAATTCAGATGTTACCTTAAATCGACCATATTCTAAAGATAATTGTATAGATAATAATACCAATCCTGCCATCAGTGTATTATTTTTTCACATTTCACTATTGATTTTAACACATTTTCGATATTCTTTTAGATGAAACCTTAAATCATCAATTTGATCAAGATAATTTTCTAATATGTATTAACAATTGTATATGAAGTAGTATTTAATCTGATTACTTTGCTTCAAAAATAGAAAGGCTTACAGTAATTTTAAACTATTGTTTGTATCGAAAAAACATTTATTTGTGGTTTCTACTTGTTTAACAAGTTAAAATGTAAATATCACTAATCTATTAACACCATCCAATCATTTTGGTTATTTTTTTTAGTAATCACAGGAGGGGTAAGAGGGTAGAGGAAAGTCATCAGCCATTGGAGGTAGAGAAACAACATCCAATCCCCCTCGAAAGAAAAAAGATCTATTAATACACTGGTAATCTGTTATTTCAATTAAAGAACATCAGTATTAATCTTATTACAATAGTCACCTATAGATGCAATCACAGAGGCTTGTCTAAAAATGGGTCAGACGAATTGGGTTTCGATGTTGGCGACTTTGCAGCACTTACCATTGCCCCTTCCGCATGGTTTATAACCTCCGATTGTTGATATCTCCTGTTTACATACTTTGGATGTTACTCGATTATCTTTGTGGTTTTTGGGTCTGCGGTAAGCCATAACGGGAGGTGATAGAAAAATTTCTTTTAAGAAAGGATCACTTTCAATACGACGCCAGTGTTTGTGGACAATTGATGAAAGATTTGTCAGGAGAGGATGAAAGCTAACAACAAACGGGATTTTATTTGCTTCGGCCGTCTTTTCTTTGTATTCAATTAGGTTTGTTCGGTCTTTTTCTTTTGCCTAATCGAAAGCTTCTGAAATATTTTTGTTCGTATAACCTCTTGATTTGAGTAACTGTCTGAGTTGCCCCAAACGATGGTTTAATTTTGATTCCGATAAACAAGTCGCCAACATCGACACCCAATTCGTCAGCACAGTCTCAAAGAAAAATTACAACATATTTATAACATCAAATAACAAAACGCAAAACTGCATTTATGTTCTAACGTGTGGAACTTGAAAATTACAATATGTTGGTGAAACAGAAACACAATTTGACATCCGACTAAATAACCATCGGTCGTTTTATACTAAAGAAAGACACTGCCCAATTACATGATTTTGAAAACGTCACATTTCAAATCATTGAGAAAAATCAAAATTGGGATACACAAGGAAGACAAAAAAGAGGGAGATTTTGGATGCATTAGTACGAACTCTTGAATCTGATTGACTCAATGAGAGGGACGAATAAAGATTTAAAAGCAAATCAAATTCATAACTATCTTGAAATCATACAATTAATCATACATCTATAAATGTGTTGAATTTTTTCTTCATGTAGTTGTAGCTACAAACATATTTTATACAACATCAATCAATATGTTATACTTTTCCTCATATCCTGTATAGATTAAGCTACAAAAATATTTTTTTGTCATGCATCCGATTTCACCTTGGGAGATGCACACCCCTGTTGAAGCTAGTTTGTTTAGCGAAATATTTCGTATTTCTATTTAAAATCTAAAGAACTTTTAATGTATTAATTAACGTGTTTAAGTTATATTCTTAGACATTTATATAATTTTAATTCAGTAACTGTATCAGTTTATTTTCAGAAACTGATCCACGTTTAAATAGATTGAATGTTGATTGTTGCTATTTTTAGACATTATTTATATGTAAACAAGTCTAAATTGAAAACTACGTTCAAACAAATGATTGCGTTGGATAAAAACCGCAATTTTTATACGTGTGCATGAAAAACAAATTTCGTTGTAGAAGGGTCTAAATACAGCACAAACAACATTTTTCAAAAGACCAAAAAAGTGAAAAAGTATATATTATATTGCGAGAATCGGAGAAAGATTTTGGTGCAGACTTAAGTATTCACACAATCGAAAATATATTTATGATTTCTTTTTAACCTTATCTGGTAACTTCATAGGCGTCACAGGCATAATATTGCTACTTAAAATTTTGAAAAACTTTCATTAAAGTATTGTACGGAACGCTCTTCAACATAAGTCCTTTCTCCTTTAAGTGACATCCCTTACTGATCCATCTAGTCTACATGCGTGCACTGTCAATTTCGGATTTACCCACAAACCTTATTGTGATACTTATAATAAAGGAGATTTCGCTGCATTGATGCATACTCTATAATGCATTATTCTCATGCTTGATTCCATGTCATAGCTTTTGTGTTGATTGGATCAGTTTCATACATTAACAGCTTCCAATTGCTTTTGAGCATTTCCATATGCTCAAGTCAATAGGTGTTTCGGATAAGCGAGATTTCTGAAATAAGAATGTTGGTAGGCCTCACTTTTATATGTTGGACTCAACGGTAAAATTGCAGTAGTCATTGTGTTATCTGAGTTTGGACAAGAAGACAAGAAGAATTAATATTCGAATTATCAGTTTAGATCGGGAATCGGACAGAAACTAATGTTATTCGAATTTGTATAGAATACATAATACTCATTATCAAGGACTTATAACTGTTCTTATCCGAATTGACCTCACAGAGTTTGGTATGCTTTGACGATCCTTATCCGAATTCGGACAAGAAAAATGTTTGACCTCACAGAATTTGGTATGCTATATGACGATCCTTATCCGAATTCGGAGAAGAAAAATGTATGACCTCATACAGTTTGGTATGCAATGACGATCCTTGTCCGAATTCGGATAAGAAAAATGTATGACTTCACAGAGTTTGGTATGCAATGACGATCCTTATCCGAATTCGGATAAGAAAAATGTATGACATCACAGAGTTTGGTATACAATGACGATCAGATCAGATCAGATCAGATAAAAAAATATTATGGATATATCAAGCATCCTCATTATGAAAGAGTATACATTAATGTCCTTATCTTCATTAGTTGATAGGGTCCGTAGGTGGCCTGTTGCAATGCACAATTTCTGTCCCTATCCAATATACCCTCATTTTCCAGTGGCAGTCCAAATTTCACCGCCCATCAGCCCAGATGGCCTCTATTGGATCAACCTACCTATTGTATTTATTGTGAACTTGTTCTCGTCCTGAATACGCATGAAATATTTGCCACTGGACGTTAAGCAACCAACCATCAATCAATCATTAGTTGATGATTGATTGTTGATTGTTTAACGTTCAATCTGTCTAGCGGGCAGATGTCATGTGACCTTGACCTCATTTTCATGGTTCTGTGGTCAAGGTTAAGTTTTTGAGTTTTGGTCTTTTCATCTAATACTATATGCCATAGGTCAACTATATTTGGTGTATGGAAATATTTAATGATCTTTGTCAGTCGCGCAGGTTTTATTTGACCGTGACCCCATTTTCACGGTTCATTGCACAGTGTTAAGTTTTTGTGTTTTGGTCTATTTTTCTTAAACTATAAGTAATAGGTCAACTATATATGTTGTATAGAAGCATTGTTAGCTGTACATGTCTGCCTGGCATGGTTCATCTGACCTTGACCTCATTTTCAAGGTTCATTGGTTTTTGTTTAGTTATCTTGGTTAATGTTAAGTTGATGGTACAGTTGTTATAAAGCTTAGCTTTTTACTTAGGACTATCAACATAATATCAATGATTAGTATAGAAGGCGAGACATTTCAGCGTGTGCACTATTGTTTAAATACGGTGCGACATGTGAACAAAAAAACACCCCTGTTTTAGTTACAGAGTCTCTTACTCAAAACGTTTTAATCTGACTTGTCACCAAAAAGTATACAGATCGTTTGGCCATCATTAAAAAAAACTGTATCAAGTTTCATGAAATTTGGATCAGTTGTTCCCAAGTTACGGTGCGATTTGTTTAAGCCGGACAGACGGACGCTGGACATTTGTATGCTTTAATTTGTATACCACATACGTCCTGTTAAAATTTTGACGAGCGTTTAAAATAGTCGAATGATGCATCTTTTCCCGGTATGTCAGTGTTTGACATTTCTAAAATAACATTTTCGTTAGCAACGTCACTACCTCCCATGTAACTGTATCGAAAACCCTCAATAAGGTCAAACCTGCCTCACAAAATTGATTGACAAACGTAACAACCCACTACAGTTAATATATATAGAATAATAACTTTGTTCTTTTTTCGGCAATTTGTCCTTTCTAAGTTTTTTTTAGATATAAAATAATTTGAAAAAGATAGTAAAACCTCTTTTACGCGTACAACATGTTGGAAAAGATTTTTAGTTGCATGAATATAATAGCTTGCATGTTATTGACCAATTGAGGTAATTGGTATTTCTTTTCAAAGAAAATCATGTCCATGATCTAAAAAAATATAAGAGAGTTAGTAAAATGTACAGATTGCTGATAACTAATTGTCCAGGTAATTTGGAAGTGCAGCATTTACAATATTTTCTAAATTGTTAATTTCCAAATCAATGTTATGATTTATTATTTTCGCCTTCAAAGAAACCACTTTAAAATTGGAATGGCATTGCTGAATGTCTTTATCGTCCAGTGTAAACGATTCTTCTAAGTTCTTACATCTCCGAACACTTCTTTGTTCCATGTTTATTACAGCGAATGTGTTTTTACAGTATTTAACTTCTTCATGATTGAATGGCACTGTTAAAAAAAGTTTATTATTCCAGTCCATGATTACGATGCTTTGTGCCTCCTTAGTTCCCTGAAATAATTATGTAGAAATTGTTTTTTTTTTTTCAGCATGAAAATAAAAAACAGTTTTCCAAATATGACAAAGATTTTTTGTTTTGAATGGTTTCATATATTATACCGTGTGGACTTGTAAAACTTACTTTACGATATAAAGATACTTTCACTGCAGATGTCGTTGTAAGACAGGCAAATATAAATTCAAAAGATTCAACTAAGTGTTCTGATGCAAAGCTTCTTTGTATTGTGCTAACATATATAGTTTATTTGATTGTTGATGCTTAAACTTTGTTTGAATTTCAATTGAATGATATCAATTAAAAAAAAATTTTATGCTTGAAAATAAATGACAGAAGAGTGTCATATCTATTTTAATTATTTTAAAATCTTTTATATTTTTTTTTAATCAAAAATGATTTCTTCAGTATGCCGAAGGGAATTAGGCCCAGCTACACAGTATTTTCTCCTATGTATTGTATGAGACCATCTCAATGCTGCATCTCTAGGATCTCATCTTATAAGAGCTTCACGTAGTTTGCCCTCTTTAATTACATGGCCAAGACTTCTCAAACGAGCCTGGACAGATCTTTATCCCATTGAATGGGTTTCAACTTCCATTGGGGAAATTAATAAATCAACTCTTCATCCGAAACTACAGAGAAGGTGTCATATATTGATAATGTAAGGAGCAAAACAAATATTCCGCTTTAATTAACAAATTATCTTGACATTGGATTTTTGGGGAAAGACGGATTCAAGTCGTCAATCCCCTATGGGGTTGACCAGAGTGACATCCCCTCACATCATTCATTTTGTTTTTATAGTGTGGACCCCCCCCCCCCCCCCCCACAACAAATCTTACTGAGATTGGTGAGAAGGAGACACGCGCATGAATAGATTGACTTTAAACACGTATTTACTCATTTCCCTTCTGTTTCTCGGGAAATTATCGTATGTTTGAGCTCTCCGTTACACTATTTATGTTTCTTTTACAATCCGGCAAAATCCGGAAAGTCAGGACAAATTATGGAGTGGAATCATTATATGGTTCCCTGAAAAACTTTTACACAAAATTAACTGGAACAGGCAGTATCACAAGTTTAATAGAAATACTGGTAAAAGATTTTGTGCCCGACCAATAAGTACGTACAGAAGACTGAATTATCAGTATTCCACTCAATACCGACAATACAATCAACACACTCCTATGTTCTTGCATAACTTGCCAAGAAATGTGGTAAGCCATTGTCTTACAAGATTTGAGTATGCTGCAAATTTCAGTGGGGAACACATTGATGAAAAGTAAAAACACAAAAATACTGAACTCCAAGGAAAATTAAAAGGCAAAATCAAAAGTCCAAACACATCAAACGAATGGATAACAACTGTCATATTCCTGACTTGGTACAGGCATTTTTTAATGTAGAAAATGGTGGATTGAACCGGGTTTTATAGCTAGCTAAACCTCTCACTTGTATGACAGTCGCATCAAATTCCATTACATTGTCAACGATGCATGAACAAAACAAACATACTCAAAGAGTAAAAATGTCAAAAATAGGGGTACAGCAGTCAATATTGTGTTATCATCTTAATATCACTATAAAAACAACAAATGTAACGAAGAAGCACAAAAAGGCATACATCAAATTTAACATACTCATACAGCTTTTCTAAACTGTTGGGACCAAAACTCCCAAAATCAAACCCAACATTCCTTTTATGGTCATAAACCTTGTGTTTAAATTTCATTGATTTCTATTTACTTATACTAAAGTTATTGTGCGAAAACCAAGAATAATGCTATTTGGGCCCTTTTTTCCCCCTAATTCCTAAACTGTTTGAACTAAAACTCCCAAAATCAATCCCATCCTTCCTTTTGTGGTCATAAACCTTGTGTAAATTTCATAGATTTCTATTTACTTAAACTAAAGTTATAGTGCGAAAACCAAGAAAATGCTTATTTGGGCCCTTTTGGGCCCCTAATTCCTAAAATTTTGGGACCAAAACTCCCAAAATCAATCCCAACCTTCCTTTTGTGGTAATAAACCTTGTGTTAAAATTTCATAGATTTCTATTCACTTTTACTAAAGTTAGAGTGCGAAAACTAAAAGTATTCGGACGACGACGACGACGACGCCAACGTGATAGCAATATACGACGAAAAATTAAATTTTTTGCGGTTGTATAAAAACTTAACTTTGACCACTGAACCATGAAAATGAGGTCAAGGTCAGATGACATCTGTCCGCTAGACATGTACACCTTACAATCATTCCATACAACAAATATAGTAGACCTATTGCATAAAGTATGAGAAAAACAGACCAAAACACAAAAACTTAACTATAACCACTGAACCATGAAAATGAGGTCAAGGTCAGATGACACCTGCCAGTTGGACATGTACACCTTACAGTCTTTCCATATACCAAATATACTAGCTCTATTGCTTATAGTATCTGAGATATGGACTTGACCACCAAAACTTAACCTTGTTCACTGATCCATGAAATGAGGTCGAGGTCAAGTGAAAACTATCTGACGGGCATAAGGACCTTGCAAGGTACGCACATACCAAATATAGTTAGCCTTTTACTTATAATAAGAGAGAATTCAACATTACAAAAATTCTGAACTTTTCTTTCAAGTGGTCACTGAACCATGAAAATGAGGTCAAGGACATTGGACATGTGACTGACGGAAACTTCGTAACATGAGGCATCTATATACAAAGTATGAAGCATCCAGGTCTTTCACCTTCTAAAATATAAACCTTTTAAGAAGTTAGCTAACGCCGCCGCCGCCATATCACTATCCCTATGTCGAGCTTTCAGCAACAAAAGTTGCAGGCTTGACAAAAACCAAGGCAAATATAATAATGAAAACTGTGGCAATGTTGCTTCAGTTTTTTTTTTAGAGATTTAAAAGAACAAACATTAAACATTCATATATAATTGTACATTTATGTTCATTTAATGAATTAATCATTAAGGCAAATAATTCATATTTTATCAAAGTTTTCAATAGCAATGTACAGTTTATATCAAGTATATTTTTTTTCATGGTCATGAGTCTCGAGTCAGCAGTGGTACAAATTCGCAATGATTGCAGTTCTTCTAGTTGATCGTAATTGTTCCTATTAGTTGACTGTTAGTATTTCAAGTTGGCTTTAGTCAAGCTTGTAAAAGTATGAATGGACTTGCTTCCCTGGAAAGAAAACTGAGTTTGTGTTCTACAGTACAAAAGTTATGAGACACAAATCAGACAAATATTTACTACTACAGGGATCAATAGTGAGGTCTGACTGACCTGTCCATAGTAAATGTAAATGACTCCCACCTTCAACTTAAGTCCAGGATGTCTAAGTTTGGAATAAAATGACAGGTGTTAGGTCTAGCAAAGTGATGTGCATATGTGACGCCTATGAGATTGACCTTGTATGTCATTCAATCTTTTTGAAATGACAAACAGGAATGAATATGGTTTAGGAGTTGGTATCTCAATCTTTTACAAGTTCTCAAAACACACACAAGAGGGTGTGAGTGACCCTAGGGACTACCCCTAGTTTTCATTTGATTTGTTCTTTTGTCCCATACATGAAAATATATGGTTTAATTTAAGGTTAGGATCTCAACTGTTTCCAAGTTCTCAAACAGGAGGGGTGGGGTGAACACAGGGACTTCCACTATATTTTATTTGATTTGTTATTTACAGACCTGATTTTGATGTAAGAAAAAAAAAGCTGAAATATTATTATATTGAATCAGACTGGGTCGCGAAGCGACCCAAACCACCTCGCGCAGCGAGGTGGCCTTCACGGCCGGGGGTCTGTGGGCCGCTCAAGGCCCCCAGAAAATTTTGGGATAAATGGTGCAAAATTATGCAATCTGGGCTATTCCTGGCACTTAAATTTAGTTTTAAAAAACATTGTTTTTATATAAGATTTTTCCCCATTTTTCAAAAAAAATGTTCAATATGATATAACTTCTATCATTTTTAGATTTTAAGAAGAGAAAAAACATACTTTCTCAATTGCTGACAACTTCTGATAATAAATAGGAAAAGGAAATAATTAATATTTAATAAGGGTAAACATTTATGGTGTATAAATAATATATAATGGCAATTTCATTTCCATAATTCATTGATTTCATTGTCACTAGTGTCCTTTTGTCTTTTGAGAAGCTGAGGTAATGTGTCCTAATCTTGCTCTTTTGGCTGCTTTTTCAATCAATTCTTTTGCTTTTCTCTTGGAAACTGTTTTTTCCTGCGATTTGATTTGTAAGTTTGCTTTTTTTTCCTCATTGATTAATTTCTGTTTGAGCAGTTCTTCCTTGTACTGCTTACAAGCAGTTTTCATATTTTTACACAGGTGAGGATCTATCTTTTCATGTAATACATCTTTTTTCTTGTAGTACTCTACAGCTGTTTTCTCAGTTGCTTTCAAACTGTATTTTATATTCTGAATAGCATTGTATGTTGAAATGTTAATACTTCCAGATTTACAATCTATAATGTCATTCATTATGTTGAAACTAGATTCTACTTGTGGTCCATGAAAACAACTAAGCAGTGATTGAGCCATTTTTGAAAGAAGTGGATACTTCTTTACAATACCATCTTTGCCCCACCATACATCAATTCTTTCATCATCTTTCAACTCCACAATTGATTCATCTGTCTGAAATTTTCTAATTTCCAAATCATAGTTTTCTATTTCATCTTCTTCAAGCACATTTGTTGCAAGACTTGGCAATTTTTGTAAGTAAATCAATGTACAGGTATGGCCTTTTGCATCTGGGTGAATAGCTGAAACTGCTTTCAAGAAAACATTTGTAATTGGAAGCTTATTCTGAAGGGTGAGTCCACAATTTTTATAGGCATCTTGAACCTGAAAAATATTGTATAAAAAAAATATAACAATTGCTCAAATAAATTGAACAACCAAAACTTACATTACTGCACTTGTTATTTTGTATATAATTCCTTCTATAACCTAATATTTCCATATACACATGTGATTTAATATAAAAAATGCAAAATTATGATTTCTTGATGTATATGTTAATGGACAATCATGTTAGTCGATTAATTTTTTTGTATGTTTTTCTTTGACAAACTGAGATTATTATCAAATTTGAAATGTTCTTGTAGCTTGTTATGTTTGAAATTTACACTTGTCAACTCATTGTTATTTGTTATTAGTTTTTGATATTGGATACTTTGTTCTGAGACTTCTGGTGACTTTAATTTAATGATTGAGATTTATCTAGGGTATATTTAGTGCTTGTTGAGTGGTATGGGCTCTTGCTCACTGTTGAAGGCCACAAAAGGGACCCCTTTGTGACGGCATTTTTGCAATGCTTTATTTTATTGTGATGTTGTCTTTTTGATGAATACCCTATATCCTTTCTATTTCATATAAAGTTTTTAAAAAAAACTTACATTATATATAGTTTCTAAAAAAACTTACATTATGCAAAAATGTTTTTACTGCCACATCTTTTTGATTCTTCTGTATTACTTGTGATGATTTTACCCCAATGAACATTTTATCTGCTTTCAAGAAGTTTGCTGTTGTTGAAATGTCTAATCTCTTTAATTTTGCTGATGTTGTTGCTGACTTCAAAATTTCAGGTTTCACATAACAAGCAAGAAACTCTCTAAATAACTTGACCTGTAAAGAATTATTATCATATTAAAATATAACAAATTTGTCTCTGTATGCTACACTGGGAAATTTGTGTTCATCAAGAAATATATTAACAACAAATAGTTATATATAGTCAGGAATATCGAAGATGTGGTATTTTGTGATATGTGTGGTATGAGTGTGAATGAGACAACTCTCCATCCAAGTCAGAAATCTGTAAAAGTAAAATTATTAATTTAAAAGTATGTCAATGTTGAAGACCATGCTGAGCTTCATATTTTTTGCTGTTTTTTTTGCTGTATATATGGGACATTGTTTTTTGCATTTGCACTTACTAATTGCTCATGCAGCTCATGAATCATTGGCTCTTTCATTTCAAAGGTTAAGACAAACTGCTTCAAAAGAGGCAATACTGAGGAATACAGGCCCATTATCATTTTTGCATAACTTCTCTCGTAAAATACTTTTCCAACAATTCTCTTCTTTCTTTCAAGACCATCTTTTGTCAGATTTTTCTTCAGAAGACACTGTAAATGATAGTTTTAATTAATAAATGTCTTAGTATTAATAACAAGGCAATGGCAATAGTTAAATTGAGCTTACATATATTGACTCTTTGTCATTCCCAATATGTGTTGTTATGCATGTGATTTTTTGTGTTGTCAGTCAGTTGAATTTTCAGATTGTTTTCTCTTTAACTCTTTACCGTTCCTATGACCCGAATTCGGGTCATAAGCACTTTTTTGCGTAAAATTTAGATTAAAACCTTAAGTTCTCTGTCATTTGACTATCAACAGATTTCACCAAGGGCTTAAATGAAACCTGTGAGTTTCAGCTACACATTAAAACGCCAGTTGTGTATTTTGGGGTTGATCTTTATGGTAAAATAAAGCAATTAAACTATCGTCGTTTTTTTTAAAATCTGCTAAAATTTTGTAGAAAAAACTTTAGGATTGTGTAAATCTTGAATTATCGAAACATTGTGTTTGGTTTCTATAAACTGCAAAAATCGGTTCTTAATGGATTGTTTTCTTTCAGTTATGTTTTGAGCTTTATAAAATGAAGGTTCAATAAGTTTTCTTATAATTAGTTTCTACGAAAAACGGATACAAACAGTTAACATTGTCAATATGTCAGTAACTTTCAGCAACTATTTCTTAGAATTTCTGCCAATACCACTTAAAACGTGCATATTGTTGTGCCAGAGGCCAAATAGTATAAATAAAATGCATTTCTTACTACTTGTGTTACTTGGTTTTGACATTAAATCATAAGTACCCCCCCCCCCCCCCCTTTCCACCCTCTTCCCTATTCTCTCCGGGTTCACACACCATTCCACATTGTGTGTTGTTTTGAAAATGTAAAAAAATGCAGTTTTGACGTCTTTCTTAGTATCTTATTATAATCTAATATTTGTATGTTAATGGTCAACTTATAAATAAATATTATAAATAACATTGAAAATAAGTATGAATTTAATCGAATATAAGTGTCTGCCTCCGTAGCTGAGGGGATGCATCTAAGGCTAGTAATCAAGCGATCTGAGTTCGCATCCCGCAATGGTGAATGTACGGTTAAAAAAAACCAACACAAATATTAAATATCTTGACTTGACTTTAATTTAATTCTAATTTCAAATTAAAAATGCATTTTTCCTTGTGACAAAGTAAATTGTCTGTTTTTTAAGCTACAGTCGTTTATAGAATAATAGAGGCATACATATTAAGATAATCTATTACAAATCGGTAACTAAGGGATGCTGAGGCTGCCAGATATTTGGTTTTCTGCCCTTTAAATGATTGTGGGGATAAAAGTGTGGATGCACTTCAGTTGCACAGTTGAGCTACGTTTTTTTACCCCAAAAGCTCGAAAATAGCAATTTTGACCCAAATCACCACATAGCATGTTTGGCTATAAAAATTGCTGTTTCTCACATAAATAGACCATTGAGGGTTCTTTTTCGTGGAAATGTTATTCCTAACATTGTATTTGAATGCTCTGTTGATACTATTTCCATAAATAAACTACAAAAAAAGTACATTTTGAATCGAAATTTTATAATTTTCCGATTTTTTTGTTGTTGTCACGTGACATTGGACTGATTATCACGTGATCAAACATGACAAAATAAAATCACAAACCTTTCATTAATAATACTGAAAAACTGTTTTCTATAAAAAGTCTTAGTTGATAAGTCTACTAACAGTAACAAGAAAGTTATGAATGATTGAAATTTGATCATTCCTCTGCGGCAAAAATAGTGCAATTTTTGCCGAATGGCAAAGAGTTAAACGTCAATTAACTCTTTACCGTTCCTATGACCCGAATTCGGGTCATAAGCACTTTTTTGCGTAAAATTTAGATTAAAACCTTAAGTTCTCTGTCATTTGACTATCAACAGATTTCACCAAGGGCTTAAATGAAACCTGTGAGTTTCAGCTACACATTAAAACGCCAGTTGTGTATTTTGGGGTTGATCTTTATGGTAAAATAAAGCAATTAAACTATCGTCGTTTTTTTTAAAATCTGCTAAAATTTTGTAGAAAAAACTTTAGGATTGTGTAAATCTTGAATTATCGAAACATTGTGTTTGGTTTCTATAAACTGCAAAAATCGGTTCTTAATGGATTGTTTTCTTTCAGTTATGTTTTGAGCTTTATAAAATGAAGGTTCAATAAGTTTTCTTATAATTAGTTTCTACGAAAAACGGATACAAACAGTTAACATTGTCAATATGTCAGTAACTTTCAGCAACTATTTCTTAGAATTTCTGCCAATACCACTTAAAACGTGCATATTGTTGTGCCAGAGGCCAAATAGTATAAATAAAATGCATTTCTTACTACTTGTGTTACTTGGTTTTGACATTAAATCATAAGTACCCCCCCCCCCCCTTTCCACCCTCTTCCCTATTCTCTCCGGGTTCACACACCATTCCACATTGTGTGTTGTTTTGAAAATGTAAAAAAATGCAGTTTTGACGTCTTTCTTAGTATCTTATTATAATCTAATATTTGTATGTTAATGGTCAACTTATAAATAAATATTATAAATAACATTGAAAATAAGTATGAATTTAATCGAATATAAGTGTCTGCCTCCGTAGCTGAGGGGATGCATCTAAGGCTAGTAATCAAGCGATCTGAGTTCGCATCCCGCAATGGTGAATGTACGGTTAAAAAAAACCAACACAAATATTAAATATCTTGACTTGACTTTAATTTAATTCTAATTTCAAATTAAAAATGCATTTTTCCTTGTGACAAAGTAAATTGTCTGTTTTTTAAGCTACAGTCGTTTATAGAATAATAGAGGCATACATATTAAGATAATCTATTACAAATCGGTAACTAAGGGATGCTGAGGCTGCCAGATATTTGGTTTTCTGCCCTTTAAATGATTGTGGGGATAAAAGTGTGGATGCACTTCAGTTGCACAGTTGAGCTACGTTTTTTTACCCCAAAAGCTCGAAAATAGCAATTTTGACCCAAATCACCACATAGCATGTTTGGCTATAAAAATTGCTGTTTCTCACATAAATAGACCATTGAGGGTTCTTTTTCGTGGAAATGTTATTCCTAACATTGTATTTGAATGCTCTGTTGATACTATTTCCATAAATAAACTACAAAAAAAGTACATTTTGAATCGAAATTTTATAATTTTCCGATTTTTTTGTTGTTGTCACGTGACATTGGACTGATTATCACGTGATCAAACATGACAAAATAAAATCACAAACCTTTCATTAATAATACTGAAAAACTGTTTTCTATAAAAAGTCTTAGTTGATAAGTCTACTAACAGTAACAAGAAAGTTATGAATGATTGAAATTTGATCATTCCTCTGCGGCAAAAATAGTGCAATTTTTGCCGAATGGCAAAGAGTTAAACGTCAATTAACTCTTTACCGTTCCTATGACCCGAATTCGGGTCATAAGCACTTTTTTGCGTAAAATTTAGATTAAAACCTTAAGTTCTCTGTCATTTGACTATCAACAGATTTCACCAAGGGCTTAAATGAAACCTGTGAGTTTCAGCTACACATTAAAACGCCAGTTGTGTATTTTGGGGTTGATCTTTATGGTAAAATAAAGCAATTAAACTATCGTCGTTTTTTTTAAAATCTGCTAAAATTTTGTAGAAAAAACTTTAGGATTGTGTAAATCTTGAATTATCGAAACATTGTGTTTGGTTTCTATAAACTGCAAAAATCGGTTCTTAATGGATTGTTTTCTTTCAGTTATGTTTTGAGCTTTATAAAATGAAGGTTCAATAAGTTTTCTTATAATTAGTTTCTACGAAAAACGGATACAAACAGTTAACATTGTCAATATGTCAGTAACTTTCAGCAACTATTTCTTAGAATTTCTGCCAATACCACTTAAAACGTGCATATTGTTGTGCCAGAGGCCAAATTGTATAAATAAAATGCATTTCTTACTACTTGTGTTACTTGGTTTTGACATTAAATCATAAGTACCCCCCCCCCCCCTTTCCACCCTCTTCCCTATTCTCTCCGGGTTCACACACCATTCCACATTGTGTGTTGTTTTGAAAATGTAAAAAAATGCAGTTTTGACGTCTTTCTTAGTATCTTATTATAATCTAATATTTGTATGTTAATGGTCAACTTATAAATAAATATTATAAATAACATTGAAAATAAGTATGAATTTAATCGAATATAAGTGTCTGCCTCCGTAGCTGAGGGGATGCATCTAAGGCTAGTAATCAAGCGATCTGAGTTCGCATCCCGCAATGGTGAATGTACGGTTAAAAAAAACCAACACAAATATTAAATATCTTGACTTGACTTTAATTTAATTCTAATTTCAAATTAAAAATGCATTTTTCCTTGTGACAAAGTAAATTGTCTGTTTTTTAAGCTACAGTCGTTTATAGAATAATAGAGGCATACATATTAAGATAATCTATTACAAATCGGTAACTAAGGGATGCTGAGGCTGCCAGATATTTGGTTTTCTGCCCTTTAAATGATTGTGGGGATAAAAGTGTGGATGCACTTCAGTTGCACAGTTGAGCTACGTTTTTTTACCCCAAAAGCTCGAAAATAGCAATTTTGACCCAAATCACCACATAGCATGTTTGGCTATAAAAATTGCTGTTTCTCACATAAATAGACCATTGAGGGTTCTTTTTCGTGGAAATGTTATTCCTAACATTGTATTTGAATGCTCTGTTGATACTATTTCCATAAATAAACTACAAAAAAAGTACATTTTGAATCGAAATTTTATAATTTTCCGATTTTTTTGTTGTTGTCACGTGACATTGGACTGATTATCACGTGATCAAACATGACAAAATAAAATCACAAACCTTTCATTAATAATACTGAAAAACTGTTTTCTATAAAAAGTCTTAGTTGATAAGTCTACTAACAGTAACAAGAAAGTTATGAATGATTGAAATTTGATCATTCCTCTGCGGCAAAAATAGTGCAATTTTTGCCGAATGGCAAAGAGTTAAGAAATGAAAAATGTACAAAATTTACTTTGTTTATCTTTTTTCCTCTCCATTTAAAATTCTAAGCATCTAAGTGGGTCAAAATTAAATGCTGAAAAAAAATTCAATAATTTACAAACATGATAAAGAATCAGTTTAAGAATGAACCCAATACTTGGACTTTTAATTAAGAAATAAATACCCTTCCACACATTTATTGAAAATTATCATGAACTGGATGCTGTACTGAAACCTTTATTTGCTTACTTAATACTAGAAGTTGTTTGGTGTTGCTTTCATTACTTTAATGGACATTGACTCCACATTATCCACTGTAAAAATAAAACAAAACTAAAAACAAACAAAAAATAATTAAATCAAAACACTTGAAACATTATAACAAACAAAAGAAAGAAATATAAGTATTCCTGTATTCAATTACAATATGTCAACAATAGTATTATAGAATTCTGTCTGCTTGTCATTCAATAAATAGTTTATGTGAAGTCCATTTTATCAATGGGCTATTATATAATTTATATAACAGCCCATTGATAAAATGAACAATATAATAAACATTAAGTACTTTAATTTCTATAAAGAATACAGGTAATTTGTGAATGGCATTTTTGATAATAATTACAAATATTAATTAACAAAAATAACAATAACTTGAAAATATTTAAATAAAAATAAAATCAAAAACCCACCTTTCTTATTTCTAAAATCCTGGCTCTGGATGACTCTGATACACCTAACCTGTGGTACACTTCCACAACAGATATCAGGTATTTGTGACGAATCTTTTCATCTATCCATGGCACATAAAACACAGTGTATCCATCAAAAAGTCTAAGAGTATCTACTGTGACATCGTAAACTGAAAGCCATCTGTGACCTACATATCTTTGAGGCATGGTAAACTTTATGTTGAGCATTGTACAAATTTCTTGAAAAAACTCTCTTAAATCTGGAGACCACTTGAAATCATTAAACAAGTCATTGTATAGCTGTTCTATAAATCCATCAAATGGCTTGCAGAATGCTTTGGCTGAGTTATGAACATGATGACAAGTATCACCATCAACATCCAATAAGTGTGGAGCCTTCTGACTTCTAATACGGGTCTCAAGTCCAGATTTCGAACCACGCATGACATTGCATGAATCCATTAAGATTGATGTCAAGTTTTTCCATGGTATGTCATTTTTTTCAAATACATCCACAACTTTTGTATACAGAGCTTCACTGTTTACAGTAACACATGTCAGGGAAGATAAATGCCTGACCACTACTTTGTTTGAGATTTTACAGAAGTAACTAGCAAGTATAGTTAGCACCTTTTGATAGTTAGAACTTGTGCTTTCATCCATATTCAAGGAAAAGCAACTTGTCTTCAAACATCTTATAAGATCTTCTTCAAAAGTTTTTCCAACGCCAAAACGGGTCTTATATGAAGCAGTGGTTCTGTTCATAGTGATGGAGTCCAAAGCCTTTTTATCATCAGATAAAGTTTTTGCCAATTCAAGCATTTTTGGCACAAGGGAAAAAGATAGAGAGTTTTCGGAAGTAAATGCCACTACCATAGATTCCATATTTGTTACCCTATCCTGAAATGATGTAAGTGAAGCTGGTGCAGGTTGTTTTAGTTCTGCAGATGACTTGAACATTGGATGTAATCCATATATACCTTGGTGAGTATCTAATTTTGCTCCAAATGCACCTAAAAATAAAACAAGTTAAGTATTACAACAAGTCAATCTAGTTAAACGAGACTTGAGATGCATTTTGAAAAAATGTCTGACTACAGCATTAAAATGTTTTTATATTGTAGATTAAGTGGTAATGATTGCTTTTGTCAGGTTGGGACATTTAAGGGATATCCCTCTTTAGGGATTGTTCCCAACCTGTGTGTTGGTGTTCATCCCTTTGACTTATACATCATTTGAAGAAATATTTGCAGAAAAAAACTAAGTCCAGACCTACAAAAAATTTGGGCATAGTAGCCCCTAGAAATTAAGAATTTATACCCCCCTATCCCCAATTTCCCAGGCCTTAAAGTTTGGTCAAAGAAAGAAAAGCAAAGAGAGTAGGACAGTTCTCCTTATCCTAAAAGAACATACCTCATTGCTTAAAAGATAGATACACAACATTTAGACAAATAAATAAAGAAATTTCAACGTACCAGACAGGCTGTGATTTGTTTTTCTCATTTTCAAATTGTCCAGGTGAAGTTTTTTGGTTAAGTGTTGCTCCAAACTTTTCCAGCCTCTTCCAGCGTAATTGATGTCTTTTTGACATAACTCACATCTGGCAATTCCTCTTGAGTTAATTTTCCTAATAAACTGGCCTACTGGGTTGCCATAAACCGAACGTTCAACCCAATCCCATTTCCAACAGTTTTTGACACCTTTGTCAACTTCCAAATTGTATGAGTCCCTCTGAAGTACAACACGGGAAACCATCTTTCATCTTGACTTTGAAATCTCGACCAATCACGTTCGTCCTTTTATTAAAACATAGCTATGGCCAATCAAAAATGAGCTTATTTCCGCTTTTGGAAGTTTTTTTATATAATTTTTATCGGATTCGGAGAAGAGCGGAAAAATATCCGGTTTTGCCGTGATAAATAAAAAAACGGAATTCAAAGCAAGAAATCGGAAAGAAGTCGAGCGGAAAGCGGAATTCCGCTAAAAAACGGAAGAAAATCAGGTCTGTATTTAGTCCCATACATGAGTATATATGGTTACGTGATGAGGATCTCGACTGTTTCCAAGTTCTCAAACATGAGGGTGCAGTGACCCTAGGGACTCCCCCTGTAATTCATTTGATTTGTTATATTGTCCAATACATGAATATATATGGTTTATGGAGGGGATCTCAACCGTTTTCAAATTCTCAAACAGGAAGGGGTAGAGTGGCCCCACGAACTCCACTTATATTTCATATGAATTGTTATATTGTACCATATATGAATATATATAGTTTAGGGGTGGGGATCTCGACCGTTTCCAAGTTCTCAAACAGGAGTGGTGGGATGACCCACAGGAACTCCCCCTATATTTCATTTGATTTATTATATTGTCCCATACATGAATATATATGGTTTAGGGGTGGGGATCTCAACTGTTTCAAAGTTCCCAAACAGGAGTGGTGGGGTGACCCCAGGGACTCCCCCTGTATTTCATTTGATTGGTTATATTGTCCCATACATGAATAAATATGGTTGAGGGGTGAGGATCTCGACTGTTTCCAAGTTCTGAAGCAGGAGGTGGTGGGTGACCCTAGGGACTTCACCTATATTTCATTTGATTAGTTATATAGTCCCATACATGAATGTATATGGTTGAGAGGTGGGGATCTCATCCGTTTCAAAGTTATCAAACAGGAGGGAGTAGAGTGCCCCAAAGGACACCACATACATAAAATTTGCTTACATTCAGGTATCATATAATCTAGTTGCACAATATGTGTAAAATAAGAAACTTCCAGCTATTTTAACTGACCCATCAAAATTGAGAAAAAAAAACCCATTTAGTAATATGTTTACACTTTAAAAGCATCTAACTTGCTTTACCAACATTTATTACTGAATAAGAAAATTTATACTGTCACCAGGACCATATATATTGTTAGATATACTATTCCCAGCTGTCACAAAGACTCACATTGTATTGGATTTTGACATTAAAATTTGTCAAAAAATAATTTTGAGTTTCTTATGGATACCTATGGATCTTCAGAACGCTGGCACTGTTGCACCATTATCTTCTGCTCTACTTCATCATCATTGTATTTAATTGTACGTTTCTCACATTTTCAGTACAAAATATTTTCTGTTTTTTCATTCCTTTACATATATCTTTTGGTTTTCAATTCTAGTGTTTATATATATAGTTATTTACCATGCAAAGATGTATTGTGTCATCTGTCTGGTTTTTTTTTAAAGTTCAAAGATCGCCAAAACCCGGAATTACCCATATCCGCTTCCGGAATCGGATCCGATATTAGAATTTTCTTCTCATGTCAGCCATTTTGTTTTCAATGTTGTTTTTGTCAGATACGATTTACCTCGAATTTACACATTATATGTCGGCGATTTTCTGTATAAAGCTAGCGGTTGAACAAAATGAACATCGCTGTCATGAATAATAATGCTAAAAACAAGTTTTGAGATCGTTTATTAGGAGACTTTGGTAAAAAGGTTTGCAAAGTTATTTTTTTATTTCCTCTCAAGTCGTGCATGTCGAACGTAGCTAGTAACCAAGTCGAAAGTCCGACTGCAAAAGTGGAAGTTCGCAGACCTCGGACAACCGCTAATTGAACCCCTGCCTCCAAATTGAAAAGATACAAAAATTTCGTCTTATAAATTTAAAATTGCCGCCAACAGCATGAACAGTGGAACTTATTTTAAGACTACTGACGTAGTTGACTACATATTGACGACAAACAATATTCCTACGACTTTTGCCATTTGGGAAATCTAAACTACTTGTCTTTAGAAATTTTCGGCAATTAAACATTTCATACATTTGTTCTTTGATAGCTTAGCAAAAATCTCAGGGGATAATAAACTACATAAAGATTCCTAATGTGCCCTTCTTCCTATGTGCAACTTCAAAACTTTTGGATAAATCGACGATCATTTAAGGTTTATGTACCCTTCTGTAGCCATTTTCGTACGAACTTTTCAAACTTCAATTGTATCAAAACTACAGATATAATGAATAATAGAAATATGCCATTTTGCACATATTCCAAGGGGAAACTTGATGCAAAGCATTATTTTTACTGTTCCATTGCATTTAATAGAAAAAGAGGACTTTGTGGCAAATAAATCCAGATTTTTATAGAAAATCCACAGCCTTTATCCTTGTACTCTCATATTTGGCAATTTGATGACTGATAGATATAGGATTATTGCATGCAGTGCTAGCATTGATTTCCTTAAAACAAGTTTATAAATGTAGTTATTGGTCAAGACAAGTATAAATATGGCCAAAATCAAGTACACCTTTTAGAGTGCGCTCGACTTTAGTGACTCAGCACGAGGTGTTTTGGAATTTACAGGTTACTTAGAACTTTTTGTAAAAAATAAAAACTAGCACATCATAGAAAATCAAGTGAGTAATTTATGTTTCAAATTTTATAACAAAAATCTCTGTATTAAAGGCTGTGGATTTTCTATAAAAATCTGGATTTATTTGCCACAAAGTCCTCTTTTTCTATCAAATGCAATGAAACAGTAAAAAATAATGCTTTGCATCAAGTTTCCCCTTGGAACATGTACTAAATGGCCTATCTCTATTATTTATTATATCTTTAGTTTTGATACAATTGAGGTTTGAAAAATTCGTACAAAAATGGCTGCAGAAGGGTACATAAACCTTAAGGTTTTTCTGATCATATTTTTTGTAATCAAGAATTAAAAGTATGAAAAAACGGTCCAATTACTTATGAATAACATAACATCCAGCTAGATAATAACCATGGCACATATTTCAGCATTTATTGGGTAGACTACAAATCTAGGGTGCTCGCATAAGGCAGCTTAACTGCCTAAAAACAGACTTCACAAAAAATAGTATTATTGAATAAAAGAGTTTTGTCATTCATAGTATGTCAAGATCCATAAGTAAAAGTAATATTGATAAATGAAATAATTTTGTCGTTCAAAGTATGATGTTTTACATAACCACAGAGTCACTTCAAAAGAATATCTAAAAAAAACTGACTTAACAGTACAAGTAATATTAATAAAGACAAATAAAAGAATACTATAACACGTTATTAAGATGATAACCAACGTCAGTACGCAAAATCTATACTTCAAGACCATCTTGCATTATTTGTGAAGTTGATACGGAATATTTATCAACAAGTTCTGGGTATCTTCCGATGACTTTTTTTTAGAAAAAGGACGAGACGTTCTTTGACATACCCCTGGTTCATCAACTTTCTGCTCAGACACTGGTGACATTTTATAAAGTTTGAATAGGAGCTGCAAGCTCTTGAATACCTGATAAGTTGGGAAATGTATATTCCATATGCAGGTGAAGTTGGTATAATACTACTAAGGTGGGGGAAATTGATAATTTCAAAATTAAAATCGTCTCGTTTGTCATAGATTATGGTACTGAGATGACTGTGTATGTCAAATTCGAGGTACAATTCTAAAAATGAGGCAGAGGAAGCCGTGTCTGTAGCCTCTTTAATTTCTAGTTCTGGTGGGTATATTAATGGAACCCAATCAGAAAAGTTCGGATTGTTAATGGAAAGAACATCGTCAATATATCTGAAAGTGAAATTAAATAACATGGCTTCTTTGATCTTCTTGTTTTTGACAAGTGTCTGAAGGAACTCCGATTCATATGAAAATAAAAAGAGGTTGGCAAGGAGAGGCGCACAGTTCGTTCCCATAGGAATTTTGAACTTTCTAGAGGATTATTACTGGTAAAGATTGAAACTGAAGAAAGTCTTCATTACACTGTAGACCTGGGTTCTCATGAAAACCCACTGTCTTGCTCGTGTGGTGACTTCATATAATCATTTCTACCTTGCAAACATATATTTGTAGTCGCACTACTATTGGGATGACGTTGTAGATATCTTGAAAGTCCATATTCACAGCTTGATCCAGACTTCATATCTGCTGAAGCCTTAGAAGTATCTGTCCGAATTCCTGGAAGTGTCTTCAGTTAGTGGCCAACCTTTATCTAGTACTTCTTACAACTCCTCAACAGCTATAGATGTCTACAGGAGAAAGCCAAGATAGAGCATCAAAATATTAGATGATCTTACCTTTCTTGTGGTACAAAGTTGACAATATTCCAGTACATAGAGGTAAAACTGCCAAGCTGTCAACAAAAACTAGAACACGTTAATTGCCTTTGCGAAGAAAAAAAAGTAAAATGCAAAAGAAATAAACTGCAACATCTTACATACTTTCTGTAAAAGGTAAAATTAAATATGCTGTAAAAAAGGCAATACTATGTAAAGATCGATGTAAAATAACCCAAAAATAAACATTTAAAGGAAATTCAATAAGCAAAAGGCAGCAGTGAACCAAAAGCCCAAACGCATCAAAAGAATACATAACTCATATTTCTGATTTGGTACGGGAATTTTCAAATGTATACAATGGTGTTTAAAACCTGAGTTTTATAGCTAGCCGAACCTCTTATAATGTGTTCTTGCACAAAATCATTTAGCAGGACTTCAATCAGACTAGTAATACTAATCTGCATGCATGTTCTCGGTAAGCTTGAGTGGTGGAAGAATTCATTTAAATTTAAATTAAACTTCAGTCTTGGAGAATATAATTCAAATGAAACGGCTATCACATATACAAAAGAAACATTTTTAAGATGGAAAATATCTGGGGTTGGTATAATACGATAATAACATTCCTAAATATTCAATATTTTTAATCCCCAAGGGTGACTGGGGTATAGAAATATGGTCACTTGGTCTTCTCCCGACCGGCAGTAAAACGCTTGCCGAAGTGGGGCGTCCGTTTGGCTGTGCGGGATGTATCAAGTTCGCAGTCACGTCCGGTCAGAAGGGGGACGTTAAATCCGATGCCTCGTGTAAAGAGAGTGCCACGCTCTTTGCACGTTAAGAACCCTTGCAACAACTCTCTGAGGGGTCCGTAGGTGGCCTGTTGCAAGGCAAAATTTCTGTCCCTATCCAATAAACCCTCCTTTTCCGGTGGCAGTCCAAATTTCCCCGACCATCATCCTAGATGTTACCAACCTACCTATTGTATTTATTGTTAACTTGTTCTCGTCCTGAATATGCATGAAATATTTGCCACTGGACGTTAAGCAACCAACAATCAATCAATCAATCAATATTTTTATAAAGTGTCACATTTAATGCATTATCTATGGACTTGTCTATAGCATTCTGAAGTCTCTCCAGATAGTTCCATTGGTTTAAGTTCAAATACAGTCCAATTGAAGTAGCTTGTCCTCTGTGAAACCTTCTTATGTCCAGTATAACTGATTCTTTATACCTGCAAACCCTCACATATAGTTCGTTGTCTGGTAACTCAAATAACTGAATGCAAGGAGTGTCATTCTAGGGAAAGTCTGACTTATCTAATAGCTGTATACATCCTGTTTTGTTATATCCTTTATCAATTTTATATAAAGAACTAGTCAAAACCAGTGTGGTACATATCAGGGATAACATGATGTAAATTCCAGTAATTTTTATTACGCCTAGATGGAAATCGTAGTTGCGATATTTCGAACACACACCACTGGATCTAATGCTTGCATACTGACTTGATCAGTTATCAGAAAGCATGTTAACTGTTGTGTGGTTGTTAAAATATATGACATAGTCATACACAGTTACCCTTTTTTAAGCAATTCTATCAGAACGTCTCCATGACAGGGGGCTAGGTGACACCAACAACCTAGATTTTTACCTCTAAGTTCACTCAATGATTCAGACAATGTCTTGCCATTATAGACCGTGGTATCAGTTAATATGTATTTCCTATATAACTGGATACATTTATTGCGTCCATATGTCTTTACCTGGAAAGGATTCTGCCATTTACTACCTTCAACATAAGATGTCATACCTCTACCTATATACACATTATTTGAATTGGACATCCAATGCTGCAAGTCTCTATACCATAACTGATTCAATATTGACTTCTTTACACACACCAATGTGGCCATTTAAAATATATGGAAACTGCGCTTAATGATATTAAATATCACTGAAACATTTTCTTTTCCATCATGTTAAATACATATAAACTACTCATTGGAGTACAATTACTATGTAAAAGAGTTAGAATAGCTAGAATTTTTTTAATTGAACGTCTATAGTAGGGGTTCAATTTACCGCAGTGGGGTCAAAATACCATGGCAAAGTAAAGTTAAATACATACAAACTACTTATTGGAGTAATATTACTATGTTAAAGAGTTAGAATAGCTAGAATTTCATCTAAGGTCTATAATAGGGGTTCAATATACCTTTAAGGTGGCTCGGGACTATTCGACTGTGCATACTTTAACGCATGAATTACAAAAGTATTTGTCGTAAATGCGATATATTTTTTTAAAATATTTTGATTGGTTACCAATGTTAAATCATTGTGGTTATGTGACTAATAGAATATTTTCGTTATTATCCGTACTTGTTAATGGGTAAAAATGACATTTCACCAATTTCACCATTTTCCTGCCAAAATTTGGGTTTTAAGGAAAAATAATTTGTTTTCCTTATCGGTGACCTATGTTTTTTATTTGCTCATTCTTTGAAGCTATATTTCGAATAGGCCAAAGCCACCTTAAATACATACAAACTACTTATTAGAGTACTATTACTATGTTAAAGAGTTAGAATAGCTAGATTTGGGAAATTTAAGGTTTATAGTAGGGGGTTCAATATACGGCAGGTGGGTCAAAATACCATTGCAAAGTAATTTTTTTTAAATATCTTTTCCATTATGTAAAATGCATACAAACTACTTTTTTGATTTCTATTACTATGTTAAAGAGTTAGAATAGCTAAAACTTTTGAAATTTAAGGTATAAAGTAGGATGGGGGTCAAAATACCATGGCAAAGTAAAATTTTCAAAATATCTTTTCCATCAAGTTAAATACATACAACTACTTATTGGAGTATTATTGATATGTAAAGGAGTTAGAATAGCATAATTATTTTATAATTCAAGGTCTATAGTAGGGGGTTCAATATACCGCGGGAGGTCAAAATACCACGGCAAAGTTATATTTTAAAATATCTTTTCCATCATATTAAATACCTACAAACTACTTATTGGAGTAGTATAAATATGTAAAGGAGTTAGAAAAACTTGAATTTTTGAAATCCAAGTCTATAGATCGGGGTCAAAATACCCCAGGGGAGGGGGTCAAAATACCATAGATATTGGAAGATGTGGTGTGAGTGCCAATGAGACCACTCTTCATCCAAATAACAATTTATAAATATAAACCATTGTAGGTCAATGTACGGCCTTCAACATGGAGTCTTGGCTCACACCGAACAACAAGCTATAAAGGGCCCTAAATTACTTGTGTAAAACCATTCAAACGGGAAAACCAACGGTCTAATCTATATAAAAAACGGGAAACGAGAATCACGTATAAACTCTTTATGTACATAGAATACACCAATAAGTATACACATGGAAAAAAGTATTGCAACACCTAATTGAAATTGAAATTAAAAAAACACTCTTTATTTTTTTGTGATATAATTTAGTAAAATAGAAGTAATTAAACATTATTTAAGTATCACCTGAGTTTAGTCAATAAATATCGACTCGATAAGTTTTTATCTGCACATGCAGCTACTGTACCCGTAAACAGCAAACAGTTGTTTTTATCCTCATTGTTTTCAACACTTTAAATAACCAAGTTTTTTAAGTTATGTGATTGACACCTTGTAATGGGTCCTTGACAACTTTTAATTGCAGCAAGATGGCATATTATCAGCATAACAGAAGCAGGGATGTCGTTGTAACAACCGAACGTATTGTTGGTCATCACCATTCCACTATAAGTCGTTTTGAGAATAAAAATCAGGCAATAAACGCTGTTAAAGACCTTCCGAGATAATGAAGACCCCTTATACCATTTGCTAGGGAAAATCAAGCATAATGAAGGTTGGTCAGAAGGAAACCCATTGCATACAAGACAATCATAAAAAGAGAGTGGTGGCCATCCAGGAAACTTTTAACAAGAACTGTTCGAGATCGACTCATCGCTACTGGTTATCGTGCGATAAGACCATTTCGGAGACCTTTGCTAACGAACAGACACACAGTTTTTCGTATCCAATGTAGTGCAGAGCTCGCCAAAGTTGGAAATTAGCATCATGGAGGAAGATCCAATGTTCAAATGGAATTCGGTTCATCTTCCATGGCCCGATCGTAGCCCGGATTTTAACCATATCGAGCATATTTGGGACACTATTTGGCGGAAAGTGCGCGAAAGGACACCCCAGTTCAAACACTTCATGAAATAAACAATGCCCTTCATCAGAAATTGTTGCAGCTACCTTAGCAACAAATTAGTCGATTTATGGAAGCAATCAGAAGACGTTTAGATGCGGTTATCCGTTTGAATGGAGGCTGCGCACAAAGTAATAATTCTTTGGCGTATAACGATCAACCATGATGTGAACAGTCATCTGAAGATTAATTTTGAAATGTCTGACATTGCAAAGTTCGACTACAGTAAAAGTTGTAAAATGCATTTTTTTGTACAAATAACACTTCATTTTGTTATTAAAATTGTGGTTACATGAATCATTTTTTTTCAAATATTTTTTATTCATTTCAATGCCAATGTTATCATAAACTATGTTTCAATAATATTATACACATATTTTATTATATTTCATCAGAAAAAAGAGGCTGATTTTTCAAGTTTTTAAAAATCAAGGTGTTGCAATACTTTTTTCCATGTGTATAGTTTGAATGTATTAAACTTGGTGGAAAAGATATTTTGAAAATTTTACTTTGCCATGGTATTTTGCCCCCCTACCATGGTATATATTGAACCCCCTACTCAAGACCTTTAATTTCCGAAATTCTGGTAATTCTAACTCTGTGTAGTTAGAATACACCAATGAGTAGTTTGTATGTATTTAACTTACTGGACAAGATATTTTGAAAATTTTACTTTGCCATGGTATTTTGACCCGCCTGCGGTATATTGACCCCCTCCTACTCTAGACCTTTAACATTTAAATATACTCCAATAAGTAGTTTGCATATATTTTCCATGCTTAAAAGATGCTTTGATTTTTTTTCTTAGCCATGATATTTTGAACCACTGCCATGGTATATTGACCCCCCCCCCCCATTTATACCTTCAAATTAAAAAATTCTAGCTATTCTAACTCCTATTATTATAATACCCCAATCACTAGTTTGTATGTGTTCAACATGCTGAAACAGTTGTTTTTTTAAATTTTACTTTTTAAATTTAGCTGAGCCATGATAAGTTGACCCCCTCCCCCTTTTTTACCGTGGAAAATCAAATTCCATGGGGGGGGGGGGTCAATTTACCATAGCGGTATTTTGACCCCGGGGTCAATTTACCATGGGGTTCAAAATACCATATGACACCGGTTATCAAATTAGTCCACATTGAGGTCCAAAGGGTCCAAAATTAAACTTTATTTGATTTCATCAAAAATTGAATTCTTGGGGATCTTTGATATGCTGAATCTAACTATGTATTTAGATTTTGGATATTGGATCATAATAGGTTAATGTTCAGTTTAACATTTTTAAGTTTAAGTTCTTAGACCACATTCATTATGTGTCAGAAATCTTTAATCACAATCCAAATTCAGAGCTGTATCAAGCTTGAATGTTGTGTCCATACTTGCCCCAACTGTTCAGGGTTTGAACTCTGCGGTCGCATAAAGCTGCACCCTGTGGAGCATCTGCTTAATGTTTTTAATTACAAAGCTCTATTATCTGATATTGTAAGTTAAGGTTATTAAAAACTGTATGAAAGGAACTCTTATTTGGTTTGCAGTGAAAAACTATTCAGATATGAGTCTATATAAAATAGTAAGTGTCCAAATAATAGTGACCAACATTTTAAAATTACCATATCACAATACTAACCTATATCACACATATCTCCCGAATAACCACCAGGACATGAACAGGTGAACCCATAAACATTGTTCGCACATGTTGCTCCGTTCTTGCAAGGGGAACTATCACATTCATTAATGTCTGAAATTGTTTTAAGAACACGATTAATATCCACACTTTGTATTTCAATATATTAACTTTGGTCAGTTGAAGGCATTGTGTCAGCCGTTTCAGTACTTATACATCAAACAAAACTGTTCTTACCTTTTTCATATACATTTTGTCACATAAAAAACACTAGGCATAAGCTTGTGTTCTTACATTAAAAAAATAGAACATATCATGATATACAAATATATTGTTGTAATATTAAACGATTGTAGTTTTAATGTGGATTTTTACAAAGCCCTAGTATCTGATGTTGTAAGTTAAGGTTATTTAAAACTGTATGAAAGGAACTCTTATTGAGTTTGCAGTGAAAAACTATTCAGATATGAGTCGCATTATAAAAGTTTGTGTCCAAATAATAGCGACCAATATTTTAGAATTACCATATCACAATACTAACCCATTTCACACATATCCCCCGAATAACAACCAAGACATGAAAAGGTAAACTCATTAACATTATCTGCACAAGTTCCTACGTTCTTTGCAAGGGGCACTATCACATTCATTGATGTCTGAAAATGTTTTAACCATTAAAGCTTTATCCACAGATTTATATTCTATAACATATTTGTGTTTTGCATAGCACTGATATGTAAGTGAATTTGTTCTTAAAGATAGTTTAATATTGACAGAGATCCTATTGTGTTTACAGAATAAGTTTCGATCTTATAAATACATATCAGTTTGTTCAAGCAATATACAAATGTAGCGATTGGCGTTAAATCGGTGTAAAACAAACATACTCAAAGGACAAATTTATCGTATCTGATGCCCCTTCAATACACCACTAAAAGATCAATAAACAATTAAATGGATGTGATCAAGCATCACTGTAAATAAATTGAATTTAAAATAAAATTACCACTTAATATTAATGGAGTTATTTATTCTGTATAAAGGGATTGATATTTGTTAACAAACAGTTGAAACAAATACTTTTATTTGCAAAACATATAGAATTGAATCTACAGTGTCTAAACATACGGTACTTGAAATTATAAACAGTTCATCAACTACGATCCGATGGTTGTGAGATACAAAAATGATGTCCCTGCTTACAAAGACTTACGGTTTACTTATTACCCTAGTTCTTTGCACCTTTGTTTTGACAGCTGATACTTTTAGAGAGTATTTTGGGATGAAAATTAAGGATAACTTACATGTTAAATTATTCACAGGTGTGTCGGAAGTGCAATGTGCGTATTCATGCTTCGCTAACGAAGGCTGTTGTGCTTCGGGTTATAACAAAGTTTTGATGGAGTGTAGCATGGACACCTCTTATAACTGTTGTCCTTCAAATGAAACAAACATACACTGGAATACAATGTACAGAGATAATTTTCGTACGTATATATGCAAATGAATAAATCATACATAGTGTCTCTCGTTTCTCGTTTTTTCATATAGGTTAGACCGTTGTTTTTCCTGTTTCAAGTGTTTTACACTAGTCTAGTAATTTTGGAGGCCTTTGATACATTGGGAACAATAAATCTGATGAGCGGTGTGGCGAGAGTGTCATAGTCTCTTGACATGAGGACAACTCCAATAACAAAGAAACACATACCCTATATATATAATTTTTCAGTGGCATTCACATTTCTTTTTCTCAGTCGATATATTACAGGACTCACCTATTGTATTACTTTTGTTTATTTGTTCTAGTTCTAAAGGTAATATTTTGCACTGCACGTTAGTCAAACATCAGTCAATAAAAAACAACCTATATTTTCAGCTCCACCAAGAGATTGCGGTGACATAGAAGGCTTGGGTGGAGTGTACACCATCAACCCAGATAGAGATAGTTGTGGTTTTAGTGTCTACTGTGACATGACTACAGATGGCGGAGGTTGGACAGTAAGTAAATTCGTCGTCTCAGAATGTAATTTATTAATTGTTGGTTGCTTAAAAACTCAAAATATTTCATGCATGTTCAGAACTAAATCAAATGAATAAAACCATAGGTAAGTCATGTAATATAAGCTGTAAGGGATGATGTCAGAGTAAGGAGAAGGTCCGAGAAGAGCCGATCTCTGCCTTTAATTTCAGGTTCATTTGATTCAAGATTTTCAACACTTTTTAAATTTTTTTTTAGTGTCTACTTTAGTCGATATAATTAGTATGTGTGAAAGATTAGAACTGATTTGGACATTAAAGACGCCCAAATTTAAGCTTAAATGTGAAAAATCCATCAAATATGCCATAATATGTCACTTTTCAGATGATATTTGTCAAAAATGAAAGGAGCTGCATCCGTGTTTACTTTCTACCTTTATACATATTATGTATTATTTTCAAAAACAACTTACATTTAAATATTAAGACTGAAAACAAATCCGTCCACTTACATTTTAGACAGAATTTGTTTAACTCAAATGCTTATATTGTGAAGATTTCAGTAATTTAGCATGACTTAATGAGGCTAGTACCCAATATATGTTCATTGTATTGTTAAAAAACAGCCCATATTAATGTAGCAGAAGTATTCTACTTTCCAATAAATGGCTAAAAGTTTACATTTTAATCATTTGTAAAGTGCTATATTTTGGGGCCAAAAAGTAGTCTTATTGGACCTACTCCTTTAAAATGATGGTTTATTGTATAGGGACATACATTTAGCCTTGCACAGGCAATATACGGACCCGAAAGGAGTTGTTGCAATAGATCTTAACGTGCATAGTTTGTGGCCCTCTCCCTCTACAGGAGACTTCGGATTTAACGTCCCCCAGTATGACCGTACATTCAAACGGACGCCCCACTTTTGAGAGGGTCTTACTACCAGACGGAGTAAAACGATATGGTGACCATATTTCTAATCCTCATTCATCATTTGGGGTATTTCATTCACCAGAGGGACCTCATCCAAAAGGTTTTTAATATTTTATTCTTTCTTTGATCGTCATTTCAAGTGTAGTCTCCAATTCATAATTCTAAGGCAAATCATAATCATTATTTCATAACTTATTTATTCTTTATAAAGGTTACGTCTATTCTTTAGTTTTAGGGCTATTTCTTATTCGTTTGCATTTTTCCGTAGAATGTTCAATTATTCCCTATTCAGTTACTCAACCAGACCCTCATTTACATGTATCCTTGATATAGTGTCAAAATGCTCGACTATTTGTAACGTAAGCCCAAACATTGTTGTTATTTCAGGTATTCCAGAATAGAATAAATGGTAACGTAGACTTTTATAGAAATTGGGAGGAGTTTGAATTAGGATTTGGTGACGTTGAGACTGAATTCTGGCTAGGTAATTGTAGTACAATTATCTGGAAAATGATCTACACACTTTGTCGTACGAATAAAATTTATTTTGTAATTTAAGACATGATATAACATGAGAAATTAACGATCATTAATCGACCGAAGAGAGGCGGAAGCTATCAAATAAATATCTGCAGTCAGAAAATTGCAAACATATTAAAACAAAACAACAGGGATATTGCCATAGATAAACTCAACAGTAAAAAAATATAAATTCAAAGACAAATACAAGAATACCATAACACGTTTTAAAGATAATTATATGATAAACAACGTCAGTACCTAGCATCTTGTAATCTTCCGATGAATTGTTTTAGAAAACTTCTTTGAATACTCTCGATTTATGAACTTCAAACTCAAACACTGGTGACGCTTTACAAATTCTGAGTAGCAGCGTCAAGCTCCTGAATACCGAATGAGTTTGGAAATGTTTACACGAAATGCAGAAATTGATGTATTGCTACCAAGGTGGGGGAAATTGATAATTTCAAAATTAAATTGTATCGTTTTTTTTTTGTCATATATCCTGGTGCTGAGATGACCGCTTATGTCAATTTCGATGTATCAGTCTAAAAATGATGCAGTGGAAGTCGTGTCTGTTGTTTCTTTTATTTCTATTATCTGGAGGATATATATCAATGGATCCAAATCAGGAAAATTCGGATTGTTAATTGAAAGAACATCATCAATATATCTGAATGTAAAATTAAATGATCTGGCTTCTTTGACATATGGTAAAGCTAGAATGACTGTGTAGAGACATATGGTAAAGCTAGAATGACTGTGTAGAGGTCTACGAAGAGTGGAGTAAAACTACTTTTCTTTGCCCAAAAAACTTTCTCTTTGCATAGTTAAATATGATGTCGGGAAAAGTTCTTTTTCGACATCTTCTTCCATATCAAAGTGTTGGTTCTATTAATGACATAGCAATGACACTTAGGATTGAAACAACCGTTTGATGGTTTAGAGTATGTTTAACGGAAAGTCTTTAATTTACAGAAGATGTTGCTACTGATTTTAACTTTCTTCCAAGTATTCAAAAGTCTATGGTATATAATCATGTCAAAATATTGTTTTTGTAACTGTAAGGTTACGCGTTCAATATTGATTGATTGTTGGTTGCTTAACGTCCAGTGGCAAATATTTCATGCATATTCAGGACGAGAACAAGTTCACAATAAATACAATAGGTAGGTTGATACAATAGAGGCCATCTGGGATGATGGTCGGGGAAATTTGGACTGCCATTGGAAAATGAGGGTGTATTGGATAGAGACAGAAATTTTGCCTTGCAACAGGCCACCTACGGGCCCTCAAAGAGTTGTTGCAAGGGTTCTTAACGTGCAAAAAGCGTGGCACTCTCTTTACACGAGACATCGGATTTAACGTCCCCATTCTGACCGGACGTGACTGCGAACTTAATACATCCCGCACAGCCAAACGGACGCCCCACTTCGGCAAGCGTTTTACTGTCGGTCGGGAGAAGACCAAGTGACCATATTTCTATTCCCCAGCCACCCTTGGGGATACGCGTTCAATAAAGTTGGTGACATTTGAAAAAAAATATTCTAGATAATCGTACAAGTTCTTGACTGAATATGCCATAAAAATGCGCGAAAGCAACATTTAAGTCCAGAACAAAAGGGTTTTTTTCCTATGCTCCAGATTGCTATGAATGAAGATGTTAATAAATCCAACAGATACAGAAAATAATCATTATCCATTTGGTCGTAAAGTGATCTTCTAACCGGCCATTAAATAATTGCCAAGTGGAAAGTCTGGTTGACTTTGACGGATATTTTGAATTTGTTGTCACAACTATTCAGAACGTATAAGTGAAATTGTTGCTATCTAATATAAATGCTCCTTCTGGTAAAAGCCAATATTTCCGGCGTTAACACAAGTCACCGTTTGCTTGAAGTTTTCTGTATACTGTTGTTTTAGGTATCTTTTTTTATGTTTTAGGAAATGCAAAACTGCACCAATTAACTTCCACAAATGCATACACACTTAGGGTTGTTTTAGAAGATTTTGATAACGAGACACGTTATGCAGAATATCAATCCTTTGCCATAGGGAGTGCGCCATCTAAATATGCAATATCTGTCAGTGGTTATAGTGGCGATGCAGGTAAATATGCATAATATATCAGTGGTTATAGTGGCGACACATGTAAATATGCAATAGATGTCAGAGAATATAGTGGCGACGTAGGTAAATATGCAATATCTGTCAGAGGTTAAAAGTGATGACGCAGGTAAATATGCAATGTATGTCGGTGGTTATAGTGGCGACGCAGGTAAATATACAATATCTGTCAGTGACTATAGTGGCGACACAGGTATATATGCAATATCTGTCAGTGGTTAAAGTGGCGACGCAGGTAAATATGCAATATCTGTCAGTGGTTATAGTGGCGATGCAGGTAATTAGGCAATCACTTGAGGTGGTTGTGGTAGCGACGAAGGTAAATATGCAATAACTGGCAGTGGTTGTAGTGGCGACGCAGGTGAATATGCAATAACTGTCAGTGGTTATAGTTGAGACGCATGTAAATATGCGATATGTCAGTGGTTATAGTGGCGACACAGGTTAATATGCAATAGCTGTCAGTGGTTATAGTGGCGACGCAGGTGAATATGCAATATCTGTCAGTGGTTATAGTGGCGACGCAGGTAAATATGCAATATCTGTCAGTGGTTATATTGGCGACTGGTAAATATGAAATATTTTTCAGTGGTTATAGTGGCGACGCAGGTACATATGTAACATAAGTGGTCTCTTAAAACAGGTTTCACTGTATACCATTGTTATTGCCAATGGGTTTCAATCTTTTTTATAGGAGACAGTCTTTCTTATTCAAATGGTATGAAATTTACAACTTTTGATCAGAAAAACAACCCCTACACTGGGTACGGAAACTGTGCTGTATATTTCCATGGTGCTTGGTGGCATAAGACTTGTCATAATAGCAATCTGAATGGCGGATATTTGGCTGGAGATCACGCAACGTTCGCTGATGGAATGAATTGGTACACATGGCGGGGTTTGAAATACTCTTACAAGTCGACCAGAATGATGATACGAAGACAGTAGGCCGTATACTTGAAGTCTTTTACGCGGGTTGTTAAGCGAACAACAATCATTAATGATGAGATTGATTTTGTAGAAAACATTTAATCATAATGAAGCAGTACAAATGGACATTTAGATAATTAGTATGATTTAACAATTATTATTAAATCAAATATGACGTACTTATTTTGCTTTGTTTACTAATCAGTGTTCTAATTACCATAAAATATGTTTGACACATGGGCACATACTTTCTGTTTTCATACCGTTTTTTTTATTTTTTCCCGAATCAAATATATACATTTTAGGTGCTAATATTTAATTTTATTATAAAGGTTTAGTCAAACAATAACAACTTATTCTGCCATTTGTTTTTAAAGTTATCAAATATGAAAGGTGCATACTTCATCGGCAGTAGTCAGGAACAGCCAAACATTATTCAAAGTAATTTTCGTACGCTTCGGCCTAACACAAATACCGTACTTGTCTCATTAGAATCGAATCAATTTGTTCATGTCATATTTTATACTCATTAAAACGTTGGTAAGTATTACAATTGACCATGATTAGCATCACGCTGGCGATTGGTGTAAAATATTGACAACAAAAATGTCTACTCATGTAAATATTAGCATAAAGCATCATATGAACCACGTTTCTTAATAAAATAAAATTGGATTATGCAGATGATAATTGATATAAGAAAAACTCATAAGATCTATAATTATAATTGTGTAAAAACAATGTTCAAAACGCGCAATTCGTAGACAAGACTTATCGGTAACGCTCATATAAAAAACATTTAAAAGGTTTAACAAAATACGAAGTTGAAGAGCTTTTTTAATCCAAGCGTGTGTATTATTAGAGTGGCCGATTAAAAAAATCCGATAAACTGGTTAAAAAATTCAAATAAATGGGCGTAAATAAATCCAAAAAATGAAATGAAACTTCCATACGTAAATTACATGCATTCGAAGTGCTTTTTCGGGTTTATTTTCATCGGGAACGTTCGAACACGGATATTTGAAAGCCAATGATGTAATAATAGTTGCATACATGTGTAGCTATGAAAATGAGAAGGACCTCTAACTGGAGGCTCTAATTATTATGTATCGCTCACCATGTTAATTTTCATCAATGGACACTTTTTATTGGTAGAGGAAGTCGCAGTGCACGGAGTGCACATCGACCTTCCATAGAAAAACTGATAATAAGTATATTGAAATGCAGATCATAAATTCAATCAACTTTAACTTGGAATAAAATTTGCTTATCCAAATATCAATTTTACAGCAAAATGTCATCCTCTTGTAGGAAAAACACATAGATTTACCAGTGAACAATACTGTCGTATCATAATATTTTTTAATCAAAATGTAAAATACATCTTGTATAGTACAAATATTTCTCAACAATGCCTATCAGATGGCACAATAAAACTATACTTCAAATTTAAATGATTATACTAAATTTCGAAATCATATTTGCATTTGCAAAACATCAGATACAAATTAAGAATGTTGTTAACATGTACATATCGTATTTTTATTCTTTTGGTATTTTATAAAACATTTTGATAAAAATAAAGGCAACCGTAGTATACCGCTATTCGAAACTCATAAATCGATAGAAAAAAACAAATCCGGGTTACAAACTAAAACTGAGGGAAACGCATTAAATATAAGAGAACAACGACACACTATTAAAATTTAACACATACAGAAACTAACTAAGCAGTAGACAAAATATTACATCAAAACTGAATACAGGAATTTGGATAGAAAAGTCCATTGACACTTCTTATAGTAATGTGAATTCACGCTCACATATAAGAGGAAATAAACGACACTAACAGAAACACAACGTTAAAATGTAACACACACATTACACATTCATATTCAAAGTTATTATACATATTTAGAAAAAAACACATTCAACCTTCAAATATTCTTGTTCACAAAACTGATATACAACCACACCTGTCGATCAGTTAAATATCAAAAGTAAAACACATGCAATGTAGTGAACAGTGTTTACATGTACACCTATTACGAGAATGAAGTTATTAATATTTTTAAATATCTTTAAATAATATTTGGACAAAATCATAAATATGATTTGATTAAATAGATAAATGCTGATATAAAAATTCTTATTTCTTTTTTTCAATGTTATTGATTTTGCATGTTCATCACTAATTTCGTAATGGTAAGGTCATCCAACAAATTGATTTCTGACCGAATGGTCCGTTTACAACTGTTCAAATTAATGTGAGGAGAGGCAGAAGAAACATGAAAGTCTGTAAAAGTTATCATTGTTACCAAATTGGTTGATTGATTTTTGTTGGATTATTCAACCTAAACATGTCCTGATCTCATTTTTTTCTACTTTGGGCCAGCAATACTTTGCATTTGTTTGTGAATCACAAAGGGATATTTTGTTTAAGTAAGTTCCTTTAATAACAATTAACCATGACCAAAAAAAAGGGACGACAGATACCAGAGGGACAGTCAAACTCATAAATCGAAAATAAACTGACAACGCCATGGCTAAAAAAGGACAAACAGATAAACAATAGTACACATGACACAACATAGAAAACTAAAGAATAAACAACACGAACCCCTCCAAAAACTAGGGGTGATCTCAGGTGCTTCGGAAGAGTAAGCAGATCCTGCTCCACATGCGGCACCCGTCGTGTTTCTTATGAGATAACAAATCCGGTAAATAGTCTAACTTCGGACTTCTCTTGAACTAAATTTTAAATGTGCGTATTATTATGCATTTACTTTTCTACATTGGTCAGAGGTATAGGGGGGGGGGGGTTGAGATCTCATTAACATGTTTAACCCCGCCGCATGTTTGCCTATCCCAAGTCAGAAGCCTCTGGCCTTTGTTAGTCTTGTATTATTTTAATTTTAGTTTCTTTTGTACAATTTGGAAATTAGTATGGCGTTCATTATCACTGAACTAGTATATATTCATTTAGGGGGCAGCTGATGGACGCCTCCTGGTGCGGGAATTTCTCGCTACATTGAAGACCTATTGGTGACCTTCTGCTGTTGTTTTTTCTATGGTCGAGTTGTTGTCTCTTTGACACATTCCCCATTTCCATTCTCAATTTTAATCCGGTAGGTCAAATCTATGAAAGGGAAGGGGATTGTAGTTACGACGTAAGGAACATATCTGATATCATTTGTGAAACGGTCAACCTACTCGTGATGGCGTCCGTAAAACTTACGAAGAGACGATTTCAACTTCACCATTTGGAAATTCTTGATTTAATAGCTTCCTTGTGAGCAACAACCCTCTATCCAGAAAATCATGATAGGAAATGCTAGCAAGAAATGCTAGCAAGAAAACATCGTATCAACATGATCAATCGGAAGATATATAAATCTGGCCGACAGGGCACTGGGTCATTTCATTTTCTCCTTTTTTCGACGGAGTCATCACATTTTCTTTTTTTTTTGACGGAGTCATCACATTTTTTTTTTTTTGAAGGAGCCATAACTTTTTTTGTATACTAAAGCTGACTTAGAAGGTTAGTTTTGTTGCGCCTACAAATGAAAAAAAAAAGATTCATCATTCTTGTCATCTCCCATCTCGGAATGCCTGTAAGGACGATGATGTACTAAGACCTCGAATCGACCATCCGACTGATCACTTCTCACTTCTAACTGTTCTTTATGTTCACTATTTTATGCTCTGAAAAGGATCGAAAGAAAGCTCAATTCCATGTTATTGTTAATGGATGTATATATTATGATAGAGCATTAATCTGACTTAACCTCTGTTGATGTAGTTTATCACACAGATTCCTAGAAATTTTCATATTTAAACCATAAAAAATTGTTGTCGTTTGGAAGTATAGAACCCGCTAGTTTTCTGCAGTCAACAATTAATTGGCTTAATGTTTCCCTATTTTGAAAATTTGTTTTCCACTGATCAATCCCTATTTTATTTATAACAGCCTGTTTTAGTGGGGCATAAAAAGTCCTACGGACCCCTTCCAGAGATGGACATCTAGTAAGGAAATGTAGAAGGTTTTCTTCCTCGAGTTTGCAGAAGGGGCAAATTGGGTCTGTACTTCCTATATCAAATTTAGCTTTGGTTGCTTGTAAAAGGTAGGTCCCAGTTAGTATTCTAGCTTTTGTTATGGCTTTCTTTGTATCCCCCGGAATTTCTGTTGCTGTTTTCCAAACTGGATGTATTTCTCCTATATTGATAATGTCAGTACAGAGCCTAATCAGGGTTGATTTTTCTTTACTTAGAGACCTAAATTTATTACTCCAAAATGTATTGATAACATGTCTAACGGATTGTTTCCATTTAATTTTTGTTGGAAGAAATATTAGAAGCTCATCAATGCTTGGTAGGCTATATTGAAGCAGGACATTTTCAGTTCTGTGTAGAAAAGTTCCATTGCAGATTTCTAGCCGATACTGACGCAACAAGATATCCCTAAGATTTTGATTTTCAGACGCTAGGATTGAATGCAGAAGGCTTAATTGTCTTTTGTGAAGCTCGGCCTCTATAGGGAGGGCACCCAGTAGTGAAAATACTGCAGCAGAAGCTGTTCTTGTTGGAAGAGCCTGAATATTTTTTAAGAAGGATAAATGGAAGTCACTCAAATCGTTGATTTGGCTGTTTGTAAGAGGCAAGACTTCTAGACTGTAGAGCAGACGGGGTAATATGTAGATTCTATAAATGTTATAGGAAATCCTTGGATTCAAGCCGTTTGTACCATGTACACCTGTTGACATAAGTGAATAGGTTGTTCTTCGAGCTAAACTAATGCGGTCTTTCACATTTATTATATTTTCATTTTTTGATGATCTTATAATACCTAGATGTGAGGCCTTATCGGACTCTGCAACAGACTTATCCCCAAGAGACCAGGAGCATATGGATGATTTTCTAGAATTTGTGGAGTTTTCATTTTTTTAAATGAGAACACTCTTTTCAGGGTGGATATTATATTGATGTTCTTTCGAATATGAGTCTACTACATTGAGCATGATTTGCATTTCTTCATCCGAGTTAGATAAGAGTAGGATATCATCTGCGCAAGTAGGACATCCTGCATAGTTTGTGCCTAGATATAAACCAATATTTGAATCTTCTAACTGTCTTAAAAGGTCTTCAATATAAATTTTATAGAGATGCGTGGACAGGATACCACCTTGACGGACTCCCTGTTGAACTGGAAAGCTGTTGCTATGTTGGCCTTTCCAGTTAACCCTTGAAGTAAGGTCATTGTACATTTCGTATATAGTTTCCCAAATCTCAGGGGGAATGTCTTTTTGGAACAGTTTATCAAGAAGGATGCTGTGGTTGACTACGTCGAAAGCTTTTTGAGTATCCAATGCTGTCAAGAAGAGAATTTCCTTCATCCTTTTTGCATTCATATGTGCCTCAGATATCAGCAGAGCAGCCATGGTGGGGGAGAGACCAGATGTAAAACCAAATTGTTGAGAAGATACATTCGAGATTGGATCTATAATTTTTTCCAGAAGTGCATCTTCAAATAGTTTTCCAAGAACAGATGAAACTGTTATACCACGATAGCTATCCATAATTTTGCCGTCTTTTCCTTTTTTACAAACTGGTGTTATTATGCCAGATTTAAAATGTTCTGGGGTTTTTCTGTCAGCTAATATTTGATTAAAAAGATTCTGTATATATGGGATGATTACTTTATCAGCCAATTTTAAATGCTCTGCAAAAAGGCCATATTCATCTCCAGCTTTTCCTGAATTAAGATTTTTAATAGATTGAATTATTTCTTCCTCTGTAAAATTAATTTTAGTTTCTATATTATTTTCTGAGAGTTCCTTAATTATGTTACAACGGAGCTGGCACATACGAAGATATTTCTTATTAAAATTTGTATCATCTTTTGGCGTGGCTAGATTTTTATAATACTTGGCCAGGACTTCTCTTTGTTCATCTGGGCAAGTAATGTCTTTTTCTTCATGACGAATGACTTGGGTTACAGAAGTTTTGTTGTTGCCTAGATTCCTTTTTATGAGCTGGAAAAAGGTTTTTGATGAGGGTTTCTGTTCTAATTGACTAAAAAAGTTTTCCCTTTCCATAGCTCTTTCCTTCCGGATCATTTTCCTGGCATTATATTTAGCTTCCTTAAGTTGTTTAAAGGAGTCATCTAAGCCTCTTTTTCGACCACCAATATCCCATATCCTGTGTTTTTGTTTACTGATGTTTAGCAAAATTTTAGTTTAATGATCCTTGATGGAATAGCAAATTTTTCTGCTTTTTTTAAACAGTATATTAAATTTCCAACCAGTTCAGTAGAGGTTAAATTTGGAGATTGGTTTTCTTGAAGTGTTTCTTTTAATTTTCCTTGGTACTTATTTAAATCCGCCCTATCCCATTCAATTTTAAACTTTTTCCCTGAATTAGAACTTTTTTTAATGTTGTTAGATTGTATTTTAGCTGCCAGGACGCAGAAGCAAACATGAGTTGATAGATTGTTTCCGCAAGTGTTTTCTATTAAGATTTTATCTACTATATCCAAATCCTGAGTCAGTATATAGTCAATTTGAGATGAAGATAACCCATTGTGATGGAAAAAAGTATCGTTATCCAGATGATTGCCTTTATTTATCCATTTGCCTTGAGTTTTGAATGCTCTTAAAAGCTTATCATGGGGGTTTTTCCTTGATGTTTTGAGAGTTCCGTTCAAGTCGCCACAGAGGATATGAGTAAGATCAGAATATTTTTCGGTTATATGTGACACTATGTCTAGATGTTCTCTATAGCCTATTTGTGAATTTTGTGCCAGGGTTGGCATGTATGCATTTATGAGACATACTGTATGGTTTTCTAACTCTATTTTTATAGCCATTACTCTTGAATTACCATCTGGAAGTTTATGAATAAATTTATTAAGAGAAGAAGGCCACGAAGAAGGCCACATGATTGCTGTACCTGATTGTCCTCTGCGTGCTTTAAAATTAGGAATTGGATCATTGTCGTCATGGGAGCGTGAAAAAATGGTGTGTAGAGGAAAATGCTTTTCGAAGAAATTTGTTTCATATCCCCAAAGCCAGTGTTCTTGTAAACATATAATAAGATTATGGTCTTTAGCAAGGTCTTGGAGATAGTTAAAATTTGATTTTATCCCTTCAATGATGTGTAGGATCGGTATGAGCGACATCTTTCTCAGGAGACATAGTTTGTATTGAATCATTAGGCAGATCTAATTCATTGACTGATTTTTGAATTACATTTGTTGTTATAGGATGACTGGTTGATGATTTGATTTGGTGGTCATTTTGGATATTGGATATTGTGCTCTCAGTTGATGATTGAGGATGATGGTTAATTTGGGCCTCAGTCAGTTTAGCCTGGACTTCCCATGCTGACTGAACTGATCCCTGTCTAAATGCCTCATTAACTTCATTTGAATGGATTATAGATTTTGCTTGATTATCACTATCAGTGCTCGTCAGTTTAGCTTGGAAAATCCATGCTGACTGATCTTTTACACTCTGCACATTATTATGGTTGTTTTTACGCAGACCATCTGTTGTTAATCTTGAGGGTTGTGGAGTAATTAATGGCTCTAACGGGATTCTTGGTGTTTCTATATACTGACTCCTGACATTGTTTCTCCCAGAATAGAAATTCTTCCTGTGATGATTAGCATTATTTAGGTGAGCCTGATGGTTATTAGTAGTACCACTTGAGTAAGCATTTTGCTGTAATTTAGATGTCCTAAATGGAGAGGGATTCATTGGAACAGATTGAGTGTGTCCCATAGTATTTTGCTGATAAATTGGTTCAGAATTTGTTGGCGGAACATGCCAGGAAGGTGGTTGATGCCTATGATGGGAGACTGGCTGGTATGGAGGTGGTTGCAATCCATGCTGAAATGGTGGCGGTGGAAAAAACATTTGCGATGGCATGGTGTAGGAAGGCATTGCTGTTTGGCTTTGAAGTCTGTTGATTGTCTGTTGTTGTATTTGTATGGCCAGCTGGGTTGTCATTGCAGTTTGTATTGATAAATTTTGCATTGTCTGAGTTTCTACAGCTTTGAGTCTAGATTCCAGAGCTTGTATTTCAATTTGCCTTTGAAGATTAAGATATTGGTAGTCTAAAGATGTATGAGACTGTTGGAAATAAGATGGCTTAGAGCACTGGCATGGTTGTTGATCATTAGTGAAAGAATTTTGTATTTCGCCACCCCCTATAAGCTTTTCCCGCTTCTGAAGAAGATTGATAGTTTTTTCTTGTTCTCTTATTCGCTTTTCTAATTCTATAGTATATGTTCTGTTTTCAACTGTTTTATTATTTTTTGAGCGATTTGATGATTTTGGTCTTGTCAGAGGAGTGTCCTTGCTCAGTTAACATACTGATGGGGTAGGTTGGTCTGAAGATTGAAGAGGTGTTATAGTAGGCTGACTAGATTGTGCATGTTGAGATAATTGAGAAGATTGAAGAGGTGTTGTACTAGGCTGACTAGATGGTGCATGTTGAGATAGTTGGATTTGTAGTACTTGGTCATTCTGATCTGGGTACAATATGATTGGGGTAGAACTTTCTTCTGTACTGGCAGATATAGGATGTGTAGTGTTGTCAGAATTTGGATCATAAAGATCATTCTCATTGCATGACACGCAGATAAATGGTGAATTCGGGTCAAGCTTATTTATATCAGCTCTTGTTAGGCCAACACAGTTGTAGTGATACCATTCATCACAGCCTTCGCATCCTATAGTGTTTAAAGAAGCTTCTTCATCGCAGGATGGGCAGGTGAATTTTTGTTCCTGACTTTGTATTCTGCTATTTTCTATGCAGAGATTAGGTTTTGGGCAATATTCATTTTGATGTTTGCTCATGTTATTCAGTGATTTGGGTTGTCTGTCCTGAATTACTGATTTCAGTTTTGTGTTTATATCATCCAATTGGTTGGAATTTACCCCAATATAATCCTCTAAAATAGGTAAGATAGACTCTGTGAAAATGTCTACTTTTTGGCCATTAATTAGAAGTGATGATGTTGTATTGTATACATTAATAGTAAATTTTAAATAGGAGCCTGTTGAACCATCCTTTCGTTTGTTCAAAATTTTATATCAGATCTCAACTATATTGTTAGTTTTGTCTTTTACGGTCTCCATATTAACCACATATTCTAATTGAAAGGTTTTACTATGAAGAATTTTCTCCAATTTTGCCTTTGTTAATTCAAATGCTGCTGTATTGCATTTAATTATGAAATTATTTTTTGGCTTCATTTCATAGGTAAAGGGCAGTGACGAGCAGTTCTCCTGTTTTTTATCTAGTGCACTTTCTTGGTTCAGAGTGTAATCTTTTTGAAATAATTTCATATTTGATTTTTGAGGTGACAGACTTTGACGCATTAAATTGGTATTTGATCTATTGCTCCTTCGCAATGATTTTGGTGGGCTGTAACCTCCTGTAGCCATAATGTAATGTTATTTATTTATAGAATACAGATGAAAATTTTATAATATGGATTTATATAAAGCGGAACAGATGACCTGTGCTCCTTAGGTAGCAGAGAAGTGTAGATTTTCACTATGTGTTTGTACTATTCGGACTTAAAACCAAGAATACAATCCGATCAGTTTAGCTTGGAACATCCATGCTGACTGATAGTATCTTTTGAATTAAGAATGATCCAATATTTGAGATTTTGGTGTAGGAATATTCACATATATCAGTTGAGCTTCGAAAATCCATGCTGACTGACTATTTTAAATAATGAAGAATGTAAAAACGCTTGAAAGTTAAATTTTGGTGTAAAAGCTTTCACATATATATCAGTTTAGCTTGGAAAATCCATGCTGACTGAATATTTAAATTGATTAACAATGTAGATCCTTTCGAAAAAGAAAATTCAAGGCTTTATTTATTAGTTTACTTTATTTCCAGCAGTCCTTCTTGTATTGTTCTGCAATTTTCCTTAACCAGGTTCTTGCCAAAAGAAAACCTGGATGAATACCGTCAGTTAGAAGTGAGAAATTGGTTTTTGATTTTTTTTCCGGTTTTCTGTGTTTTCCTTTTTTGACTGTGGTATTGTAGATGAGGTCTGTGCTAAAAGATGGAGAGTGGCGGTTTGATTGATTGTTTAAGGTTCTAATTTCGTGATTTAGTTGATATACTTGTCTGTTTAATTCTGCGTCTTGATCTACAAAAGTCTCTGGGTGAGGGTGACCTTTCTGTTTGTTGTATTCCAGGATTGAGTATATAGGGGTCTCCAGAAAAGTTACTTTACAGCCAGGATATTTTTTAATGATGCTTATTATCTGGTTAAAATATTTACAGATTGGAAAATAAAAATATATATACAGTTCTACCTGTCAGCCAAATAGTGTTGTACCGGGATGGTTATGTTGTTGTTGTACCTCGTGTTGTACAGACCACGGTTTACTAAGATGGCGGCTACCGGCGGGAAAACATTTTACATTTGAATCGCAATGTCTTAGAAAGTCACTATTTAGAAATAATATGTCAATTAAAACGATAAGACTAGATTATGTACATGTACATGAAAGTTAATTAAATAAGCCCATAAAAATACGAAATGCAATATATAAAAGGATAAAAGTCTTTCTTTCAGCGCTCCTCAGAATTTCACACGTCCATTCATCCACACATGCGCATACAACTTGACCATATATGCACTTTAATTTGTGAATCTATATACCCGCATAGTAAATCAGCCATAATTTTTATGTCAGGTTTCAATGTATAATACAATCATGACAATGGACAGCAATATTGCAATATAATAACAAAAAAATTTTGTTCCCCTAAATTAAGGGTGCCAGCATGTCCTCTTTTTACTTAAAATACTGATACGTAACAAAATTTCAGTAGTTTTGATGCCTCCAGTTGACTTGTACAACAAAATTATTTGACCGCATCCACCAAAACTGACCATATATATGCACTTTAATTTGTAAATCTATATACCCACATAATAAATCAGCCATATTTTTTATGTCAGGATTCAATGTATAATACAATCATGACAATGGACAGCAATATTGCAATATAATAGCAACACATTTTTGTTCGCCTAAATTAAGGGTGCCAGCATGTCCTCTTTTTACTTAAAATACTGATACGTAACAAAATTTCAGTAGTTTTGATACCTCCAGTTGACATGTACAACAAAATTATTTGACCGCATCAACCAAAACTGACCATTATGCACTTTAATTTGTAAATCTATATACCCGCAAAGTAAATCAGCCATATTTTTTATGTCAGGATTTAATGAATTATACAATCATGACAATGGAAAGCAATATTGCAATATAATAACAACAAATTTTTGTTCACATAAATTTAGAATACCAGCAAGTCCTCATTTTATTCAAAATATTGATACGTAACAAAATTTCAGTAGTTTTGATACCTCCAGCTGACTTGTACAACAAAAGTGTTTGACCACATCCACCAAAACTGACCATATGTGCACTTTAATTTGTAAATCTATATACCCTCATAGTAAATCATCAGCCATATTTTTTTATGTCAGGATTCAATGTATAATACAATCATGACAATGGACAGCAAAATTGCAATATAATAACAAAAAATTTTGGTTCGCATAAATTTAGGATACCAGCATGTCCTCATTTTATTCAAAATATTGATACATAACAAAATTTCAGTAGTTTTGATACCTCCAGCTGACTTGTACAACAAAATTGTTTGACCGCATCCACCAAAACTGACCATATGTGAACTTTAATTTGTAAATCTATATATCCGCATAGTAAATCAGCCATATTTTTTATGTCAGGATTTAATGAATTATACAATCATGACAATGGAAAGCAATATTGCAATATAATAACAACAAATTTTTGTTCACATAAATTTAGAATACCAGCAAGTCCTCATTTTATTCAAAATATTGATACGTAACAAAATTTCAGTAGTTTTGATACCTCCAGCTGACTTGTACAACAAAAGTGTTTGACCACATCCACCAAAACTGACCATATGTGCACTTTAATTTGTAAATCTATATACCCTCATAGTAAATCATCAGCCATATTTTTTTATGTCAGGATTCAATGTATAATACAATCATGACAATGGACAGCAAAATTGCAATATAATAACAAAAAATTTTGGTTCGCATAAATTTAGGATACCAGCATGTCCTCATTTTATTCAAAATATTGATACATAACAAAATTTCAGTAGTTTTGATACCTCCAGCTGACTTGTACAACAAAATTGTTTGACCGCATCCACCAAAACTGACCATATGTGAACTTTAATTTGTAAATCTATATATCCGCATAGTAAATCAGCCATATTTTTTATGTCAGGATTCAATGTATAATACAATCATGACAATGGACAGCAAAATTGCAATATAATAACAAAAAATTTTGGTTCGCATAAATTTAGGATACCAGCATGTCCTCATTTTATTCAAAATATTGATACGTAACAAAATTTCAGTAGTTTTGATACCTCCAGCTGACTTGTACATCAAAATTATTTGACCGCATTACCAAAACTGACCATATGTGAACTTTAAATTGTAAATCTATATACCAGCATAGTAAATCAGCCTTATTTTTAATGTCAGGATTCAATGTATAATACAATCATGACAATGGACAGCAATATTGCAATATAATAACAACAAATTTTTGTTCACATAAATTTAGAACTACAGTATGTCCTCATTTTATTCAAAATATTGATATGTAACAATATTTCAGTAGTTTTGATACCTCCTGCTGACTTATACACCAAAAATTATGTGACCACATCCACCAAAACTGACCATATGTTCACTTTAATTTGAAAATCTATATACCCGCATAGTAAATCAGCCATTTTTTTATGTCAGGATTTAATGTATAATACAATCATGACAATGGACAGAAATATTTCAATATAATAACAAAAACATTTGGTTCGCATATATTTAGGATACCAGCATGTCCTCATTTTATTCAAAATATTGATATGTAACAATATTTCAGTAGTTTTGATACCTCCACCTGACTTGTACAACAAAATTATTTGACCGCATCCACCAAAACTGACCATATGTGCACTTTAATTTGAAAATCTTTATACCCGGACAGTAAATAAGCCATTTTTTTATGTCAGGATTTAATGTATAATACAATCATGACAATGGACAACAATATTGCAATATATAATAACAACAAATTTTGGTTTGCATAAATTTAGGATACCAGCATGTCCTCATTTTATTCAAAATATTGATACGTAACAAAATTTCAGTAGTTTTGATACCTCCAGCTGATTTGTACAACAAATTTTTTTGACCGCATTACCAAAACTGACCATATGTGAACTTTAATTTGTAAATCTATATACACCATGACGTACCCGCATAGTATTAATCAGCCATATTTTTTATGTCAGGAATCAATGTATAATATAATCATGACAATGGACAGCAATATTGCAATTTAATAACAACAAATTTTTGTTCGCATAAATTTAGGATACCAGCGTGTCCTCCTTTTATTCAAAATATTGATTAGTAACAAAATTTCAGTAGTTTTAATACCTCATGCTGACTTGGAAAACAAAACTATTTGACCAAAACTGATCATATGTGCACTTTTATTTCCAAATCTATATACCCGCATACCATTGTACCGAGCGCCTTAATGTCTTCTCCTGGCGCTCCTGTTCACATTTAAGTAGGACCGTACACGTAATCAATAATATTGGAAAACTATTAATGCAAAAAATATTCTGAATAAATTGAGAATGTCAGAATTTCATCTCTTTATTCATAATAATAGTCACATCATATATAGGAGTTCATGATGGTGTACGTGTAAAACAAAACTATTATGCCACATCATCAAAGTATCAACACTGACATGTCTGAATTCATTTGTACTATTTACTATGATTTAATAAAAAAAAGTATACGAGGTTCTCTTCTTGGAATCTATTATGTCGGTTGATTGATTTTGTTTATAGTTAAACGTCAAGTGGCAACTATTTCATTAAAGTGCGCATTGAGTATAATTTTAGGACGTCCCATATAAATATCGGCAATAACAAATCTCTCAATAAATTAGTACCGACCGTGCAAGGGCTGTATAGCCAGTCAAGGTCGTTAAAAACTTCCATTTGTCTCAATAAATCTGACGAATTTGACGAGATTGTTGATGGTTTTACCACACCGTATGCTTACGGACACTGTACAATTTCTGTTAGAATATTCTGCAAAATAGAATAGTAAATCCAATGCAAACAAGTTGAATATCAATGAAATATACAAGCAAGTATAAATTTATGTATACAGTAAAATTTAGGAAGGGAAAGGTAAACAACGGGGAACGAAGTAACGTAGACAATGTTGTCAATATCCCGTGATATAAGAATATTGTTCCGATGCGTTGGATAACCTTTACGAAACGCGCGTCTGGCGTATGAAATTATAATCCTGGTACTTTTGATAACTATTCTATCCGCCTTCTAATAAAAAACTCTCTGTGATCGTATAGCCTTTTTTTTTTATTTATATAAGAATACATGTATACCAAATAAAAGAGAGCATTTGTATAATTTCTAGTAGAGTCTAGCGAGTAAATAATAAATTATATCTGTGGATAAACAATGCGAATGTTGTTTACATATTTTAATGAAAGCTCAAGTCTGATATGAAAACTCTTATAACGATAATCTGTCATAAGCAGACCTGTCCTCAGGTCTGGTCAATAGCAGACCTGTCCACAGGTCTGGTCAAAAGCAGACCTGTCCTCAGGTCTGGTCAGGAGCAGACCTGTCCTTAGGACTGGTCAAAAGCAGACTTGTCCACAGGTCTGGTCTGGAGCAGACTTGTCGATAGGTCTGCAGCAGTCCTAAAAAAGCAGACCGTAGGTCTGGTCTACCAACGACGAAGTTAACTTGCTTGACTGCTTAAAAATTCTCAAGTTAACTTAGAAAGCAGTCAACAAGTTAACTCTGAGTTAACTTTTGTCAAGGTTAGGACTGCACCCATCTGTACTGAGAAAATGTTGCAATTTTTAAAATAAAGCTGTGGTTGTATTAAGTTTACTTTTAAAACAATTGTCAATACATATTAGAAAATTTTCTCGATGAAATGCCCGATTTAAGGTATTATCATATAGAATTATCCAAAACATGTCAAATTTATAGTAAAATGTGAAAATATATCAATAAAGGTCAAATCTGAATGAATATCAAACAAGTTGTCAAAATAACTTAAAAAAATGTTCCTGAGAAAATGTTGCAATTTTAAATAGAGCTGTGGCTGTCTTTAGTTTACTTTTTGAACAATTGTCAATACATATTAGAAAATTTTCTCGATGAAATGCCCGATTTAAGGTATTATCATATACAATTATCAAAAAAATGTCAAATTTACAGTTAATGTGAAAATGTATCAATAAAGGTAAAATCTGAATGAATATCAAACAGGTAATCAAAATAACTGAAAAAATGTTACTGAGAAAATGTTGCAATTTTTAAATAAAGCTGTGGTTGTCTTAAGTTTACTTTTAAAACAAATGTCAATACATATCAGAAATTTTTCTCGATGAAATGACCGATTTAAGGTTACATCATATTCAATTATCCAAAAAATGTCAAATTTATAGTAAAATGTGAAAATATATCAATAAACTAAAGGTAAAATCTGAATGAATATAAAAAAATATGTCAAATTTACTGAAAAATGTTACTGAGAAAATGTTGCAATTTTTAAATAAAGCTGTGGCTGTCTTTAGTTTACTTTTAAAACAATTGTCAATACATATTAGAAAATGTTCTCGATGAAATGACCGATTTAAGGTTACATCATATACAATTATAAAAAAAATGTCAAATTGACAGTTAAATGTAAAAATATATAAATAAAGGTAAAATCTGAATGAATATAAAAAATATGTCAAATTTACTGAAAAATGTTACTGAGAAAATGTTGCAATTTTTAAAATAAAGCTGTGGTTGTATTAAGTTTACTTTTAAAACAATTGTCAATACATATTAGAAAATTTTCTCGATGAAATGCCCGATTTAAGGTATTATCATATACAATTATCCAAAACATGTCAAATTTATAGTAAAATGTGAAAATATATCAATAAAGGTAAAATCTGAATGAATATCAAACAAGTTGTCAAAATAACTTAAAAAAATGTTCCTGAGAAAATGTTGCAATCTTTAAATAAAGCTGTGGCTGTCTTTAGTTTACTTTTAAAACAATTGTCAAAACATATTAGAACATTTTCTCGATGAAATTACCGATTTATGGTTACATCATATACAATTATCAAAAAAATATCAATTTACAGTAAAATGTGTTAATTTAACAATAATGGTAACATCTGAATGAATATCAAAAAAGTTGTCAAAATAACTGAAAAAATGTTACTGAGAAAATGTTGCAATTTTCAAATAAAGCTGTGGTTGTCTTTAGTTTACTTCTAATACAACTGTCAATTCATATTAGAAATTTTCTCGATCAATGACCGATTTAAGTAACATCATATACAATTATCAAAAAAATGTCAAATTTATAGTAAAATGTAAAAAATATATCAATAAAGGTAAACCTGAATGAATATAAAAAAATATGTCAAATTTACTGAAAAAATGTGACTGAGAAAATGTTGCAATTTTTAAAATAAAGCTGTGGTTTTACAGTTAAATGTGAAAATATATCAATAAAGGTAAAATCTGAATGAATATAAAAAATATGTCAAATTTACTGAAAAATGTTACTAATAAAATATTGCAATTTTTAAATAAAGCTGTGGCTGTCTGTAGTTTACTTTTAAAACAATTGTCAAAACATATTAGAAAATGTTCTCGATGAAATGACCGATTTAAGGTTACACCATATACAATTATAAAAAAAATGTCAATTTTACAGTTAAATGTGAAAATATATCAATAAAGGTAAAATCTGAATGAATATAAAAAATATGTCAAATTTACTGAAAAATGTTACTAATAAAATATTGCAATTTTTAAATAAAGCTGTGGCTGTCTTTAGTTTACTTTTAAAACAATTGTCAATACATATTAGAAAATTTTCTCGATGAAATGACCGATTTAAGGTTACATCATATACAATTATAGAAAAAATGTCAAATTTACAGTTAATGTGAAAATGTATCAATAAAGGTAAAATCTGAATGAATATCAAACAGGTAATCAAAATAACTGAAAAAATGTTACTGAGAAAATGTTGCAATTTTTAAATAAAGCTGTGGTTGTCTTAAGTTTACTTTTAAAACAAATGTCAATACATATCAGAAATTTTTCTCGATGAAATGACCGATTTAAGGTTACATCATATTCAATTATCCAAAAAATGTCAAATTTATAGTAAAATGTGAAAATATATCAATAAACTAAAGGTAAAATCTGAATGAATATAAAAAAATATGTCAAATTTACTGAAAAATGTTACTGAGAAAATGTTGCAATTTTTAAATAAAGCTGTGGCTGTCTTTAGTTTACTTTTAAAACAATTGTCAATACATATTAGAAAATGTTCTCGATGAAATGACCGATTTAAGGTTACATCATATACAATTATAAAAAAAAATGTCAAATTGACAGTTAAATGTAAAAATATATAAATAAAGGTAAAATCTGAATGAATATAAAAAATATGTCAAATTTACTGAAAAATGTTACTGAGAAAATGTTGCAATTTTTAAAATAAAGCTGTGGTTGTATTAAGTTTACTTTTAAAACAATTGTCAATACATATTAGAAAATTTTCTCGATGAAATGCCCGATTTAAGGTATTATCATATACAATTATCCAAAACATGTCAAATTTATAGTAAAATGTGAAAATATATCAATAAAGGTAAAATCTGAATGAATATCAAACAAGTTGTCAAAATAACTTAAAAAAATGTTCCTGAGAAAATGTTGCAATCTTTAAATAAAGCTGTGGCTGTCTTTAGTTTACTTTTAAAACAATTGTCAAAACATATTAGAACATTTTCTCGATGAAATTACCGATTTATGGTTACATCATATACAATTATCAAAAAAATATCAATTTACAGTAAAATGTGTTAATTTAACAATAATGGTAACATCTGAATGAATATCAAAAAAGTTGTCAAAATAACTGAAAAAATGTTACTGAGAAAATGTTGCAATTTTCAAATAAAGCTGTGGTTGTCTTTAGTTTACTTCTAATACAACTGTCAATTCATATTAGAAATTTTCTCGATCAATGACCGATTTAAGTAACATCATATACAATTATCAAAAAAATGTCAAATTTATAGTAAAATGTAAAAAATATATCAATAAAGGTAAACCTGAATGAATATAAAAAAATATGTCAAATTTACTGAAAAAATGTGACTGAGAAAATGTTGCAATTTTTAAAATAAAGCTGTGGTTTTACAGTTAAATGTGAAAATATATCAATAAAGGTAAAATCTGAATGAATATAAAAAATATGTCAAATTTACTGAAAAATGTTACTAATAAAATATTGCAATTTTTAAATAAAGCTGTGGCTGTCTGTAGTTTACTTTTAAAACAATTGTCAAAACATATTAGAAAATGTTCTCGATGAAATGACCGATTTAAGGTTACACCATATACAATTATAAAAAAAATGTCAATTTTACAGTTAAATGTGAAAATATATCAATAAAGGTAAAATCTGAATGAATATAAAAAATATGTCAAATTTACTGAAAAATGTTACTAATAAAATATTGCAATTTTTAAATAAAGCTGTGGCTGTCTTTAGTTTACTTTTAAAACAATTGTCAATACATATTAGAAAATTTTCTCGATGAAATGACCGATTTAAGGTTACATCATATACAATTATAGAAAAAATGTCAAATTTACAGTTAAATGTGAAAATATATCAATAAAGGTAAAATCTGAATGAATATAAAAAATAAGTCAAATTTACTGAAAAATGTTACTAATAAAATGTTGCAATTTTTAAAATAAAGCTGTTGTTGTATTAAGTTTACTTTTAAAACAATTGTCAATACATATTAGAAAATTTTCTCGATGAAATGCCCGATTTAAGGTATTATCATATACAATTATCCAAAACATGTCAAATTTATAGTAAAATGTGAAAATATATCAATAAAGGTAAAATCTGAATGAATATCAAACAAGTTGTCAAAATAACTTTAAAAAATGTTCCTGAGAAAATGTTGCAATCTTTAAATAAAGCTGTGGCTGTCTTTAGTTTACTTTTAAAACAATTGTCAAAACATATTAGAACATTTTCTCGATGAAATTACCGATTTATGGTTACATCATATACAATTATCAAAAAAATATCAATTTACAGTAAAATGTGTTAATTTAACAATAATGGTAACATCTGAATGAATATCAAAAAAGTTGTCAAAATAACTGAAAAAATGTTACTGAGAAAATGTTGCAATTTTCAAATAAAGCTGTGGTTGTCTTTAGTTTACTTCTAATACAACTGTCAATTCATATTAGAAATTTTCTCGATCAATGACCGATTTAAGTAACATCATATACAATTATCAAAAAAATGTCAAATTTATAGTAAAATGTAAAAAATATATCAATAAAGGTAAACCTGAATGAATATAAAAAAATATGTCAAATTTACTGAAAAAATGTGACTGAGAAAATGTTGCAATTTTTAAAATAAAGCTGTGGTTTTACAGTTAAATGTGAAAATATATCAATAAAGGTAAAATCTGAATGAATATAAAAAATATGTCAAATTTACTGAAAAATGTTACTAATAAAATATTGCAATTTTTAAATAAAGCTGTGGCTGTCTGTAGTTTACTTTTAAAACAATTGTCAAAACATATTAGAAAATGTTCTCGATGAAATGACCGATTTAAGGTTACACCATATACAATTATAAAAAAAATGTCAATTTTACAGTTAAATGTGAAAATATATCAATAAAGGTAAAATCTGAATGAATATAAAAAATATGTCAAATTTACTGAAAAATGTTACTAATAAAATATTGCAATTTTTAAATAAAGCTGTGGCTGTCTTTAGTTTACTTTTAAAACAATTGTCAATACATATTAGAAAATTTTCTCGATGAAATGACCGATTTAAGGTTACATCATATACAATTATAGAAAAAATGTCAAATTTACAGTTAAATGTGAAAATATATCAATAAAGGTAAAATCTGAATGAATATAAAAAATAACTCAAATTTACTGAAAAATGTTACTAATAAAATGTTGCAATTTTTAAATAAAGCTGTGGCTGTCTTTAGTTTACTTTTAAAACAATTGTCAATACATATTAGAAAATGTTCTCGATGAAATGACCGATTTAAGGTCACATCATATACAATTATAAAAAAAATGTCAAATTTACAGTTAAATGTAAAAATATATCAATAAAGGTAAAATCTGAATGAATATAAAAAATATGTCAAATTTACTGAAAAATGTTACTGAGAAAATGTTGCAATTTTTAAAATAAAGCTGTTGTTGTATTAAGTTTACTTTTAAAACAATTGTCAATACATATTAGAAAATGTTCTCGATGAAATGCCCGATTTGAGGTAACATCATATACAATTATCGAAAAAATGTCAAATTTACAGTAAAATGTGAAAATATATCAATCAAGGTAAAATCTGAATGAATATCAAAAAAGTTGTCAAAATAACTGAAAAAATGTTACTGAGAAAATGTTGCAATTTTTAAAGAAAGCTGTGGCTGTCTGTAGTTTAGTTTTAAAACAATTGTCAATACATATTAGAAAATTTTCTCGATGAAATGACCGATATAAGGTTACATCATATACAATTATAAAAAAAATGTCAAATTTACAGTTAAATGTGAAAATATATCAATAAAGGTAAAATCTGAATGAATATAAAAAATATGTCAAATTTACTGAAAAAATGTTACTGAGAAAATGTTGCATTTTTAAATAAAGCTGTGGCTGTCTTTAGTTTACTTTTAAAACAATTGTCAATACATATCAGAAAATTTACTCGATGAAATTACCGATTTAAGGTTACATCATATACAATTATAAAAAAAATGTCAAATTTACAGTTAATGTGAAAATATATCAATAAAGGTAAAATCTGAATGAATATCAAACAGGTAATCAAAATAACTGAAAAAATATTACTGAGAAAATGTTGCAATTTTTAAAATAAAGCCTTGGTTGTCTTAAGTTAGCTTTTAAAACAATTGTCAATACATATCAGAAAATTTTCTCGATGAAATGACCGATTTAAGGTTACATCATATACAATTATCCAAAAAATGTCAAATTTATAGTAAAATGTGAAAATATATCAATAAACTTAAGGTGAAATCTCAATGAATATAAAAAAATATGTCAAATTTACTGAAAAAATGTTACTGAGAAAATGTTGCAATTTTTAAATAAAGCTGTGGCTGTCTTTAGTTTACTTTTAAAACAATTGTCAATACATATCAGCAAATTTACTCGATGAAATGACCGATTTAAGGTAACATCATATACAATTATAGAAAAAATGTCAAATTTACAGTTAAATGTAAAAATATATCAATAAAGATAAAATCTGAATGAATATAAAAAATATGTCAAATTTACTGAAAAATGTTACTGAGAAAATGTTGCAATTTTTAAAATAAAGCTGTGGTTGTCTTAAGTTAACTTTTAAAACAATTGTCAATACATATTAGAAAATTTTCTCGATAAAATGCCCGATTTAAGGTTACATCATATACAATTATCGAAAAAATGTCAAATTTACAGTAAAATGTGAAAATATATCAATAAAGGTAAAATCTGAATGAATATCAAAAAAGTTGTCAAAATAACTGAAAAAATGTTACTGAGAAAATGTTGCAATTTTTAAAGAAAGCTGTGGCTGTCTGTAGTTTACTTTTAAAACAATTGTCAATACATATTAGAAAATTTTCTCGATGAAATGACCGATTTAAGGTTACATCATATACAGTTATAGAAAAAATGTCAAATTTACAGTTAATGTGAAAATATATCAATAAAGGTAAAATCTGAATGAATATCAAACAGGTAATCAAAATAACTGAAAAAATGTTACTGAGAAAATCTTGCAATTTTTAAATAAAGCTGTGGTTGTCTTAAGTTTACTTTTAAAACAATTGTCAATACATATCAGAAAATTTTCTCGATGAAATGACCGATTTAAGGTTACATCATATACAATTATCCTAAAAATGTCAAATCTATAGTAAAATGTGAAAATATATCAATAAACTTAAGGTGAAATCTGAATGAATATAAAAAAATATGTCAAATTTACTGAAAAAATGTTACTGAGAAAATGTTGCAATTTTTAGATAAAGCTGTGGCTGTCTTTAGTTTACTTTTAAAACAATTGTCAATACATATTAGAAAATTTTCTCGATGTAATGACCGATTTGAGGTTACATCATATACAATTATAAAAAAAATGTCAAATTTACAGTTAAATGTAAAAATGTATCAATAAAGGTAAAATCTGAATGAATATAAAAAAAATGTCAAATTTACTGAAAAATGTTACTGAGAAAATGTTGCAATTTTTAAAATAAAGCTGTGGTTGTCTTAAGTTAACTTTTAAAACAATTGTCAATACATATTAGAAAATTTTCTCGATAAAATGCCCGATTTAAGGTATTATCATATACAATTATCCAAAACATGTCAAATTTAGAGTAAAATGTGAAAATATATCAATAAAGGTAAAATCTGAATGAATATCAAAAAAGTTGTCAAAATAACTGAAAAAATCTTCCTGAGAAAATGTTGCAATTTTTCAATAATGCTGTGGCTGTCTTTAGTTTACTTTTAAAACAATTGTCAATACATATTAGAAAATTTTCTCGATGAAATGACCGATTTAAGGTTACATCATATACAATTATAGAAAAAATGTCAAATTTACAGTTAAATGTAAAAATATATCAATAAAGGTAAAATCTGAATGAATATCAAAAAAGTTGTCAAAATAACTGAAAAAAATGTTACTGAGAAAATGTTGCAATTTTTAAATAAAGCTGTGGCTGTCTTTAGTTTACTTTTAAAACAATTGTCAATACATATTAGAAAATTTTCTCGATGAAATAACCGATTTAAGGTTACATCATATACAATTATCAAAAAAATATCAAATTTACAGTAAAATGTGTTAATTTAACAATAAAGGTAACATCTGAATGAATATCAAAAAAGTTGTCAAAATAACTGAAAAAATGTTCCTGAGAAAATCTTGCAATTTCTAAATAGAGCTGTGACTGTCTTTAGTGTACTTTTTGAACAATTGTCAATACATATTAGAAAATTTTCTCGATGAAATAACCGATTTAAGGTTACATCATATACAATTATCAAAAAAATATCAAATTTACAGTAAAATGTGTTAATTTAACAATAAAGGTAACATCTGAATGAATATCAAAAAAGTTGTCAAAATAACTGAAAAAATGTTCCTGAGAAAATCTTGCAATTTCTAAATAGAGCTGTGACTGTCTTTAGTGTACTTTTTGAACAATTGTCAATACATATTAGAAAATTTTCTCGATGAAATGACCGATTTAAGGTAACTTCATATACAATTATCAAAAAAATGTCAAATTTACAGTTAAATGTGAAAATATATCAATAAAGGTTTAATCTGAATGAATATAAAAAAAAATGTCAAAAAAACTGAAAAAATGTTACTGAGAAAATGTTGCAATTTTCAAATAAAGCTGTGGTTGTCTTTAGTTTACTTCTAATACAACTGTCAATTCATGTTAGAAATTTTCTGGATCAATGACCGATTTAAGTAACATCATATACAATTATCAAAAAAATGTCAAATTTACAGTAAAATGTAAAAAATATATCATTAAAGGTAAACCTGAATGAATATAAAAAAATATGTCAAATTTACTGAAAAATGTTACTGATAAAATGTTGCAATTTTTAAAATAAAGCTGTGGTTGTATTAAGTTTACTTTTAAAACAATTGTGAATACATATTAGAAAATGTTCTCGATGAAATGACCGATTTGAGGTAACATCATATACAATTATCGAAAAAATGTCAAATTTACAGTTAAATGTGAAAATATATAAATAAAGGTAAAATCTGAATGAATATCAAAAAAGTTGTCAAAAAAACTGAAAAAATGTTACTGAGAAAATGTTGCAATTTTCAAATAAAGCTGTGGTTGTCTTTAGTTTAATCTAATACAACTGTCAATTCATATTAGAAATTTTCTCGATCAATGACCGATTTAAGTAACATCATATACAATTATCCAAAAAATGTCAAATTTACAGTAAAATGTAAAAAATATATCAATAAAGGTAAACCTGAATGAATATAAAAAAAATATGTCAAATTTACTGAAAAATGTTACTGAGAAAATGTTGCAATTTTTAAAATAAAGCTGTGGTTGTATTAAGTTTACTTTTAAAACAATTGTCAATACATATTAGAAAATGTTCTCGATGAAATGACCGATTTGAGGTAACATCATATACAATTATCGAAAAAATGTCAAATTCACAGTAAAATGTGAAAATATATCAATAAAGGTAAACCTGAATGAATATAAAAAAATATGTCAAATTTACTGAAAAATTGTTACTGAGAAAATGTTGCAATTTTTAAAATAAAGCTGTAGTTGTATTAAGTTTACTTTTATAACAATTGTCAATACATATTAGAAAATGATCTCGATGAAATGACCGATTTGAGATAACATCATATACAATTATCGAAAAATTGTCAAATTTACAGTAAAATGTTAAAATATATAAATAAAGGTAAAACCTGATTGAATATCAAAAAAGTTGTCAAAATAACTGAAAAAATGTTACTGAAAAATTGTTGCAATTTTTAAATAAAGCTGTGGCTGTCTTTAGTTTACTTTTAAAACAATTGTCAATACATATTAGAAAATGTTCTCGATGAAATGACCGATTTGAGGTAACATCATATACAATTATCGAAAAAATGTCAAATTTACAGTAAAATGTGAAAATATATCAATAAAGGTAAAATCTGAATGAATATCAAAAAAGTTGTCAAAATAACTGAAAAAATGTTACTGAGAAATTGTTGCAATTTTTAAATAAAGCTGTGGCTGTCTTTAGTTTACTTTTAAAACAATTGTCAATACATATTAGAAAATTTTCTCGATGAAATGACCGATTTAACGTAACATCATATACAATTATCATAAAATGTCAAATTTACAGTAAAATGTGAAAATATATCAATAAAGGTAAAATCTGAATAAATATCAAAAAAGTTGTCAAAATAACTGAAAAAATGTTCCTGAGAAAATGTTGCAATTTTTAAATAAAGCTGTGGCTGTCTTTAGTTTACTTTTAAAACAACTGTCACTACATATTAGAAAATTTTCTCGATTAAATGACCGATTTAAGGTTGCATCATATACAATTATCAAAAAAATATCAAATTTACAGTAAAATGTGTTAATTTAACAATAAAGGTAACATCTGAATGAATATCAAAAAAGTTGTCAAAATAACTGAAAAAATGTTACTGAGAAAATTTTGCAATTTCTAAATAGAGCTGTGACTGTCTTTAGTGTACTTTTTGAACAATTGTCAATACATATTAGAAAATTTTCTCGATGAAATGACCGATTTGAGGTAACTTCATATACAATTATCAAAAAAATGTCAAATTTACAGTTAAATGTGAAAATATATCAATAAAGGTTTAATCTGAATGAATATCAAAAAAGTTGTCAAAAAAACTGAAAAAATGTTACTGAGAAAATGTTGCAATTTTCAAATAAAGCTGTGGTTGTCTTTAGTTTACTTCTTATACAACTGTCAATTCATGTTAGAAATTTTCTCGATCAATGACCGATTTAAGTAACATCATATACAATTATCAAAAAAATGTCAAATTTACAGTAAAATGTAAAAAATATATCATTAAAGGTAAACCTGAATGAATATAAAAAAATATGTCAAATTTACAGTTAAATGTGAAAATATATCAATAAAGGTTTAATCTGAATGAATATCAAAAAAGTTGTCAAAAAAACTGAAAAAATGGTACTGATAAAATGTTGCAATTTTTAAAATAAAGCTGTGGTTGTATTAAGTTTACTTTTAAAACAATTGTCAATACATATTAGAAAATTTTCTCGATGAAATGACCGATTTAAGGTTACATCATATACAATTATCCAAAAAATGTCAAATCTATAGTAAAATGTGAAAATATATCAATAAACTTAAGGTAAAATCTGAATGAATATAAAAAAATATGTCAAATTTACTGAAAAAATGTTACTGAGAAAATGTTGCAATTTTTAAATAAAGCTGTGGCTGTCTTTAGTTTACTTTTAAAACAATTGTCAATACATATTAGAAAATTTTCTCGATGAAATGACCGATTTGAGGTAACATCATATACAATTATCGAAAAAATGTCAAATTTACAGTAAAATGTGAAAATATATCAATAAAGGTAAAATCTGAATGAATATCAAAAAAGTTGTCAGAATAACTGAAAAAATGTTGCTGAGAAATTGTTGCAATTTTTAAATAAAGCTGTGGCTGTCTTTAGTTTACTTTTAAAACAATTGTCAATACATATTAGAAAATTTTCTCGATGAAATGACCGATTTAAGGTTACATCATATACAATTATCCAAAAAATGTCAAATCTATAGTAAAATGTGAAAATTTATCAATAAACTTAAGGTAATCTGAATGAATATAAAAAATATGTCAAATTTACTGAAAAATGTTACTGAGAAAATGTTGCAATTTTTAAAATAAAGCTGTGGTTGTCTTAAGTTAACTTTTAAAACAATTGTCAATACATATTAGAAAATTTTCTCGATGAAATGCCCGATTTAAGGTATTATCATATACAATTATCCAAAAGATGTCAAATTTAGAGTAAAATGTGAAAATATATCAATAAAGGTAAAATCTGAATGAATATCAAACAAGTTGTCAAAATAACTGAAAAAATGTTCCAGAGAAAATGTTGCAATTTTTAAATAAAGCTGTGGCTGTCTTTAGTTTACTTTTAAAACAATTGTCAATACATTTTAGAAAATTTTCTCGATGAAATTACCGATTTAAGGTTACATCATATACAATTATCAAAAAAAACATCAAATTTACAGTAAAATGTGTTAATTTAACAATAAAGGTAACATCTGAATGAATATCAAAAAAGTTGTCAAAATAACTGAAAAAATGTTACTGAGAAAATCTTGCAATTTCTAAATAGAGCTGTGGCTGTGTTTAGTTTACTTTGTGAACAATTGTCAATACATATTAGAACATTTTCTCGATTAAATGCCCGATTTAAGGTATTATCATATACAATTATCAACAAAATGTCAAATTTACAGTTAATGTGAAAATATATCAATAAAGGTAAAATCTGAATGAATATAAAAAATATGTCAAATTTACTGAAAAATGTTACTGAGAAAATGTGCAATTTTTAAAATAAAGCTGTGGTTGTCTTAAGTTAACTTTTAAAACAATTGTCAATACATATTAGAAAATTTTCTCGATGAAATGACCGATTTAAAGTTACATCATATACAATTATCCTAAAAAAATGTCAAATCTATAGTAAAATGTGAAAATATATCAATAAACTTACGGTGAAATCTGAATGAATATAAAAAAATATGTCAAATTTACTGAAAAAATGTTACTGAGAAAATGTTGCAATTTTTAAATAAAGCTGTGGCTGTCTTTAGTTTACTTTTAAAACAATTGTCAATACATATCAGAAAATTTACTTGATGAAATGACCGATTTAAGGTTACATCATATACAATTATCGAAAAAATGTCAAATTTACAGTTAAATGTAAAAATATATCAATAAAGGTAAAATCTGAATGAATATAAAAAATATGTCAAATTTACTGAAAAATGTTACTGAGAAAATGTGCAATTTTTAAAATAAAGCTGTGGTTGTCTTAAGTTAACTTTTAAAACAATTGTCAATACATATTAGAAAATTTTCTCGATGAAATGACCGATTTAACGTAACATCATATACAATTATCATAAAATGTCAAATTTACAGTAAAATGTGAAAATATATCAATAAAGGTAAAATCTGAATGAATATCAAAAAAGTTGTCAAAATAACTGAAAAAATGTTCCTGAGAAAATGTTGCAATTTTTAAATAAAGCTGTGGCTGTCTTTAGTTTACTTTTAAAACAATTGTCAATACATATTAGAAAATTTTCTCGATGAAATGACCGATTTAAGGTTACATCATATACAATTATCAAAAAAATATCAAATTTACAGTAAAATGTGTTAATTTAACAATAAAGGTAACATCTGAATGAATATCAAAAAAGTTGTCAAAATAACTGAAAAAATGTTACTGAGAAAATCTTGCAATTTCTAAATAGAGCTGTGACTGTCTTTAGTGTACTTTTTGAACAATTGTCAATACATATTAGAAAATTTTTTCGATGAAATGACCGATTTAAGGTAACTTCATATACAATTATCAAAAAAATGTCAAATTTACAGTTAAATGTGAAAATAGATCAATAAAGGTTTAATCTGAATGAATATCAAAAAAGTTGTCAAAAAAACTGAAAAAATGTTACTGAGAAAATGTTGCAATTTTCAAATAAAGCTGTGGTTGTCTTTAGTTTACTTCTAATACAACTGTCAATTCATGTTAGAAATTTTCTCGATCAATGACCGATTTAAGTAACATCATGTACAATTATCAAAAAAATGTCAAATTTACAGTAAAATGTAAAAAATATATCATTAAAGGTAAACCTGAATGAATATAAAAAAATATGTCAAATTTACAGTTAAATGTGAAAATATATCAATAAAGGTTTAATCTGAATGAATATCAAAAAAGTTGTCAAAAAAACTGAAAAAATGTTACTGATAAAATGTTGCAATTTTTAAAATAAAGCTGTGGTTGTATTAAGTTTACTTTTAAAACAATTGTCAATACATATTAGAAAATTTTCTCGATGAAATGACCGATTTAAGGTTACATTATATACAATTATCAAAAAAATATCAAATTTACAGTAAAATGTGTTAATTTAACAATAAAGGTAACATCTGAATGACTATCAAAAAATTTGTCAAAATAACTGAAAAAATGTTACTGAGAAAATCTTGCAATTTCTAAATAGAGCTGTGACTGTCTTTAGTGTACTTTTTGAACAATTGTCAATACATATTAGAAAATTTTCTCGATGAAATGACCGATTTAAGGTAACTTCATATACAATTATCAAAAAAATGTCAAATTTACAGTTAAATGTGAAAATATATCAATAAAGGTAAAATCTGAATGAATATAAAAAATATGTCAAAAAAACTGAAAAAATGTTATTGAGAAAATGTTGCAATTTTCAAATAAAGCTGTGGTTGTCTTTAGTTTACTTCTAATACAACTGTCAATTCATGTTAGAAATTTTCTCGATCAATGACCGATTTAAGTAACATCATGTACAATTATCAAAAAAATGTCAAATTTACAGTAAAATGTAAAAAATATATCATTAAAGGTAAACCTGAATGAATATAAAAAAAAATGTCAAATTTACAGTTAAATGTGAAAATATATCAATAAAGGTAAAATCTGAATGAATATAAAAAATATGTCAAAAAAACTGAAAAAATGTTACTGATAAAATGTTGCAATTTTTAAAATAAAGCTGTGGTTGTATTAAGTTTACTTTTAAAACAATTGTCAATACATATTAGAAAATTTTCTCGATGAAATGACCGATTTAAGGTTACATCATATACAATTATCCAAAAAATGTCAAATCTATAGTAAAATGTGAAAATATATCAATAAACTTAAGGTAAAATCTGAATGAATATCAAAAAATATGTCAAATTTACTGAAAAAATGTTACTGAGAAAATGTTGCAATTTTTAAATAAAGCTGTGGCTGTCTTCAGTTTACTTTTAAAACAATTGTCAATACATATTAGAAAATTTTCTCGATGAAATGACCGATTTGAGGTAACATCATATACAATTATCGAAAAAATGTCAAATTTACAGTAAAATGTGAAAATATATCAATAAAGGTAAAATCTGAATGAATATCAAACAAGTTGTCAAAATAACTGAAAAAATCTTACTGAGAAATTGTTGCAATATTCAAATAAAGCTGTGGTTGTCTTTAGTCTACTTCTAATAAAACTGTCAATTCATATTAGAAATTTTCTCGATCAATGACCGATTTAAGTAACATCATATACAATTATCAAAAAAATATTCAATGAATATCAAAAAAGTTGTCAAAAAAACTGAAAAAAGGTTACTGAAAAAATGTTGCAATTTTTAAAAATTTCTAATATGTATTGACAATTGTTTTAAAAGTTAACTAAAGACAGCAGGGATCTCCATGGATGAAAATTGAACCATGGAGGAACTTTCACCATTACAAACCTTGTCTACGCTGTACAGTGTAGCGCGATCGGAAGTATTTTATCCCTCCATACAAGGAATGGTGAAAATGCTAATTCATTGCTTATTTAAATTATATTTATTTGAATTTTCATTATAGAATTAGAAGTATCAATATTTTCATTTATTGCCGTTTTTAACCATTCAAATGCCAAGTCATCATGGCCCCCCCTTAGTCGAGAATGACCAAAAGCTGTCATGAAGGTCCCCATGCAGATTTCTTTTATTTTTGGTAATTGTTATGGGGGTTAAAAATCATCTAATGTGGAGCTTATTTTTCGTGGACACTGTCAAATTCAGAGCCCATTACCGGTATGGCTGATTTGCAGCAACAACAAAACAATTCGTACGGGTTATGTAAAAGGTTAAAGAGATTTGTAAAGCAAACGTCGACAAATGAAAAGGTTTTTAATGTCTATCTGGAAAAATTGATGCTCTGCAACATGCATCTTTCGAGTCTGAATAGAAACCGGAAACGCGGATGTATCAATTTGATTGTAATATACGAAATGAATTCGGAATTTAGATACGATATTTCTTTACAGGAAATATTTAAGTTTTTACTTTTAAACTTTTAAAGTAATTCTAAATTATCGTTACAGCAGTACTCGATTTATTTACGATGAAATAATATTTACTGTTTTGCGTCTTATTTTGTACTTCTTAAAAAAGGGGGATGCTGATTGCGTAAGTCAAAATAAAGCACGTGTTCGACTTGTTAAACTGTTTTCTTTGTAACTGGATTATTAATTTATTTATTTAATCTAAATTATCATAATCATTTGCTGAAACTTAGTTGATTACATCGACAAATAGATCGTCTATCCTCAGATAGTATTCTCCTGTTTGGTTTGTTGATCTACCTGTACAAGCTCAGGTACAAGTAATTAGCGATCTTAATCCGGATATCCCTCAGGCGTTAGAACTGTATTGGATTATAACATAAAAAGCCTAAGGGTTATGCAATTACATGCATTTGATTATAATTGATAAAAAAAATGGCGTCGGGCTACAAAAAACGATGAAGTTTTGAACGATGGCGGAAGACAATTTAACGATGGCGCAAGACAATTTAACGATGGCGCGAGTCATTTGACGATGGCGCAAGACATTTGAACGATGGCGGGGCTCCATCGTTAAACAGGCCATGGAGATCCCTGGACAGCCACAGCTTTATTTAAAAATTGCAACATTTTCTCAGAAACATTTTTTCAGTTATTTTGATTACCTGTTTCATAAACATTCAGATTTTACCTTTATTGATATATTTTCACATTAACTGTAAATTTAACATTTTTTTGATAATTGTATATGATAATACCTTAAATCGGGCATTTCATCGAGAAAATTTTCTAATATGTATTGACAATTGCTTTAAAAGTAAACTTAAGACAACCACAGCTTTATTTTAAAAATTGCAACATTTTCTCGGTAACATTTTTCAGTAAATTTGACATATTTTTTATATTCATTCAGATTTTACCTTTATTGATATATTTTCACATTTAACTGTAAATTTGACATTTTTTTTATAATTGTATATGATGTAACCTTAAATCGGTCATTTCATCGAGAAAATCTGTAATATGTATTGACAATTGTTTTAAAAGTAAACTAAAGACAGCCACAGCTTTATTTAAAAATTGCAACATTTTCTCAGTAACATTTTTTCAGTTATTTTGACAACTTTTTTGATATTCATTCAGATTTTACCTTTATTGATATATTTTTATATTTTACTGTAAATTTGACATTTTTTCGATAATTGTATATGATGTTACCTCAAATCGGTCATTTCATCGAGAACATTTTCTAATATGTATTGACAATTGTTTTAAAAGTAAACTTAATACAACCACAGCTTTATTTTAAAAATTGCAACATTTTCTAAGTAACATTTTTCAGTAAATTTGACATATTTTTTTATATTCATTCAGATTTACCTTTATTGATATGATTTTTAAATTTTACAGTAAATTTGACATTTTTTTGATAATTGTATATGATGTTACTTAAATCGGTCATTGATCGAGAAAATTTCTAATATGAATTGACAGTGTTATTAGAAGTAAACTAAAGACAACCACAGCTTTATTTGAAAATTCCAACATTTTCTCAGTAACAATTTTTCAGTTTTTTTGACAACTTGTTTGATATTCATTCAGGTTTTACCTTTATTGATATATTTTCACATTTAACTATAAATTTGACATGTTTTGGATAATTGTATATAATAATACCTTAAACCGGGTATTTCATTCAGAAAATTTTCTAATATGTATTGACAATTGTTTTAAAAGTAAACTAAAGACAGTCATTTTACCTTTATTGATATATTTTCACATTTTACTGTAAATTTGACATTTTTTCGATAATTGTATATGATGTTACCACAAATCGGTCATTTCATCGAGAACATTTTCTAATATGTATTGACAATTGTTTTAAAAGTAAACTTAATACAACCACAGCTTTATTTTAAAAATTGCAACATTTTCTCAGTATTATTTTTCAGTAAATTTGACATTTTTTTTATATTCATTCAGATTTTACCTTTATTGATATATTTTTACGTTTAACTGTAAATTTGACATTTTTTTTATAATTGTATATGATGTAACCTTAAATCGGTCATTTCATCGAGAAAATTTTCTAATATGTATTGGCAATTGTTTTAAAAGTAAACTAAAGACAGCCACAGCTTTATTTAAAAATTGCAACATTTTCTCAGTAACATTTTTCAGTAAATTTGACATATTTTTTATATTCATTCAGATTTTACCTTTATTGATATATTTTCACATTTTACTGTAAATTTGACATTTTTTTTATAATTGTATATGATGATACCTTAAATCGGTCATTTCATCGAGAAAATTTTCTAATATGTATTGACAATTGTTCAAAAAGTAAACTAAAGACAGCCACAGCTCTATTTAGAAATTTCAAGATTTTCTCAGTAACATTTTTTCAGTTATTTTGACAACTTTTTTGATATTCATTCAGATGTTACCTTTATTGTTAAATTAACACATTTTACTCTAAATTTAATATTTTTTGGATAATTTTATATGATGTAACCTTAAATCGGTCATTTCATCGAGAAAATTTTCTAATATGTACTGACAATTGTTTTAAAAGTAAACTAAAGACAGCCACAGCTTTATTTAAAAATTGCAACATTTTCAAAGGAACATTTTTTCAGTTATTATGACAACTTGTTTGATATTCATTCAGATTTTACCTTTATTGATATATTTTCACATTTTACTATAAATTTGACATGTTTTGGATAATTGTATATGATGTAACCTTAAATCGGTCATTTCATCGAGAAAATTTTCTTATATGTATTGGCAATTGTTTTAAAAGTAAACTAAAGACAGCCACAGCTTTATTTAAAAATTGCAACATTTTCTCGGTAACATTTTTTCAGTAAATTTGACATATTTTTTTATATTCATTCAGATTTTATCTTAAGTTTATTGATATATTTTCACATTTTACTATAAATTTGACATTTTTTGGATAATTGTATATGATGTAACCTTAAATCGGTCATTTCATCGAGAAAATTTTCTAATATGTATTGACAATTGTTTTAAAAGTAAACTAAAGACAACCACAGCTTTATTTAAAAATTGCAACATTTTCTCAGAAACATTTTTTCAGTTATTTTGACATATTTTTTATATTCATTCAGATTTTACCTTTATTGATATATTTTCACATTTAACTGTAAATTTGACATTTTTTTTATAATTGTATATGATGTAACCTTAAATCGGTCATTTCATCGAGAAAATTTTCTAATATGTATTGACAATTGCTTTAAAAGTAAACTTAAGACAACCACAGCTTTATTTTAAAAATTGCAACATTTTCTCAGTAACATTTTTCAGTAAATTTGACATATTTTTTATATTCATTCAGATTTTACCTTTATTGATATATTTTCACATTTAACTGTAAATTTGACATTTTTTTTATAATTGTATATGATGTAACCTTAAATCGGTCATTTCATCGAGAAAATTTTCTAATATGTATTGACAATTGTTTTAAAAGTAAACTACAGACAGCCACAGCTTTATTTAAAAATTGCAACATTTTCTCAGTAACATTTTTTCAGTTATTTTGACAACTTTTTTGATATTCATTCAGATTTTACCTTTCTTGATATATTTTTATATTTTACTGTAAATTTGACATTTTTTCGATATTCATTCATTTTTACCAATATTGATATTTTGTCAACATTTTACTGTAAATTAGACAACTGTTTTGATAACTGTATTTAATGTTACCTTAAATCGGTCATTTTATCAAATTAATTTTCTAATATGTATTGGCAAATGTATTAGAAGCAAAATTAAAAGAACCACAGCTTAATTTAAAAATTGCACCATTTTCTCATGAATATTTTTTTAGTAAATTTTACTACTTTTTGGATATTTATTCAGATTTGACCTTAATTGATAATTTTTCAGCATTTTACAGTAAATTGGACATTTTTTGGATAATTATATACGATGTAACTTAAATTTGTCATTTGATCAAGAAAATTTTCTACTATGTATTGAAAAGTGTATAAGACGTAAAATTGAAAAACCACAGCTTTATTTAAAAATTGGAACATTTCCTCAGTATTTTTTTTCAGTATAGTTCACTACTTTTTGAATATTCATTCCTTTTTAACCAATTTCGAGATATTTTCCAACATTTTAATGTAAATTTGACAACTGTTTTGATAACTGTATTTCATGTTACCTTAAATCGGTCATTTTTTCAAGACAATTTTCTACTATGTATTGAAAAATGTATTAGAAGTACAATAGAAACACCACATCTTCATTTTATAATTGCAACATTTCTCCGGTAACAATTTTTTAGTAAATTTTACTTCTTTTTGGATATTCATTCATTGGTACCAATTTTGAGGAATTTTTCATTTTTACATTGAAATGTTGAAAAATATCTCAATATTGGTAAAAATGAATGAATATCCAAAAAATAGTGAAATTTTAGATGTTAAATTTACATTAAGATGTTAAAAAATATTTTAATTTTGGTAAAAATTAATGAATATCCAAAACGTAGTAAAATATATTGAAAAAATATTACCGAGGAAATGTTGCAATTTTTAAAAAAAACTGTTTTGTTTCAATTTTATTTTAACATCAGAAACCATTTGATGTCAAATTTACATTAAGATGTTAAAAAAACCCTCAATAGTGGTAAAAATTAATCAATATCCAAAAAGTAGTGCAATTTATTGAAAAAAATGTTACCGAGGAAATTTGGCAATTTAAAAAAAAAACTGTTTTGTTTCAATTTTATTTAATACATTTTTCAATACATAGAGGAAAATGATCTTGCTCAAATTAACGCTTTAAGGTAACATCATATACAATTATCCAAAAAAAATGTCAAATTTACAGTTAAATGTTGAAAATTATCAATAAAAGTCAAATTTGAATGAATATCCAAAAAGTGGTAATATTTACTGAGAAGATATTATTGAGAAAATGGTGCAATTTTTGGATAAAGCTGTGGTTTCAATTTTGCTTCTAATACATTTGCCAATACATATTAAAAAATTGTCTAAATAAAATGACTGCTTTAAGGTAACATCAAATAAGTTATCAAAAAAGTTGTCAAATTGACATTAAAATGTGGAAAAATATCTCAATATTGGTAAAAATGAATGAATATCCAAATAGTAGTGAAATTTACTGAAAAATGTTTCCGAGGAAATGTTGCGATTTTTAAATAAAGCTGTGGTGTTTCAATTTTACTTCTAATACATTTTTCAATGCATAGAAGGAAATTATCTTGATCAAATGACCGATGTATGGTAACATCATATACAATTTCATGTCAAATTTACATTAAAATGTTAAAAAAAATACCTCAATATTGGACAAAATGAATGAATATCCAAAAAGTAGTGAAAATTATTGAAAAAATGGTACCGAGGAAATGTTTCAATTTTTAAATAAAGCTGTGGTGTTTCAATTTTACTTTTAATAAATTTTTCAATGCATAGTAGAAAATTAGCTTGATCAAAAGACCGATTTAAGGTAACATCATATACAATATCCAAACAAATGTCAAATTTACAATAAAATGTTGAAAATTTATCAAGAAATGTCAAATCTGAATGAATATCCAAAGAGTAGTTTAATTTACTGACAAAAATATTACAGAGGAAATGTTGCAATTTTTAAGTTTAGCTGTGGTGTTTCAATTTTATCTTTAATACATTTTTCAACACATAGTAGAACATTATATTGAACAAATGACCGATTAAAGGTAACATCAGATACAATTAGGTGTCAAATTTACATGAAAATGTTCAAAAATATCTCAACATTGGTAAAAATGAATGAATATCCAAAAAGTAGTAAAATTTACTAAAAAACTGTTACCGAGGAAATTTTGCAATTTTTAGATAAAGCTGTGGTGTTTCAATTTTACTTCTAAAAGATTTTTCAATACATAGTAGAAAATTATCAGAATCAAAAGAACGATTTAAGGTTACATCATATACAATTATCCAAAAAATGTTAAATTTACTGTAAAATATTGAAAAATTATCAATAAAGATCAAATCTGAATGAATATCCAAAAAGTAGTAAAATTTACTGAAAATACATTATTGAGAAAATGGCGCAATTTTTAAATAAAGCTGTGGTTGTTTCAATTTTGCTTCTAATACATTTGTCAAAACATATAAGAAATACGTCTTGATCAAATAATCGATTTTAGGTAACATCTTATACAATTATCCAAAAAATTTCAAAATTTACAGTAGACTTTAAAATTACCAATTAAGGCCAAATCTGAATGAATACCCAAAAAGTAGTAAAATTTACTAAAAAAATGTTACTGAGAAAAAGTTGCAATTTTTAAATAAACCAGTAGTTGTTTCAAATTTATTACTTAACATTTGTCAATACACATAAAAAAATTGACCTGATCAAATGGCCGATTTAAAGTAACATCGTATATAATTATCCCAAAAAATGTCAAATTAACAGTGGAGTGGTGAAAAATTACCAATAAAGGTCAAATATGAATCAATATCAAAAAGTAGAAAAATTTACTGCGAAAATGTTACTGAGATAATGCGTAATTTTTAAATAAAGCTGTGGCTGTTTCAATTTTACTTCTAATACATTTGTCAATACAAATTGGAAAATTGTCTTGATCAAATGACCGATTTAAAGTAACATCGTATACAATTATCCAAAAAAAGTGTCAAATTAACAGTAAAATGTTGAAAAAATACCAATAAAGTTCAAATCTGAATCAATATCAAAAAGTAGAAAAAAATTACCGAGAAATTGGTGTATTTTTAAAATAAAAATGTGGTTGTTTCAATTTTACTTCAAATACATTTGTCAATACATATAAAAAAAATTGTCTTCTTCAAATGACCGATTCAAAGTAACATCGTATACAATTATCCAAAAATGTGTCAAATTAACAGTAAAACGTTGAAAAATTACCAATAAAGGTCAAATCTGAATGAATATCAAAAAGTAAAAAAATTTACTGAGAAAATGTTACTGCGATAATGGTGTAATTTTTAAATAAAGCTGTGGCTGTTTCAATTTTACTTCTAATACATTTGTCAATACATATTGGAAAATTGTCTTGATCAAATGACCAACTAAAAGTAACATCGTATACAATTATCCAAAAAAGGTCAAAATAAAATGTTGAAAAATTACCAATTAAGGTCAAATCTGAATAAATATCAAAAAGTAGAAAAATTACTGATGAATTGGTGTATTTTTAAAATAAAAATGTAGTTGTTTCAATTTTACTTCTAATACATTTGTCAATACATATAAAAAAAATTGTCTCCTTCAAATGACCGATTTAAGGTAACATCGTATACAATTGTTCAAAAAATGTCAAGTTAACAGTAAAATGTTGAAAAATTATCGTTAAAGGTCAAATCTGAATGAATATCAAAAAGTAAAAAAAAATACTGGAAAATGTTACTGAGAAAATGGTGTAATTTTTAAATAAAGCTGTGGTTGTTTCAATTTTACTTCTAATACATATAAGAAATACATCTTGATGAATTAACCGATTTAAGGTAACATCTTATACAATTATCCAAACAAATGTCAAATTTACAATAGAATGTTTAAAAATTACCAATAAATGCCAAATCTGAATGAATATTCAAAATTATTTTTTAATAAAGCTGTGGTTGTTTCAATTTTACTTCTAATACATATAAGAAATACATCTTGATGAAATAACCGATTTAAGGTAACATCTTATACAATTATCCAAACAAATGTCAAATTTACAATAGAATGTTTGAAAATTATCCAAAAAATGTCAAATTCACAGTGAAATGTTGAAAAAATTATCGTTAAAGGTCAAATCTGAAAGAATATCAAAAAGTAGAAAAAATTACTGAAAAAAGGTTACTGAGAAAATGGTGTGATTTTTAAATAAAGCTGTGGTTGTTTCAATTTAACTTCTAATACATTTGTCAATACATTTTAGAAAATTGTCTTGATCAAATGACCGATTTAAATTAACATCATATTCAATTATCCAAAGAATGTCAAATTAACAGTAAAATGTTCAAAAATTATCGTTAAAGGTCAAATCTGAATGAATATCAAAAAGTAGAAAAAATTACTGGAAAATGTTACTGAGAAAATGGTGTAATTTTTAAATAAAGCTGTGGTTGTTTCAATTTTACTTCTTATACATATAAGAAATACATCTTGATGAAATAACCGATTTAAGGTAACATCTTATACAATTATCCAAACAAATGTCAAATTTACAATAGAATGTTTAAAAATTACCAATAAATGCCAAATCTGAATGAATATTCAAAAAAGTAGTGAAATTTACTAAAAAAATGTTACGGAGAAAATGTTGCAATTTTTAAATAAACCAGTGGTTGTTTCAATTTTATTACTTAAACATTTGTCAATACATATCAGAAAATTGTTTTCATCAAATGGCCGATTTGAAGTAACATCGTATACAATTATCCAAAAAATGTCAAATTAACAGTGAAGGGGTAAAAAATTACCAATAAAGGTCAAATCTGAATCAATATCAAAAAGTAGAAAAATTTACTGAGAAAATGGTGTAATTTTTAAATAAGCTGTGACTGTTTTAATTTTACTTCTAATACATTTGTCAATACATTTTGGAAAATTGTCTTGTTCAAATGAGTGATTTAAAGAAACATCGTATACACTTATCCAAAAAAGTGTCAAATTAACAGTAAAATGTTGAAAAACTACCAATAAAGGTCAAATCTGAATAAATATCTAAAAAGTAGTAAAATTTACTAAAAAAATGTTATTGAGAAAACGTTGCAATTTTTAAATAAACCTGTGGTTGATTCAAGGTTATTTCTAAAATATTTGTCAATACATATTAGAAAATTGTCATAAATGATCGATTTCAAGTAACATCGTATTAAGTATCCAAACAAATGTCAAATAAACAGTAAAATGTTGAAAAATTACCAATAAAGGTCAAGTCTGAATGAATATCAAAAAGTAGAAAAAATTACTGAAAAAAGGTTAGTGAGAAAATGGTGTCATTTTTAAATAAAGCTGTGGTTGTTTCAATTTTACTTCTAATACATTTGTCAATACATATAAAAAAATTGTCATAAATGACCGATTTAAAGTAACATCGTATTAAGTATCCAAACAAATGACAAATCATCAGTAAAATGTTGAAAAAATTATCAATAAAGTTTACTGAGAAAATGGTGTAATTTTTAAATAAGCTGTGACTGTTTTAATTTTACTTCTAATACATTTGTCAATACATTTTGGAAAATTGTCTTGTTCAAATGAGTGATTTAAAGAAACATCGTATACACTTATCCAAAAAAGTGTCAAATTAACAGTAAAATGTTGAAAAACTACCAATAAAGGTCAAATCTGAATAAATATCTAAAAAGTAGTAAAATTTACTAAAAAAATGTTATTGAGAAAACGTTGCAATTTTTAAATAAACCTGTGGTTGATTCAAGGTTATTTCTAAAATATTTGTCAATACATATTAGAAAATTGTCATAAATGATCGATTTCAAGTAACATCGTATTAAGTATCCAAACAAATGTCAAATAAACAGTAAAATGTTGAAAAATTACCAATAAAGGTCAAGTCTGAATGAATATCAAAAAGTAGAAAAAATTACTGAAAAAAGGTTAGTGAGAAAATGGTGTCATTTTTAAATAAAGCTGTGGTTGTTTCAATTTTACTTCTAATACATTTGTCAATACATATAAAAAAATTGTCATAAATGACCGATTTAAAGTAACATCGTATTAAGTATCCAAACAAATGACAAATCATCAGTAAAATGTTGAAAAAATTATCAATAAAGGTCAAATCTGAATGAATATCAAAAAGTAGGAAAAATTACTGAAAAAATGTTACTGAGAAAATGGTGTAATTTTTAAATAAAGCTGTGGCTGTTTCAATGTTCCTTCTAATACATTTGTCAATACATATTGGAAAATTGTCTTGATCAAATGACCGATTTAAAGTAACATCTTATTCAATTAATGTCAAATTAACAGTAAAATGTTGGAATATTACCAATAAAGGTCAAATCTTAATGAATATCAAAAAGTAGGAAAAATTTCTGAAAAAATGTTACTGAGAAAATGGTGTCATTTTTAAATGAAGCTGTGGCTGTTTCAATATTATTTTTTAATACATTTGTCAATACATATTGGAAAATTGTCTAGATCAATTGACCGATTTAAAGTAACACCGTATTGAATTATCCAAAAAATGTCAATTAAACAGTGAAATGTTGAAAAATTACCAATAAAGGTCAAATCTGAATGAATACCAAAAAGTAAAAAAATTACTGAAAAAAGGTTACTGAGAAAATGGGTGAAAATTTTAAATAAAGCTGTGGTTGTTTCAATTTTACTTCTAATACATTTGTCAATACATATTAAAAAATTGTCTTGATCAAATGACCGATTTAAAGTATCGCCGTATACAATCATCCCAAAAAATTTCATATTACAGTAAAATATTGAAAAATTACCAATAAAGGTCAAATCTGAATGAATATCCAAAAAGTAGTAAAATTTACTAAAAAAATGTTACTGAGAAAACGTTGCAATTTTTAAATAAACCTGTGGTTGATTCAATGTTTTTTCTAAAATATTTGTCAATACATTTTAGAAAATCGTCATAAATGACCGATTTAAAGTAACATCGTATTAAGTATCCAAACAAATGACAAATCAACAGTAAGATATTGAAAAATTACCAATAAAGGTCAAATTTAATTGAATATCAAAAAGTAGGAAAAATTACTGAAGAAATGTTACTGAGAAAATGGTGTCATTTTTAAATGAAGCTGTGGCTGTTTCAATATTATTTTTTAATACATTTGTCAATACATATTGGAAAATTGTCTAGATCAATTGACCGATTTAAAGTAACATCGTATTCAATTATCCAAAAAATGTCAAATTGACAGTAAAATGTTGAAAAATTACCAATAAAGGTCAAATCTGAATGAATATCAAAAAGTAAAAAAATTACTGAAAAAATGTTACTGAGAAAATGGTGATATTTTAAAATAAAGCTGTGGTTGTTTCAATTTTACTTCTAAAACATTTATCAATACATTTTAGAAAGTTGTCTTGATCAAATGACCGATTTAAAGTAACATCGTATTCAATTATCCAAAAGATGTCAAATTAACAGCAAAGTGTTGAAAAATTATCGTTAAAGGTCAAATCTGAATGAATATCAAAAAGTAGAAAAAATTACTGGAAAAATGTTACTGAGAAAATGGTGTAATTTTTAAATAAAGCTGTGGTTGTTTTAAATTTACCTCTAATACATTTGTCAATACATATAAGAAATACATCTTGATGATATAACCGATTTAAGGTAACATCTTATACAATTATCCAAACAAATATCAAATTTACAATAGAATGTTTAAAAAAATACCAATAAATGCCAAATCTGAATGAATATTCAAAAAAGGAGTGAAATTTACTAAAAAAATGTTACGGAGAAAATGTTGCAATTTTTAAATAAACCAGTGGTTGTTTCAATTTTATTACTTAAACATTTGTCAATACATATCAGAAAATTGTCTTGATCAAATGGCCGATTTAAAGTAACATCGTATATAATTATCCAAAAAAATGTCAAATTAACAGTAAAATGTTGAAAAATTACCAATAAAGGTCAAATCTGAATCAATATCAAATAGTAGAAAAATTTACTGAGAAAATGTTCCTGAGAAAATGGTGTAATTTTTAAATAAAGCTGTGACTGTTTTAATTTTTCTTCTAATACATTTGTCAATACATCTTGGAAAATTGTCTTGTTCAAATGACTGATTTAAAGAAACATCGTATTCAATTAACCAAAAAATGTCAATTTTACAGGAAAATGTTGAAAAATTACCAATAAAGGTCAAATCTGAATGAATATCAAAAAGTAAAAAAATTACTGAAAAAAGGTTACTGAGAAAATGGTGATATTTTTTAAATAAAGCTGTGGTTGTTTCAATTTTACTTCTAATACCTTTGACAATACATATGAAAAAATTGTCTTGATCAAATGACCGATTTAAAGTATCATTGTATACAATCATCCCAAAAAGTGTCAAATTACAGTAAAATGTTGAAAAATTACCAATAAAGGTCAAATCTGAATGAATATCCAAAAAGTAGTAAAATTTACTAAAAAAATGTTACTGAGAAAACGTTGCAATTTTTAAATAAACCTGTGGTTGATTCAATGTTTTTTCTAAAATATTTGTCAATACATTTTAGAAAATTGTCATAAATGACCGATTTAATGTAACATCGTATTAAGTATCCAAACAAATGACAAATCAACAGTAAGATATTGAAAAATTACCAATAAAGGTCAAATTTAATTGAATATCAAAAAGTAGGAAAAATTACTGAAGAAATGTTACTGAGAAAATGGTGTCATTTTTAAATGAAGCTGTGGTTGTTTCAATATTATTTTTTAATACATTTGTCAATACATATTGGAAAATTGTGTAGATCAATTGACCGATTTAAAGTAACATCGTATTCAATTATCCAAAAAATGTCAATTTAACAGGAAAATGTTGAAAAATTACCAATAAAGGTCAAATCTGAATGAATATCAAAAAGTAAAAAAATTACTGAAAAAAGGTTACTGAGAAAATGGGTGAAATTTTTAAATAAAGCTGTGGTTGTTTCAATTTACTTTTAATACATTTGTCAATACATATTAAAAAATTGTCTTGATCAAATGACCGATTTAAAGTATCATTGTATACAATCATCCCAAAAAGTGTCAAATTACAGTAAAATGTTGAAAAATTACCAATAAAGGTCAAATCTGAATGAATATCCAAAAAGTAGTAAAATTTACTAAAAAAAATGTTACTGAGAAAACGTTGCAATTTTTAAATAAACCTGTGGTTGATTCAATGTTTTTTCTAAAATATTTGTCAATACATATTAGAAAATTGTCATAAATGACAGATTTAAAGTAACATCGTATTAAGTATCCAAACAAATGACAACTCAACAGTAAGATGCTGAAAAATAACCAATAAAGGTCAAATCTGAATGAATATCAAAAAGTAGGAAAAATTACTGAAGAAATGTTACTGAGAAAATGGTGTAATTTTTAAATAAAGCTGTGGCTGTTTCAATTTTACTTGTAATACATTTGTCAATACATATTGGAAAATCGTCTTGATCAGATGACCGATTTAAAGAAACATCGTATACAATTATAAAAAAACTCAAATTACAATAAAATGTTGAAACTTTCCATTAAAGGTCAAATCTGAAAGAATATCCAAAAAGTAGTAAAATTTACTGAAGAAATGTTACTGAGAAAACGTTGCAAATTTTAAATAAACCTGCAGTTGTTTAAATTTTATTTCTTAAACATTTGTCAATACATATTGGAAAATTGTCTTGATCAAATGACCGATTTTAAGTAACATCTTATTCAATTATCCAATTAATGTCAAATTAACAGTAAAATGTTGAAAAATTACCAATAAAGGTCAAATCTTAATGAATATCAAAAAGTAGGAAAAATTTCTGAAAAAATGTTACTGAGAAAATGGTGTCATTTTTAAATGAAGCTGTGGCTGTTTCAATAATATTTTTTAATACATTGTCAATACATATTGGAAAATTGTCTAGATCAATTGACCAAGTTAAAGAAACACCGTATTCAATTATCCAAAAAATGTCAAATTAACAGTAAAATGTTGAAAAATTACCAATAAAGGTCAAATCTGAATGAACATCAAAAAGTAAAAAAATTACTGAAAAAATGTTACTGAGAAAATGGTAATATTTTTAAATAAAGCTGTGGTTGTTTCAATTTTACTTCTAAAACATTTGTCAATACACTTTAGAAAGTTGTCTTGATCAAATGACCGATTTTAAGTAACATCGTATAAAGTATCCAAACAAATGTCGAATCAACAGTAAAATGTTGAAAAAATTACCAATAAAGGTCAAATCTGAATGAATATCAAAAAGTAGGAAAAATTACTGAAGAAATGTTACTGAGTAAATGGTGTAACTTTTAAATAAAGCTGTGGCTGTTTCAATTTTACTTCTTGTACATTTGTCAATACATATTGGAAAATCGTCTTGATCAAATGACCGATTTAAAAAAAAACATCGTATACAATTATAAAAAAAAAGTCAAATTACAGTAAATTGTTGAAACTTTCCATTAAAGGTCACATCTAAAAGAATGTCCAAAAAGTAGTAAAATTTACTAAAGAAATGTTACTGAGAAAACGTTGCAATTTTTGAATTAACCTGCATTTGTTTCAATTTTATTTCTGAAACATTTGGCAATACATATTGGAAAATTGTCTTGATCAAATGACCGATTTAAAGTCACATCTTATTCAATTTTCCAATTAATGTCAAATTAGCAGTAAAATGTTGAAATATTACCAATAAAGGTCAAATCTTAATGAATATCAAAAAGTAGGAAAAATTACTGAAAAAATGTTACTAAGAAAATGGTGTTATTTTTAAATAAAGCTGTGGCTGTTTCATTTTTACTTCTGATACATTTGTCAATACATATTGGAAAATCGTCTTGATCAAATGACCGATTTAAAGAAACATCGTATATAATTATAAAAAAAAGTCAAATTACAGTAAAATGTTGAAACTTTCCATTAAAGGTCAAATCTGAAAGAATATCCAAAAAGTAGTAAAATTTACTAAAGAAATGTTACTGAGAAAACGTAGCAATTTTTAAATAAACCTGAGTTGTTTCAATTTTATTTCTTAAACATTTGTCAATACATATTGGAAAATTGTCTTGATCAAATGTCCGATTTAAAGTAACATCTAATTCAAATATCCAATTAATGTCAAATTAACAGCAAAATGTTGATATATTAATTTTCATCGGGCTACCCGCTGCTGAGAAGGTACCAATATAGGTCAAATCTTAATGAATATCAAAAACTAGGAAAATTTTCTAAAAAAATGTTACTGAGAAAATGGTGTCATTTTTAAATGAAGCTGTGGCTGTTTCAATTTTACTTCTAATACATTTGTCAATACATATTAAAAAATTGTCTAGATCAAATGAACGATTTATAGTATCATCGTATACAATTATCCAAAAAAATGTCAAATAACAGTAAAATATTGAAAAATTACCAATAAAGGTCAAATCTGAATGAATATCCAAAAAGTAAAAAAATTATTGAAAAATGGTTACTGAGAAAATGGGTGAAATTTTTTAAATAAAGCTGTGGTTGTTTCAATTTTACTCCTAATACATTTGTCAATACATATTAAAAAATTGTCTTGATCAAATGACCGATTTAAAGTATCATCGTATACAATCATCCAAAAAATGTCAAATTACAGAAAATGTTGAAAGTTACCAATAAAGGTCAAATCTGAATGAATATCCAAAAAGTAGTAAAATTTACTAAAAAAATGTTACTGAGAAAACGTTGCAATCTTTTAATAAACCTGTGGTTGATTCAATGTTTTTTTCTAAAATATTTGTCAATACATATCAGAAAATTGTCATAAATGACCGATTTAAAGTAACATCGTATTAAGTATCCAAACAAATGACAAATCAACAATAAGATGTTGAAAAATTACCAATAAAGGTCAAATCTGAATGAATATCAAAAAGTAGGAAAAATTACTGAAAAAATGCTACCTAGAAAATGGTGTAATTTTTAAATAAAGCTGTGGTTGTTTCAATTTTACCTCTAATACATTTGTCAATACATATAAGAAATACATCTTGATGAAATAACCGATTTAAGGTAACATCTTATACAATTATCCAAACAAATGTCAAATTTACAATAGAATGTTTAAAAATTACCAATAAATGCCAAATCTGAATGAATATTCAAAAAAGTAGTGAAATTTACTAAAAAAATGTTACGGAGAAAAAGTTGCAATTTTTAAATAAACCAGTGGTTGTTTCAATTTTATTACTTAAACATTTGTCAATACATATCAGAAAATTGTCTTGATCAAATGGCAGATTTAAAGTAACATCGTATACAATTATCCAAAAAAATGTCAAATTAACAGTGAAGGGATAAAAAATTACCAATAAAGGTCAAATCTGAATCAATCTCAAAAAGTAGAAAAAATTACTGAGAAAATGTTACTGAGAAAACGGTGTAATTTTTAAATAAGCTGTGACTGTTTTAATTTTACTTCTAATACAGTTGTCAATACATATCAGAAAATTGTCTTGTTCAAATGAGTGATTTAAAGAAACATCGTATACAATTATCCAAAAAAGTGTCAAATTATCAGTAAAATGTTGAAAAATTACAAGTAAAGGTCAAATCTGAAAAAATATCTAAACAGTAGTAAAATTTCCTAAAAAAATGTAATTGAGAAAACGTTGCAATTTCTAAATAAACCTGTGGTTGATTCAATGTTATTTCTAAAATATTTGTCAATACATATTAGAAAATTGTCATAAATGATCGATTTAAAGTAACATCGTATTAAGTATCCAAACAAATGTCAAATTAACAGTAAAATGTTGAAAAATTACCAATACAGGTGAAATCTGAATGAATATCAAAAAGTAGAAAAAAATTACTAAAAAAGGTTACTGAGAAAATGGTGTCATTTTTAAATAAAGCTGTGTTTTTTTCAATTTAACTTCTAAAACATTTGTCAATACATTTTAGAAAAATGTCTTGATCAAATGAACGATTTATAGTATCATCGTATACAATTATCCAAAAAAATGTCAAATAACAGTAAAATATTGAAAAATTACCAATAAAGGTCAAATCTGAATGAATATCCAAAAAGTAAAAAAATTATTGAAAAATGGTTACTGAGAAAATGGGTGAAATTTTTTAAATAAAGCTGTGGTTGTTTCAATTTTACTCCTAATACATTTGTCAATACATATTAAAAAATTGTCTTGATCAAATGACCGATTTAAAGTATCATCGTATACAATCATCCAAAAAATGTCAAATTACAGAAAATGTTGAAAGTTACCAATAAAGGTCAAATCTGAATGAATATCCAAAAAGTAGTAAAATTTACTAAAAAAATGTTACTGAGAAAACGTTGCAATCTTTTAATAAACCTGTGGTTGATTCAATGTTTTTTTCTAAAATATTTGTCAATACATATCAGAAAATTGTCATAAATGACCGATTTAAAGTAACATCGTATTAAGTATCCAAACAAATGACAAATCAACAATAAGATGTTGAAAAATTACCAATAAAGGTCAAATCTGAATGAATATCAAAAAGTAGGAAAAATTACTGAAAAAATGCTACCTAGAAAATGGTGTAATTTTTAAATAAAGCTGTGGTTGTTTCAATTTTACCTCTAATACATTTGTCAATACATATAAGAAATACATCTTGATGAAATAACCGATTTAAGGTAACATCTTATACAATTATCCAAACAAATGTCAAATTTACAATAGAATGTTTAAAAATTACCAATAAATGCCAAATCTGAATGAATATTCAAAAAAGTAGTGAAATTTACTAAAAAAATGTTACGGAGAAAAAGTTGCAATTTTTAAATAAACCAGTGGTTGTTTCAATTTTATTACTTAAACATTTGTCAATACATATCAGAAAATTGTCTTGATCAAATGGCAGATTTAAAGTAACATCGTATACAATTATCCAAAAAAATGTCAAATTAACAGTGAAGGGATAAAAAATTACCAATAAAGGTCAAATCTGAATCAATCTCAAAAAGTAGAAAAAATTACTGAGAAAATGTTACTGAGAAAACGGTGTAATTTTTAAATAAGCTGTGACTGTTTTAATTTTACTTCTAATACAGTTGTCAATACATATCAGAAAATTGTCTTGTTCAAATGAGTGATTTAAAGAAACATCGTATACAATTATCCAAAAAAGTGTCAAATTATCAGTAAAATGTTGAAAAATTACAAGTAAAGGTCAAATCTGAAAAAATATCTAAACAGTAGTAAAATTTCCTAAAAAAATGTAATTGAGAAAACGTTGCAATTTCTAAATAAACCTGTGGTTGATTCAATGTTATTTCTAAAATATTTGTCAATACATATTAGAAAATTGTCATAAATGATCGATTTAAAGTAACATCGTATTAAGTATCCAAACAAATGTCAAATTAACAGTAAAATGTTGAAAAATTACCAATACAGGTGAAATCTGAATGAATATCAAAAAGTAGAAAAAAATTACTAAAAAAGGTTACTGAGAAAATGGTGTCATTTTTAAATAAAGCTGTGTTTTTTTCAATTTTACTTCTAAAACATTTGTCAATACATTTTAGAAAAATGTCTTGATCAAATGACCGATTTAAAGTAACATCGTATATAATTATCAAAAAAAGTGTCAAATTAACAGTAAAATGTTACAAAATAACCAATAAAGGTCAAATCTGAATCAATATCAAAAAGTAGAAAAAATACTTAGAAATGGTGTATTTTTAAAAAAAAGATGTGGTTGTTTAAATGTTACTTTTGATACATTTGTCAATACATATAAAAAAATTTGTAAAAAAGTCAAATCTGAATGAATATTCAAAAAGTAGTAAAATTTAATAAAGAAATGTTACTGAGAAAACATTGCAATTTTTTAAATAAACCTGAAGTTGTGTCAACTCTATTTCTAAAACATTTGTCAATACATATTAGAAAATTGTCTTGATCAAATGACCGATTTAAAGTAACATCGTATCAAAATATCCAAAAAGTAACATCGTATACAATTATCCAAAAAATGTCAAATTACAGTAAAATGTTGAAAAATTACCATTAAAGGTCAAATCTGAAAGAAAATCCAAAAAGTAGTAAAATTTACTAAACAAATGTTACTGAGAAAACGTTGCAATTTTTAAATAAATCTGTAGTTGTTTCAATTTTTTTATTTCTAAAACATTTGTCAATACATATTGGAAAATTGTCTTCATCAAATGACCGATTTAAAGTAACATTGTATTCAATTATCAAAAAAATGTCAAATTAACAGAAAAATGTTGAAAAATTACCAATAAAGGTCAAATCTTAATGAATATCCAAAAAGTAGTAAAATTTACTAAAAAAATGTTACCGAGAAAACGTTGCAATTTTTAAATAAACCTGTGGTTGATTCAATTTTATTTCTAATACATTTGTCAATACATATTAGAAAATTGTCATTAATGACCGATTTAAAGTAACATCGTATTAAGTATCCAAACAAATGTCGAATCAACAGTAAAATGCTGAAAAAATTACCAATAAAGGTCAAATCTGAATGAATATCAAAAAGTAGGAAAAATTACTGAAAAAATGTTACTGAGAAAATGGTGTAATTTTTAAATAAAGCTGTGGCTGTTTCAATTTTACTTCTAATACATTTGTTAATACATATTGGAAAATCGTCTTGATGAAATAACCGATTTAAGGTAACATCTTATACAATTATCCAAACAAATGTCAAATTTACAATAGAATGTTTAAAAATAACCAATAAATGCCAAATCTGAATGAATATTCAAAAAAGTAGTAAAATTTACTAAAAAAATGTTACGGAGAAAATGTTGCAATTTTTAAATAAACCAGTGGTTGTTTCAATTGTATTACTTAAACATTTGTCAATACATATCAGAAAATTGTCTTGATCAAATGGCCGATTTAAAGTAACATCATATACAATTATCCAAAAAAATGTCAAATTAACAGTGAAGGGGTAAAAAATTACTAATAAAGGTCAAATCTGAATCAATATCAAAAAGTAGAAAAATTTACTGAGAAAATGTTACTGACAAAATGTTGCAATTTTTGAATAAGCTGTGACTTTTAATTTTTATTCTAATACATTTGTCAATACATATTGGAAAATTGTCTTGTTCAAATGAGTGATTTAAAGAAACATCGTATACAATTATCCAAAAAAGTGTCAAATTAACAGTAAAATGTCGAAAAATTACCAATAAAGGTCAAATCTGAATAAATATCTAAAAAGTAGTAATATTTCCTAAAAAAATGTTATTGAGAAAACGTTGCAATTTTTAAATAAACCTGTGGTTGATTCAATGTTATTTCTAAAATATTTGTCAATACATATTAGAAAATTGTCATAAATGATCGATTTAAAGTAACATCGTATTAAGTATCCAAACAAATGTCAAATTAACAGTAAAATGTTGAAAAATTACCAATAAAGGTGAAATCTGAATGAATATCAAAAAGTAGAAAAAATTACTGAAAAAAGGTTACTGAGAAAATTGTGTCATTATTTAATAAAACTGTGGTTGTTTCAATTTTACTTCTAAAACATTTGTCAATACATTTTAGAAAAATGTCTTGATCAAATGACCGATTTAAAGTAACATCGTATATAATTATCCAAAAAAGTGTCAAATTAACAGTAAAATGTTGAAAAATAACCAATAAAGATCAAATCTGAATCAATATCAAAAAGTAGAAAAAAATTACTGAGAAAATGGTGTATTTTTAAAAAAAAGATGTGGTTGTTTCAATTTTACTTTTGATACATTTGTCAATACATACAATACAAAAATTGTAAAAAAGTCAAATATGAATGAATATTCAAAAAGTAGTAAAATTTAATAAAGAAATGTTACTGAGAAAACGTTGCAATTTTTTAAATAAACCTGAAGTTGTTTCAATTTTATTTGTAAAACATTTGTCAATACATATTAGAAAATTGTCTTGATCAAATGACCGATTTAAAGTAACATCGTATTCAAATATCCAAAAAGTTACATCGTATACAATTATCCAAAAAATGTCAAATTACAGTAAAATGTTGAAAAATTACCATTAAAGGTCAAATCTGAAAGAATATCCAAAAAGTAGTAAAATTTACTAAAGAAATGTTACTGAGAAAACGTTGCAATTTTTAAATAAATCTGTGGTTGATTCAATGTTTTTTCTAAAATATTTGTCAATACATATTAGAAAATTGCCATAAATGACCGAATTAAAGTAACATCGTATTAAGTATCCAAAAAATGTCAAATTAACAGAAAAATGTTGAAAAATTACCAATAAAGGTCAAATCTTAATGAATATCAAAAAGTATGAAAAATTTCTCAAAAAATGTTACTGAGAAAATGGTGTAATTTTTAAATAAAGCTGTGGCTGTTTCAATTTAATATTTAATACATTTGTCACTACATATTGGAAAATTGTCTTGATCAAATGACCGATTTAAAGTAACATCGTAACTATTCAATTATCCAAAAAAAGTCAATTTAACAGTAAAATGTTGAAAAATTACCAATAAAGGTCAAATCTGAATGAATATCAAAAAGTAAAAAAAAACTGAAATAAGGTTACTGAGAAAATAAGTGTAATTTTTAAATAAAGCTGTGGTTGTTTCAATTTTATTTCTAATACATTTGTCAATACATATTAAAAAATTGTCTGATCAAATGAACGATTTATAGTATCATCGTATACAATTATCCCAAAAAATGTCAAATAACAGTAAAATATTGAAAAATTTCCAACAAAGGTCAAATCTTAATGAATATCCATCAAGTAGTAAAATTTACTAAAGAAATGTTACTGAGAAAACGTTGCAATTTTTTAATAAACCTGTGGTTGATTCAATGTTTTTTCTAAAATATTTGTCAGTACATATTAGAAAATTGTCATAAATGACCGATTTAAAGTAACATCGTATTAAGTATCCAAACAAATGTCGAATCAACAGTAAAATGTTGAAAAAAATTACCAATAAAGGTCAAATCTGAATGAATATCAAAAAGTAGGAAAAATTACTGAAAAAATGTTCCTGAGAAAATGGTGTAATTTTTAAATAAAGCTGTGGCTGTTTCAATTTTACTTCTAATACATTTGTCAATACATATTGGAAAATCGTCTTGATCAAATGACCGATTTAAAAAAACATCGTATACAATTATAAAAAAAGTCAAATTACAGTAAAATGTTGAAACTTTCCATCAAAGGTCAAATCTTAAAGAATATCCAAAAAGTAGTAAAATTTACTAAAAAAATGTTACTGAGAAAACGTTGCAATTTTTAAATAAACCTGTGGTTGATTCAATGTTTTTTCTAAAATATTTGTCAATACATATTAGAAAATTGTCATAAATGACCGATTTAAAGTAACATCGTATTAAGTATCCAAACAAATGTCGAATCAACAGTAAAATGTTGAAAAAATTACCAATAAAGGTCAAATCTGAATGAATATCAAAAAGTAGGAAAAATTACTGAAAAAATGTTAATGAGAAATGGTGTAATTTTTAAATAAAGCTGTGGCTGTTTCAATTTTACTTCTTATACATTTGTCAATACATATTGGAAAATCGTCTTGATCAAATGACCGATTTAAAAAAACATCGTATACCATTATAAAAAAAAAGTCAAATTACAGTAAAATGTTGAAACTTTCCATTAAAGGTCAAATCTGAAAGAATATCCAAAAAGTAGTAAAATTTACTAAAGAAATGTTACTGAGAAAACGTTGCAATTTTTAAATTAACCTGCAGTTGTTTCAATTTTATTTCTTAAACATTTGTCAATACATATTGGAAAATTGTCTTGATCAAATGACCGATTTAAAGTAACATCTTATTCAATTATCCAATTAATGTCAAATTAACAGTTAAATGTTGAAATATTACCAATAAAGGTCAAATCTTAATGAATATCAAAAAGTAGGAAAAATTTCTGAAAAAATGTTACTGAGAAAATGGTGTCATTTTTAAATGAAGCTGTGGCTGTTTCAATATTATTTTTTAATACATTTGTGAATACATATTGGAAAATTGTCTAGATCAATTGACCGATTTAAAGTAACATCGTATTCAATTATCCAAAAAATGTCAATTTAACAGTAACCAATAAAGGTCAAATCTGAATGAATATCCAAAAAGTAGTAAAATTTACCAAAAAAATGTTACTGAGAAAACGTTGCAATTTTTAAATAAACCTGTGGTTGATTCAATGTTTTTTCTAAAATATTTGTCAATACATATTAGAAAATTGTCATAAATGACCGATTTAAAGTAACATCGTATTAAGTATCCAAACAAATGACAAATCAACAGTAAGATGTTGAAAAATTACCAATAAAGGTCAAATCTGAATGAATATCAAAAAGTAGGAAAAATTACTGAAAAAAGGTTACTGAGAAAATGGTGTAATTTTAAAAGAAAGCTTGTTTGTTCCAATTTTACTTCTAATACATTTGTCAATACATATAAGAAAATTGTCTTGATCAAATGACGGATTTAAAGTATCATCGTATACAATTATCCAAAAAATTGTCAAATTACAGTAAAATGTTGAAAATTACCAATAAAGGTCAAATCTGTATGAATATTCAAAAAATAGTAAAATTTACTAAATCAAAGCGCTGTAAGCACTGAAGGCAGTTAACGAAAAACCAAGGCAAATGTAATCATGAAAACTGTGGCAATGTTGCTTCAATATTAATCATTCATTTATAGTAAATTTATGTTAATCTAATGAGTTAATTATCAAGGCAAATAATTTATATGTAATCAAGGTTTCAAAAGAAATGCATATATCAATGTATATATTTATGGAGAGTCTGCAGTGATACAAGTTCGCAGTTGTTTTACTTGGTAGTTAACATAGGTTTTAGTTGACTGCTAGTAGTACAAGTTAGGGTCTGACTGACTGGCCCATATTAAATGTAAATGATTTGCTTTTTTGTCCCATACATAAATATATATGGTTTAGGGTTGGCGATCTCAACGGTTTTCAAGTTCTCAAACAGGAAGGGGTAGGTTGACCCTAGGGACTTCCCCTCAATTTCATTTTATTTGTTATATTGTCCTATACATAAATGTTTTTGGTTTAGGGGTGAGGATATCATCGGTTTCCAAGTTCTCAAACAGGAGGGGTAGGGTGACTCCAGGGACTCCCCCTTTATTTCATTCAACTAGCTATATTGGCCCAGACATTAATGTATTTATTGTTTTACAGTTGGGATCTCAACTGTTTCCAAGTTTTCAAACAGGACAGGTGGGGGTCAACACAGGGACTCCCCCTATATTTCATTTGATTTGTTATATTGTCCCATTCATGTGTATATATGGTTTAGGGGCGAGGATTCTTGACCATTTCCAAGTTCTCAAACAGGAGGATGTACCGTCACCCCAGGGACTCCCCTTTTATTTCATCTGATTTGTTATATTGTCCCATACATAAATATATATGGTTTAGGGTGAGAGATCTGGGCTGTATTTAAATTATAAAACAAGAGGGGTGGGGTGACCCCCAGCGACTCTCCCTATATTTCATTTGATGCTTAATATTGTCTCAAACATGAATACATATGGTTAAGGGGTTGGGATCTCAACCGTTTCCAAGTTCTCAAACAAGAGGGGCTGGGTGACTCCAGGGACAAGTCCTATATGTTATTTGATTTATTATATTGTCCTAAACTTGAATACCGGAATATGGTTTTGGGGATGGGATATCGACCGTTTCCAAATTATGAAACAATAGAGGGTACTGTGGCTTAAGGACGCCACTTATATATCACATGATTTGCTTGCAATCAGGTTTGTTATTGCTCATATAAAAAAATCACCCAACGTGTATTACAGAAGATAAATTGAGATTTGCTTCAACCGAAAGAATTTTATTAATGGACATTGATAAGAATTTGTACATAACAAGTTATTAAGAAAACAGGAGTCAGAGACTGTGACACAAAATGTATACACAATCATTGACTTTTTTATACATCGACTTGTGAAGGGGTTATTACAATATTTATCTCAATTCAAGAAATAACTGAAGCTTAATTGTACCACCAAATTCATTTTAGGAAAGAGAAAAATAAAAAAAAAATGTATCAATTTCAGACATATATAACAACAGATATCACAAAAATGAATCCATGGAAACGATTCCCTACACCGAGAGCGATGAAGATGAAGTGGAACCATTGAGAGATAATTTGAATTGGAGAGAAGATGATGGGGTTGTTCCACTTGTAGCACTACCAGCACCACCTGGTAGATATCTTGTATCATAAAACACATAATCTTAGGTTATTTCTCAAACGGAAAAAAAATACCATCCACATTTTGCATATGCTTTACAAGGAACATAAGAAAAATTTCTAAATAATATTTTGCACCAATCAATTGTAGTAATTTAAGCAGCAAGATCAATAGGGTTCGTGTTGCTTAGTCTTCAGTGTTCTATGTTGTGTCTTCGGTACTATTTTTTTTCTGTTTGTCTTTTTAGTCAAATCCATGGCGTTGTCAGTTTGTTTTCAATCTACTAGTTTGACTGTCCCTCTACTATCTTGTGTCCCTCTTCTATAAAAAATCTTAAGTCTAGTCAAACTCAGACAAAGAAATGCAAGAAGAAATACTACAGTCAATATGAATGTGACCAAATACACTTTTGTACCGTATTTCAACTTTCGAGTTCAAAAGCGAATATATGGATTATTTGCTTTATAGGGTATACAATTTGCTGGGACAATGTTGGTGAGCATACAACAGCAAGACATCAGTCAAGGGATAACAAGAACTGGGCTTTAGCCTACATGGCCGAAAACAGAATTCCCACTGTAAACCAATTCAACAATGAAACAATGTCAGCTATAGATATACCAGTACCAACTGTTCTTCCATCTAAAGAGGATTTCCAACAGCTAAACATCAGAATTGCTGTCATGGTAGAAAGAGTGATCTCGAAATACCTAGTAAAGTACAAAGAAGATAAGGAGGCTGCTTTCCCTCCCATTCAACACGAGGAATGGGAGAAAAGCACCAGAAAAAGCAAAAGTGTAAGACTTCTCAACATTAACTCATCAAATAAAGAATGAATAAAGATGATCAATTTCAAATTAGAGGGAAGGGTCTTTTAAATGAAACTGATGATTTTGTATGAATATGTTTGAACATTATTTTTATTACGTCTCCAGATGAAAACTGTGTCAATGGCTATCATACCATTTACTTTATACTTTCCAATTCCATTTCCCCAAGAAAAAAGGGGGAAATGTACAAATTACCCTCTATGTTTATGAAATAGAAAATTGAGAATAGAATATGAAGATTTTGAAATACCAGAAAACAAGGTCTAGATCTTTAATTAAATGTGCAAATTTATAGTGTAGTAGGTAATTTATGTGTAAGAACTTTCATTTCACCTTCGGGCCAGGTGAGCTAAAAAAGAATACCACCAAAAAATGTTGTTTATCCATCAAAGGAGTATAAGGACACAAGCAAGAAAAGAGGTAAACGCAAACGTTCCTGCCAGCACCAGTGGGTTGAACAGTTTTAAGTTAATTACATATTCGATGGAAAATGTCGGCATTTACTGTTTGCCATGCTTTCTGTTTCCAGTTGAAACACACATGGTGGTCGTGCTTTGAATTACGTTACCTTACTAAAACTGGAAAGACACAGTTCCGGATATGAAAAAAAAAGATTCTGTAAGTGCCTATCTTAAAGCGTCATCTGAACAAATGGACAACTTTATTGAAGTAATGGAGAAAAAAAGAATTGGGAATAGATTTTATCTCAGACGAAAAGTTGAAGGAGCGAGTGGCTAAAAATAGGAAGGTATAAGAATCGATTCGTCGATGTATTGAGTATTTCCGGTAGTGTAGATACATTATTGTTATTTAAATCATCTAATCCAGGCCCAAGTTCCTATTCTCAACCTAATTCATTTCAAACATTATTATTACAGAGCTGATGAAAATGTACATGCACTATATACACTTGTAAATAAAACTGTTGTAGATAATTGTCATTTTGAAAAAACATACTTGTAAAAAAAATGTATATTAGAAAAATACATATCTATGAAAGAGCTTCTAAAAAATCTGCCTTCATTGAAATTTTTAGTTGACAATAAAATACTGTATTAGTATGGCAAGAATTATTGCAAAGAGTGGTCTTTCCTTGTAGCATTTAAAACTAGCCTTTACAAGGAATGGTGCAAAAGGGATGAGAGATATTTTCTAAGAGAGATCAGGATCAGGTTTACGCGTTACAAAATCTCAGAAGATTAGAAACAAACACTCTGAACCCCCAAGGGTGACTGGGGTATAGAAATATGGTCACTTGGTTTTCTCCCGACCGGCAGTAAAACGCTTGCCGAAGTGGGGCGTCCGTTTGGCTGTGCGGGATGTATCAAGTTCGCAGTCACGTCCGGTCAGAAGGGGACGTTAAATCCGATGCCTCGTGTAAAAAGAGAGTGCCACGCTCTTTGCACGTTAAGAACCCTTGCAACAACTCTTTTGAGGGGTCCGTAGGTGGCCTGTTGTAAGGCAAAATTTCTGTCCCTATCCAAGATACCCTCATTTTCCAGTGGCAGTCTAAATTTCCACGACCATCATCCCAGATGGCCTCTTTCATACCAACCTACCTATTGTATTTATTGTGAACTTGTTCTCGTCCTGAATATGCATGAAATATTTGCCACTGGACGTTAAGCAACCAACAATCAATCAAACACTCTGAAATCTCCCATTTTTACAGATAGATTAATATTCATGTACGTAATATAAAAGTATGCATGTTATCAAAATAGAATGTAATGAATTCTTTATAAAATTACAAGTTTGAAACATTATACAACCAAGTTATTGTGTTTGTACCCATATCAAATACATTATGTGTACATACATGTGTTTTTCAAACAGGGTCAACATTTTATTTATACTGTAATCTATGATTGTCCGTACAGAGATTGCTCACAAAAGCACGTTACTTTCATATGTGAAGCACATGAGATGCAAGTAAGAATTGTATGCAAATCAGGTTGCTCATATATGTAGTTTGGTAGTTCATAAGCATGCAATAATTGGAGGGAGATATATGAAAAATGTTAAGCCACATAGTGTGCTATTTGAAGAAAATGGCATTGTTGAAATCTGATAAAACCAGTGTGGCACTGGTTAATTATTTGTAAGCTATCACTTCTATTTCATTATGTTCATTTTTTGTCAGATTTTGAAATAAATTACAAATTTAATTCCTTTGGGAATATATATACAGGTTGCTTCAAAATAAGTACTACTTGTATATAGATTTTTCCTTTTTAAACTTATGTCTTATTTTATTTTTAAAATAAATGATTGAGCTATGATAACTTTTAAAATACCATATGCTTCATATTTTTATTCTTTATAAAGCTGAAAAAAATGTTTGTTTAAATTATTGCATTTATAGTCTGTATAAAGAGTTATGTAATTTTAGTTGCTATGAAACCATCAGAGTTGATAAAAATTGACAAGAAAATATGTGTATGTGTTATTCCTATTTCAACTGAGCATTTATCATAATTTTTACGTAAGTAGTATAGATTCTAACATTGATACCAGTGGATTATCGGATTTATCCAATCTCGATAAGGCCGGTTCGGACTTTAAAATTGATAATTTAACTATCTCGATTGGATAAATCCGATAATTCACGAGTTACTATGTAAGAATCTTTTTTCTCTAATGATTTAAACATACATTTTTTTTTTAACCAAAAAAAACCCTTCGAGTGCCTTTCACATTACACAAATTTGTCAATTTCATTAACACCTGTTAGCATTTTTTGATTCATTCAGTTTGGCTAAAAAGGTCATGACCCTTAAAATCATCCAATGATCATTTGAAATCAGCAACTACACGTTGGTTAAATTTTGTTTATGCAATGCGTTCGGAAAGGGATAAAGTTCCATAGGATTAGCGAATTAAAAATATCATTTTCCAATCTTAGCTGCAGAGCACCTGATATCCTGGTTTTTAGTGGATTTCGTATTGTTTCCTTTATTTTTTGTGGCTCTTGACATACTTTGAATGACAAAACTATTTTATTCAATAATACTACTTTTTCTGTTTAGTCTGTTTTTAATGATATACATTTGACGTGAAACTATATGTATGTATCCAGTCATACTTTGAACCTCACTATTATTATTACTTTTCCTGTTAACTATGTGTGTTTGTTATATCTATTTAACGTGACTCTGCATTTATGTATGCCGTCATACTTTGAATGACAACATTATTTTTTGTCTAACTGTTCGAATTTCAAACGTGCAATTTTACACAAATACTGGAAACCTGGTCTACTGAGATACTGGGTGTTATTTTCTCAACAACCATAGCATCTGCATGGTATGAAGAGAACCGTATGCAGATACTGTGATTACTGTTGGATACATGGCAAATATGCATCTATTAATGATTACTTTCCTACTGTCATCCAGTGTTTTTTACGGAACTGGTTAGCTGTGAAGAGCTATGGGTTAAGAATTGTTATAGTAGCAATACACCGAAGGCACCTGGGTTGTTGCCACATCACGCTGAGGTCCCCACGGAACGACGCACGGAATGTGGCAAGTCATTGAACAAATGCACTGGAAGAACTCTACGATATGTTGGTGGCTGTGGCAGTGAGGAGTCTGGAAGTTGTGTTGTGGTTGGAGTCAGTGGTAAATTAGGCAATACTGGATGAGGTCTAGGTGTAGTTGGAGTGAATGACATGTGTTGGAGTTGGGGTTAGTTGTAGTGACGTAACGTACTGTGATTTATGTTTCAGTTATTTTCCCATGTTGCCTTTAAAAGTCATGAATAATGATTTGTTTTTGTTTATGTTCAAATAATCTACAAAACTCTTTCGGCCTAAGGAATATAAGCACGCGATGTTTGGTTAAAGAATGGATGTGTATTTCCATACATGTAAACAGGATGAGCCAAGCATTTTTCCTTTGAGCAAAATTTAAAATATATAGAACATGTATCATTATTCCACTTTTATTGTTCTTGTGCTATTATCTTAATCATAATAGGGTTAGTAGTTAAAAAAAATGTGTCCGAACTCTGCCATCTAACCAACATTGCTGACATAGCTATAAAAATTGATTGTTGGTTGCTTTACGCCGCATTAGCTCAAAAATAATTAATCCTTTAAAATACTAAAATCCTAGACTAAAGCAAATAGCTATATATAGGACATAGGGGTAAAATGCAGGTTTTTGCTAATATCTCTGAAACTAAAGCATTGAGAGCAGTCAGAATTTAAATATTCATCAGGTCAAGATCTATCTATCCTGAAATTTTAAGACGCCCCTGAATTGACAATTTTATGGAAAGTTTGCAGCTTCTGGTTATTATCTTGAATACTAATATGTGAAAATCTTACAAACCCGGTAAATAGTCCAATTTAGTGGATCACAAAGGGAAGGGGATTGTAACGACGTAAGAAACTTATCCTGTATCATGTAAGAAATGGTTACTCCATAGCGGTCAACCAACTCGTTATGGCGTCTGTAAAATTTATGAAAAAAGTAAAAACACAAAAATACTGAACTCCATGGAGAATTCTAAAAGGAAAATCCAAAATCAAAAGTCCAAACACATGATTGTTGGTTGCTTTACGCCGTATTTGCACAAAAAGGCTATATCGCGGCGAGAGCTAATTCGAACAATCAACGAAGGAATGATTTCAACTTCACCATTTGGAACTCTTGGTTTATAGCTTCCTTGTGAGCAGCAACCATATGTCAAGGAAATCATGATAGGATATTCATGCGCGGAAATATTGTATCAATTCGGAGATATATACTCTGTATGCAGGCGCTGCTGGAATGTTGCTACATAAAAATGGAAAGAACTCAATTGGGGGGCTAAAATCATCTCGTTTGTCGTAAAGTTTTGTTTTCAACCGACCCTCATTATCAATTTTCTAGATGCAAGTCAAGATATGAGACAGACTTCGCTGTATCTGTTGTATCTTTTATCTCTAGTTTGATGGGATAGATGTGTTTAAGCTAGTACTTAAGAGCAATTCTCTGTAACCACCAAAATCCAATGGCACACACCAGACCAAAATGCCCCAAATTTGATGTTATTGTGTTTAGTAGACTAAGATGAGAAAAAAATTATGTTACACAAATTTTTTTGTCGTTTCCATGGTAACAGAGTCTGAACATGTCAAAATGTGGACTAATGACCTGAGATCCAATTTGTAGAAATTACTGTTGCTGTTTACATGTTGGACACAAAAAAGCAGCTCACTATCAATATCTACTACAACTTATTATGGAATAAAGAAAAATTCTGGCAAAAAATGAGAAAACATTAATTTCTACTTGATTTTCCCTCAAGAAAGAGGTCTTCATCAGCTATTTGTATTTTCAAAATCCCCAAGGGTGACTGGGGAATAGAAATATGGTCACTCGGTCTTCTCCCGACCGGCAGTAAAACGCTTGCTGAAGTGGGGCGTCCGTTTGGCTGTGCGGGATGTATCAAGTTCGCAGTCACGTCCGGTCAGAAGGGGGACGTTAAATCCGATGCCTCGTGTAAGGAGAGTGCCACGCTCTTTGCACGTTAAGAACCCTTGCAACAACTCTTTGAGGGGTCCGTAGGTGGCCTGTTGCAAGGCCAAATTTCTGTCCCTATCCAATATACCCTTATGACTGTTACAACTTTCTAATGGTTGCATCAGTTTTATTACGACTGTGACAACCCTTTAAGCGTTTAATCAGTTTATTTATGACTGTTGCAACGTTTTTCGAGTTGGGACAGTTGTAAATCAACTGTTACAACTTTGAAATAGTTGTATCAGTCCTTTAATGACCGTGACAGTTATTTCTTGCGTTGTTACAGTCGATTTATGTTGTAGACAAACATTTTTAAAGTTGGGACAGTTACAAAAAAACTGCAGCAGTGAAATTTTACAACTGTCACAACTTTAACAAACACTATCAGTCTTAGAACGACTGTTACTGGTATGGACAGACGTTTTTTCGTCCAGTAGTGTGTGTTGTTATTTCACCTAATTAATATCAAAATGTTTTTATTGTAATCAAATCTTTTCAACTTATGTTTGTCCTCACAGAGCCCTAAGGCATTTCACAAGATAATCCTTTAATGACACATTTATTATATCCCTTTGAAATCCCTTAATGATGTCTTAATGATTAAGTGATCAATGTTAAAAACAAAATTATATGATAATTTATTTATTTTTTACCACCACCTAAGAAACTTATAAGTGACTTTTTCATAGTTTCATGTCTCCTACTACTCCATCAAAGAGTATAGAAACAGGTATGGTGCAGTACATGATGTTGACATCTCCTTGTCTGAGCCATGTGAAGAAATTGCAATCAGTGCACTGGAATAATGGAAGTCAAACTCAGTGTGCCTTTCTTTTTTGGCTAACACAGCTATCAAGTATTTAGCCATTTCCAATACATCAGCTCCTGTAGAAAGGCTTTTTAGTATTGCTGGAAAGGTGTACAGAACTGATCGCTGTTCTCTTGATGACATCACGTTTAATACACTTATGGTGATAAAGTGCAATGGAGTGAATGGGCATATTAATTAACCATTATTTGAAGTCTATTTCACTAACACTGTATCTATATATATATGTACATATATATCCCTGTAATATGTATCATTTTCTTATAAAAATCTGTTAATGAAATGTTTATAGTTTTTATATTGAACATGTTGAAAAAGTAATGTGTAATGTAATGCATTACACAGGCAAAGTAATTGTAATGTAATGCATTACATGTGAGAAAAAATGTAATTGTAATTGACCCCCAAGGGTGACTGGGGTATAGAAATATGGTCACTTGGTCTTCTCCCGACCGGCAGTAAAACGCTTGCCGAAGCGGGGCGTCCGTTTGGCTGTGCGGGATGTATCAAGTTCGCAGTCACGTCCGGTCAGAAGGGGGACGTTAAATCCGATGCCTCGTGTAAAGAGAGTGACACGCTCTTAGCACGTTAAGAACCCTTGCAACAACTCTTTGAGGGGTCCGTAGGTGACCTGTTGCAAGGCAAACTTTATGTCCTTATCCAATATACCCTCATTTTCCAGTGGCAGTCCAAATTTCCCCGACCATCATCCCAGATGGCCTATATTGTATCAACCTACTTATTGTATTTATTATGAACTTGTTCTCGTCCTGAATATGCATGAAATATTTGCCACTTGACGTTAAGCAACCAACAATAAATCAATCAATAATTGTAATGGAAGAATCACAAAGTAATTGTAATGTAGTGCATTACATTGTAATGTAATGCATTACATTGCAATGTAATGGCCCCAGGCCTGATCTATATATAATACGGAGGTATATGGGGAGGGTGGAGATCGTGCGAGGGCTGTATAGCAATGCAAGGTCGTTAACATCGTCCATCATATCATCAAACATGCTGAACACCGCCGTATTATTGCGCCTGTCCAAAGTAGGGAGCCGCTTGCCTTTACAAGTCTTGAAAGTGTTTAATAAATTTTTTTAAATTTTATTTAGAGTTTAGTATAACGTTCATTGTTCTTCGTTTGATCAAAGGATGAAACTTAATGAAAAAAGATGAAAACGAATATACCTCAAAGGTTGCTGATGGTGAGGCGTTGTAACACCTTGCTCCATCATATTCATTGGTCGGTACCAGACACTTGATGTGGTACAGCTTTCCGGCCTGGAGATGGCAGCCACCAATAATATAACATTGAAAGTAAAAGGGTCGTTATCACTTTATAATCACAGCGAACATTTTAAAGATTGGGATTTGATTTTGTAACTACTAGCAAAATTGTCATATATACACTCAAAACACAGGGAAATTATCGAGAGAAAAAATAGCATTTGATACGAAAAATCGAAGCTGTGGTTGCAATGTTATTTCGCACAGAAGGCGTTTCAAACAAGAGATATGTTGCGTAGAAGAATACTAATGTAAATCTGAGAGAATATAAAGTTGACCCCAAAAATCTCATTTCCCTGGATTGAACAATATATGTACAAGGATGATGCTTACTTTCTTATTCGTATTATAACATATGATTAAAAGATGTTATTTTCTGTGGATATTACTTTGAAATAGTCGGCTTATATTGCGACCTAAGTAAAGACATGTCGACTTTTAATAGATACACTTGTAATGCCAGCTTTCTGCAACGAAATCCGGACCCCATTTGCAATAGATGCCGCTTCATTCATAGTGAACACTGGGGGTTTAAAAATTGCTCTTTCAAACCCACCTCAATTTCGTTGAGGGGACCACTTGTTTTCATTATCTGAAATAAGGAATTCGTGTAATTTAGATAAATTCATATTTGGATATTTTAATTTGAACACCGAAATGCTAAAATAATGTATATGTATTACTACAACACCTTCTGTTTTGCTGTCACATAGTTTGAGTTATATTTGTAATTATGTATTTTATGTATTATTGATATTTTGCAATTTAAATGTATACCTATAGTTTACATATAGACTTCGGTATAAATACAAATTTATATTACTAGGCAATATATAGTATCGTCTGCCTAGTATTTTTCTTCAAAATCTGCAAGACTTCAATAATTATTTCTTTTATTGCATAAAAGGGTAGACCTCACTTTCTATAAAATATATATATATATATAAGGTTGATTTTCTAGGCAATATATATATACTATATATATATGTCCTTCGTAACTTAAATTTTCAACTTTAAATAATACTTTATACAACTTACAACTGTGTCCGGCCTAAACAGATATCCGTATGTTGGGTCAATAAACATTTTAATGAATTTCAGTTGGTCATCCCTGTTAAGCTGCTTGGCTTTTTTCTTTCTTTGAATGTGGCTACCTGACATAGTTTGTTCTCCACAATTGCCCACACTGTGTATTTAAGGGATTTCCCATTAGCGGAGAATCTACTCCTGACGGGATATGATATTACCTCTTCAAGGAAAAATGCTTTGACATTCTGAAATAAAGAAAAGTTTTCCTAAAACTTAATGCTTGAAATAAATTAATTTCAACTTATTTTACATAAACTGAAGACGTAAGCACGGATAAAAAAAGCAAAAATAAATACGCGTTCACCGAGATTGGAACACACGCACATTTGTATGTGGACAGTGAAGGAGAGCAACAGCTTTTTTTCTTTTATCTTTATTCAATTCTTCAACATATATATAGCTCTTCTGACAAAGCAATAAAATCATGACGTGAGCCAGTTTTTTCACATGATGCACAAATTTCTTGCAAGTAAGTTTTCACTTTATCTGAAAACCGTACATTTGCTCTCTTTGATTTCAAGCCCTAACCCCTTCTTGACTTTTCTCTTAAATTTACTGAAATTTCAACTTCATGACTTGCTTCCTGAATGACATTTTCATGGTACTTTTGCAAATCAATACATGAGGAAGAGTATATCTGAACTGCTGTATCCATAGAAGCTATGGTATTTTTCCTGTAATTATGATTTCCTAAGAGTAAATGACGGTCAAGGTTATTTGATGAAGCAAACACTTTATCACATGAAAAGTTTGCTGTTTTGGGTTATTATCTTGAATATTATTATAGAAGGAGATAAACTGTAAACAGCAATAATGTACAGCGATTTAAGACTCAAAAATAAGGCAAAATGACCAAAATGGTCAATTGACCCCCAAAGAAGTTATTGTCCTTTATAATCAATTTTTAACAATTTTCATAAAATTTGTAAATTTTTACTAACATTTTCCACTGAAACTACATGGACAAGTTCATTATATATAGAGATAATTGTAAGCAGCAAGAATGTTCAGTAAAGGAAGATGTACAAACACATCACAATCAACTAAACACAATTTTGTCATGAACTGTCTGCTTCCTTTGTTTAATTCACATATGCCAAGGTGAGCGACACAGGCTCTTTAGAGCCTTTACTTTCTTTTCTGATTTAAATAAAAAAATCCTAGTGAAATGTTTATGGGATTATATTTTTGAAACATATGGCTAAAAAAAAACCTGCTAAAATCATAGATTGTGTTAAAACATCCTTTAACCTTATGCGCAGGGTGAGTGTATCTTTCAGGATACATAAATATTGTCCCAATGAAAACCGCAATTTTACGGTATTTGCCGTTCTTAACACTTGGAATCAATGCTTTAATCAAAATCTACGATACCTGAGGGTCATATTTTAGTTTAACAGCATTAATAACATCGTCAAATGTTAATAAATCAAATCGGAAAATTTTACTTTCTAAATTTAGAACCGGAAACACGTTTTGAGGTCATGTGGGGATTCAAAAAAGGCTCCTCTCGATAACAAGCAGTGGAAGTACGGCTGTATTCGCTCTTTTAACGAAGCCCTTCACATTTCATAGGTATTGTTAGATATATAATAATAATAAATGATTCAATATATATTTATAAATAATGAAAGCAATCATTGGAAGGCCCTTTTCCCCACAAGTCGGCACAAGACAGGTAAGACTTGCATGCAGTTTTAAATTTTTGTCACCGGTTTCGAGGGGAGAAGATCATTGGGTTTGGAATGTACGGGAAAATGCGCGAAATTAATTAAGGAAGTACAAGTTCTTCTGCTTCTATTGCAGTCTAAAAAGTCGTCAGACGAATCTGACGGCGACTTTGAAGGGTTTAGTGAAACTGATGTTATAAATGCCGAACAAGAGGTTTTGGCCGCTGAGGAAAGGGTGCGAGTAATTTTGAGTGAACAGGGGATAGGGGATGACATTGATGGGGATTTCAATGAGTCTGGAAATGAGGACGAAGGGGAGGAGGTGCATATTGATGAGACAGGAGATGGTGGCGATGGATGGCACTCTAGGTTTGATATTTATGAAAGGGGTTTACCACATTTATTTACCCATCGTGGCAATACTGGGCCAAGTCGCGTCATGGGTGCTGAAAAGGAAGTCTGAAATTTTTGGCAACTCTACATGGATGATCATTTTCTTGAGTTTCTTATTAACCAAACAGATAGTTATGCCAACTATAACATTCAGCACAGGCCAAACGATAACAAAATGCCTTGGAGTATCCCAACTTTACCGTAAATAAAAGCATTTCTTGGTCTAACCTACCAAATGGGAATAATTCGAAAACTATCTAAGTTATATTGGTCAACTGATCCAGTTATGGTCACCCCAATATTTTCATCAACAATGACCAGAGACAGATACACCCAAATATTGCGGTACCTCTATTTCTCTAACGTTGGAAATGAACCTAGACAAGGAGAACCAAATTATGATCCTTTATATTAAACTAAACCTGTATTTAACCATTTAAATAATAAATTTGGTTTGAAATATATACCAAAAAGAAATATCACCATTGACGAGTGTATGGTACCTTTCAAAGGGAGGACATTATTGAAACAATACTTACCAAGTAAACCACATAAATGGGGCGTAAAGGTTTGGATGCTGGCAGAATCTGCCAACAGCTACATATAATATATAGATGTGTATCCAGGTAGAACAGTTAGAACAGAGGGCAGTCTGGGTTCTTCGGTGGTAAAGAATTGTTTAGAAGGTGCAAATATTGCAGGTCAGGGCTATCATGTTTATACGGATAATTTGTTTACCTCTCCTTACCTTTATTTAGAGTTGTGGGAGAATTATGACACAGCTGCATGTGGAACAGTCCTTAACACTAGGGCAGGTCTGCCAAAAGATATCATGTGTAAAAAGCCAGTTAATGTTGTAACTCGTGGAGACCATCAATTCAGGCAAAAAGGTGTTTTGTTAGCGGTGTCTTGGAAGGACAAAAAAACTATCAGTATTGTCAACAATACACAATGAAAGCATTGGTCAAGTTACTCGCTCAGTAAATGTTGACGGCCAATTTGCAAGACAGGAGTTTAATTGCCCATCTGCTATTGTTGACTACACTTCTAATATGGGTGGTGTTGACAAAGCAGATCAATACATTCAGTATTATTTTTATCACCAGAAAACCTTAAAATGGCCAAAAATACTATTTTTTAGTCTACTTGAGATGGTTAAATTTAATGCCTACAGATTATTCACATTAAGTCCAAACCATTCTTTAAACCTCACATTCCTTCAGTTTTCTTGTTTGCTGATAAAAGGATTGATCAATGGATATTCTACCGGGGTACGGAGAGGAAGGCCATTACTTGCCCCTGATCAGAGATTAATTCAAAGACACATGCCTACAACTTTAAATAGTAAGAAGAATGGCAAGCAAGACAATATAAGGCAAACTAAATATGGGTGTTCAGTATGTGGCAAACATCTCTGTATGCCTCAATGCTTCAAAATTTACCATACAGAGAAGAATTACTGCTAGACTGACTTTGTGGTTTTTGTTTAAAACCGTTTATTGTTCCAGTTTTATTCATGGATTTGAACTTTTTTTCAAATTGACCTTTTATTAACTGAACAATCATGACAATTGATGTAAAAAATGTGAGGAAAAGCATGAGAATTACAAAGAAATAATCCTTGAGTGAATGGCACACCATTCATAGGTGAGTCACTGAATGTTGGTTGTTTTTTGTTCTTGTTCGTTTAAATCTTATTGTTGAAAATTTATAAATTATTTTGAAGACTTAATTTATGCATGTACTGATAAAAAAAAATATCTTTCAGTTCCTACATTTAAGTTTTGTAACTTGATATGGTAAAAAAAACCTGCACTGAATGACCAAGAATTGAGAATACCTGTTATGTGTGTACACACTAAATGAATGTAAAATTTCATTTTATAAGTGAAAGAACTCAGGTTTGAACATTGTTTTCAATTTAGACTTGTATACTATATAACTGAAATTCGAAAACTGAGTGATTTAAAACTGGAAATACAAATAGTGAATCCATGAATCAAGCTGTAACATATTAGGGAATTACAATTGGTACTAGTGAAAGTTTAAAAGTTACCTTTGCCTTAAAAACACAACTACAAATGTTCTTGTACATAATGGTGATTCTGATTATTTATTTCTATATTTAATAGTATAGTTAATATTTGATATTCCTGACCAGCTATTCTGCTCTATTCTTCTAAAATAAGTTGCAAGAGCTGATTGAAACAAGGCACACTATAATTTGTCTTTGTTGAATCTGAGTATAGAAAGGTTTCTTTTTGCAAAGCATTTATTTTAGCATTGAAAAGTATTTCTTTTTGCAATTTTTTTTTTTTTTTTCAAAGTTTCTTAAACAAAATAGTTACATTTATTCTTGGAGTATGAATCATAAATTTCATACCTAATTTGTTTGATAATCGCTCTTATCAAATTTAAAAGTATTTTGATTTTTAACAACGTATCTGTGGTTCCATATATTATTGTACATCGAAAAAGAGTAGTCGTTCGTCGATTGACAGAGTTGTCTTTTCATCAGTACAAATGGCGGTCGGAAACGGAAAGTCAAAACGGTCAATAATGAAAGATAAAAAGCTTCGAACTTGCCATAAACGATGTTTAAATGACCAAATCGATTGATAAGATAAATGAGAAGACTCGGTTATAGCGATTTGCCGGATATTATACGTTTTAAATGCATTTTACACGTATTCAGTATCGAAATTTTGGCAACATTGAGCAAACAAGGTAACAAAATCAAACTTTCAAACATCAAAAGGACTTTATTATTCGTTTCAATTTGAAAAGACATAGAAAATATTAAAATAGTAATCTGTTCAACTTCCGTATCAGTTTTTTTTTTGCAATCTGTGCCGTGGTTTTCCAGTTGCAGCACGTTTTTCAAGTTGCAACTTTTCTTGAAGCACCGACCACGAAATTAATACAGGCTGGGGAATCTGAGCGTGCAAATTTGCCTCGGCCACAGACACCCGCGGAAAAAAATAATTCAGTAGTGAAGTGTTAAATTTCTTGTATTTCGCATCCATTCCCTTGAAACATAAACTGTACAAAATACAGCATATAATCAAATCACCAGCAAGAGCTATTAAACATCAATAATTTATCATATAATGACCCCTTCTAGCCAAAAATATTAATATTTAAAGCGTTATTTTGACAGAATCTAGTCTCAGAAAACACCTCTCGTATGCACTTCCCTAAACTGACACAACTTCCAAATATTGGCAAAGTTCCAATTTTCACACAACAGACAAAACAATGAGGGTTTTTTTACCTGTAACATACATTTTGTGATTCTATCATAGAATATATCATTATATAATGTCAAAATAATATTTTTTCTAAGTTAAAAAATTGTGCGATTTCGATGAAATTTCAAAGATTTTCGGATTTCCCATTTGCTAAAAATAGAAACACGTGTTACTAAAAATAGCACAAACAGGTATAATTTGAAACACTATCAAAGTGATGCTGAGTCATTTGACATTCCAACAAACAACACTAAAAAACAAATCTCAATAGTTGCTTCCGGACAATTTTTTAAATATTGCATGATTTTCTCTGAGATCAGCTCTTAATATGATAATTTTTATCCTGATTTGGACTGATGTTGTATGTTTTTAATTTATCTCCTAGATTATCTTTTAGCGCTACCCTCATCATTGTGTTCTTTATAACATCCTGCATTATCTGAGAAGAACTTCACCTCCTGTATGTTTGGTACTTGTTTTGTCAGATCATGGACTAAATCACAGAACACAGAAGCAGTAGCAGAACCATCTGAAGTAGTAAAATTCCAAAACTAAACGAGACTTTCCGTGGTAAAGCTTGAAGTTCAGTTGGAATTTTAGGTAGTCATCTTTAGTTGTAGGGATGCCCTGCCTGTGATGTTATAGTTAGTACTTTTGTATGCACAAACCCTTGTACTTTAAAGACTGAAGTAACACATGCGCACGAACATCTCATCTGATCCCTACAACTTAAGATGATGAATGTAGAATTATCCACAAAAGAGGGCGGCTTGAGTTGATAATAAATTAAAAAATATAAAGTCTCAATAATTTTATTATTTTTTCATAGTATTGGTGCAATATATGGTCTCAAGTGTTTGGAGTAAAACAATTCCAACTTTGGAAGCACACAATCAACACAGTAGTCATAATTTCAATTTTCTCAACAAAGAGGTATTTGATTGTATACACAATGAAATAAAAATGTTCTCTATGTGAAAAAAAAAGTTTACCCTGAATTCGGTCATAATAGTTTGATGATTTCCTTAATGTTATATTGTTATCTTTGTCATATTCCAAGAAAGAAAAAATAACACCTGGCACAATGCTCTCATTTCATCATGTACACAACACAATCGTGTTAAAATATAATTTAGCAAAATTGGACTACCAACTATTATACAATGACAAACAAAAACCACAATATTACCGCGTTGAAGAGTTAGCTATTACCATGTCTTTCTCCATATAGCCAAGCTAATTTCCTTGATTACAGTGGTTTCCCTTTGTAACAAGACTCTTTATACAATTCATAGATTTTTGAAAAAGTCATATTACCTGAATTTTCTGTAAAGTCACAAATGACATTATCAAATTTGCACCAGTCTATTGGTAGTTAATTAGCCAGGGTCTTGTAATAAGATCTATAGCTTCCTTTCCTTTTTCATTCAAGTTTGACAAAGTTTGGTAAATCCTTCAATGATTAATTGATTGTTGGTTGCTTAACGTCCAGTGGCAAATATTTCATACATATTTAGCACAAGAACAAGTTCACACTAAATACAATATGTAGGTTGATACAATAAAGGCCATCTGGGATGATTGTCGGAGAAATTTGGACTGCCACCGGAAATGGAGGGTATATTGGATAACTCCTACAGGGGTCAACTGAACATTTCAGACATGTTGACTTTTTTTTTAAATCTTTACTTTGCTGAACATTATTGCTGATTACAGTTTATCTCTATCTATAATAATATTCAAGATAATAACCAAAAACTGCAAAATATCAAAAAATCAAAATTATATCAAAATTACAGCTAAATGAATCCCCGGTCCTCCTCAATTTTCTTTTTAAGCAGTTGTCTTTCCTCTTTGGCCTTTCTTTTCTCCCTCTCATATAATGCTTTTCTTTCTAGTGCTGTTCCCTTACGATAGAGTAGTGTACCGTAATCGCTCTTATATTTGTAATTATTCAATTAAATCTTTTCTATGTTGTTTTCGTCCCTCTCCTACCTATGGACAACGGACGCGTGCTGCATTGCCCTTTCTCTTTTTGCAAACCTGTGTACATGCTATGCATGCATGTACCATTATCTTTTGCACATCTATCTCTCTCCAGTGTTTAACATATTTTGTGACGGTGGTGATTTGGACATTACAATACGGTACATTACATTCCCTGTCAGTCAAAGGTTCCCATACAGGCCTTAATTTTGTATTTTAGAAATTCCTTATTTCCATTTCATTCTCCTCCATATCCATTACGAACTCGTCAGCCATTCTGCAAAATAAGTAAATATTAACAAAAAGAACTCAAAATTTAACATAATGTAATTCATCATGTTCAAATATATACACAAATAAAAAGCAAATGAAAATCCCAATAAAGATTGCATCAACAGTGCCATATCAAACTACCTCCATTTCAAGGAAACCAAGTGAGTCCCCGAAAGTCACCTTTCCCCTTTTATTTAAACGCGTTTATAAATATTTATTCCCCAAGGGTGACTGGGGTATAGAAATATGGTCACTTCCCGACCGGCAGTAAAACGCTTGCCGAAGTGGGGCGTCCGCTTGGCTGTGCGGGATGTATCAAGTTCGCAGTCACGTCCGGTCAGAAGGGGGACGTTAAATCCGATGCCTCGTGTAAAGAGAGTGCCGCGCTCTTTGTACGTTAAGTACCCTTGCAACAACTCTTTGAGGGGTCCGTAGAAGGCCTGTTGCGAGGCAAAATTTCTGTCCCTATCCAATATACCCTCATTTTCTAGTGGCAGTCCATATTTCCCCGACCATCATCCTAGATTGCCTACAATCTACCTATTATATTTATTGTTAACTTGTTCTCGTCCTGAATATGCATGAAATATTTGCCACTGGACGTTAAGCAACCAACAATCAATCAATCAATATAAATATTTATATCACACTAGTTTCAGATTTGGTTTTGCAAAAAACATCAGACTAGTATGACCTTCACCCTTAAGTTTTTACGCATTTTTACACGAGTTTAAATTTATTTTAATTGAGGACTTTCATGATTGGGAATACATCTCTCTTGGTTTATCTTTCCTTCCTTAGTCAAACTTTTTACAGGCGATGGTGTCGCATTATGTTGCGAAATATCTGCTTCATAAGAGCTTTTATCAGTATCATCTTCAGTCAAAATACTTATATCAGGCTGGGGGCCAACCAATTCATTGGGGGGTGTTGTCCCTCATATGGCTTAATGTGATCGAAATGTACTTAATGGTCTTACATGCATTGCTTTTGAATACTATTTGTTAAGGGCTAAATTTGATTTACAACAAGGTAAGGCCCTGTCCACTGCGTAGTTTAAAGTATGTAAAGTGTTGTTGGAAGAATTTGGTAAAATATTGAATGACTGGATACTTTCAGCATAAGTCATAGGTTATTGGGGACAGGAAAATGCTTTTTTTTATCCCTCCTTTATTTCCAATATTTCCATTTTTTGGTTTTCTATCAATTTCAATGTGAACATACATTAAGTATGTTATGAACATTCAAGTAAGGAGCCTGTAATTCAGTGGTTGTTGTTTATGTGTTACATATTTGTTTTTCGTTCATTTTTTTGTACATAAATAAGGCCGCTAGTTTTCTGGTTTGAATTGTTTTACATTGGCAGTTCGGGGCCTTTTAAAGCTGAGTATGTTGTATGGGCTTTGCTTGTTGTTGAAGGTCGTACGGTAACTTATAGTTGTTAATATCTGTGTCATATTGGTCTCTTGTCTCAGCATGGCAATCATACCACATCTTTTTTTTTGTAATCAATGAAATTTGTAAAAGATTTAATGACTGGAGAATTTCAGAAAAGGTATAAAACGTTCACATGAATATTTTTAGCGCTTATCTGTATATTATTAACATTCATTACTGAATAAATATAGTGTATTTACTTTCAATTCGAAGTTTACTAATCGATCCATAGTGGACATTGATATAGTATACAGACCCTCTCTATTTAATAAACTCTGACTGCCGTGGATAGTAAACTTGAAAATTATAGCAGATAGAATTCTGAATAAGACGGGACAATATCCGGATGCCTTTTTTCTCGTTTTTCTCCAAAAATAACTCAATCTGAATAGTCATATGAATGGATGACAAATGGCACTATGCACTGTAACTATAGGACACAGAGGCGTGTTGATTAATTTATTGTGGAAAGAGAAGCGACGCCCAAAATGAGGTCTTCTCGTTTAATAGTATAGATAAGTTTTATCACTGGCGTACATTTAACACTGAAAATAAGTAGCAATTTACCTATTTCGACAATAAAATGAAACAATTTCCATATATTGAATGTATAATAAACTATTGAAACTGGGTTATTAAATGAGGTATTACGAATATTGACTTGATAATTCAGTCACTTTCTTGTTAAGTATGATAATGAAACTATCTACACATGTCCTAGAATAAAGATTGTTACAGAAGGCCGTGTCCGCCTCGGCGAGCGATACCCAGTCATTTACGGCACTAGCTCCGACAACCCAGAAACAGCTGAGATATTAAACACGGGTGATTACATCCTTGTGAAACAGAAAGAGTATGCAGTTGCTCCGTCATCGCCTCTATCACCACCAGAGTCGCCAGCTAAATCAGCTTCATCATCTGACTCGCAACCAGATACACAGTTTACAATACGCAAAAGAAAAAGGTGATTCGTCGTGCACCTTAAGTCAAAAGAATCAAACAAATAGCTGTTATTTTGAGCACGGGAGAGGGTCCAGCGACCCGTATCAGTACAGGTCGCCGTCAGTTTCGCCTGAACTTCCATCTCATTTTTCTGCTCCAACACCACCTTCACCAACATCTATTCCAGCAACTCCGCCACCAGTGTGTAAAGCAGCTACGACGCAAACAACACCAACAAACGAGGACCCACCGGTTTTTTCACTACAACAGTGTCTTCAAGGTATTGAAAAACAGCTGCACCTCAGCAACACTAGAATAGCCGAAATGAAATGCCTACTGATAAACTAGTACAATTGATGAACAAGGTAATGTAATTAAAGAGCAAGCTTCAAAACAGAAAACTGCCCATCTTTCGCCGTTCAGTCCAATCAGACTACCCAATACACCAGCTACACCCACAACTCCGAGATTCCTCAACCTCTACCAGATTTACCATCTGTATCATCGTTACCAGACTCGCCTCAACCTCATCCACAATGCATCTGTTCAACGACCTTCCCCAGCACATGCGTCTTACAGCAGATGGCTTGAGCAAGTATTCCAATAGTGGAACAAACTCGGGATCATTTGAGGTTTAATTGCTGAAGCACTTTTCGCCAGAATTATTCACATCAGATCAACTCCGTATCCATTATTCGTATAGGGGCGGTGGTAAGCTCAGCAAGAAGACAATAAAAAGAATGTGACTGAGAGGTAAGTCACTGCACTCAACTGGTCATAATAAGGTCTGAATTCGTAACACATTTTCATTAAAAAATCAAACTGTGGTGTCTAATTTCCATACGTTATAAAAGAATGTTAAGGTCATTTGATCAAAAGCCAATAAAGAGTCATTTACAATAGAATCATTCTAATGGAAAATAAATCTCAATATTAAAATGTTTAAAACTAGAATGAGTGGATACATTTTCATTTAACACAATTTTATTGCTTTATATTTAAGCTTATTTTAGAAATGAAAATGCGGATTGTGGGGTCAAACTGAATTTTAAAACAACTTCCTCTTGAAATGATGTAATGATAATTTTTGCACAAAATAGTCCTGTCACGGTAAGTTTCAAGCAAAATAACCATGAACCAATCAACCAAAAGGTTAAGTATTAAATTTGACAAAAAATAAAATAACAAGGTTTTATATATCATTAGTCTCAGGTCAATTTAACATATATCAACCTCATACAAGAGCTAAACTTATTATTTCCAATCTTGTTTGTTACCAATATTGTCATTACAATTAGATTGTGTATTTTCAATGGGTTGTTTTTGTATGTATTATATATATAATCCCTAATCACAATTAGAGATGTATAAAGCTTGAATGCAGTGTACATCTTGCCCTATTTATCATGTTTATTACAGTTTAACCTCTGTGAGTGTAATAAGCTGCACACTTTAAGATAAGACCATTATTATCAACTTTGCCCTAAAATAATCTAAAATCTTTCTGAGAAACAGCAAATATAGTTATAAAACATTATTATTAAAATTATCATTTCATATCAAATCCATCAGTCCCAGCTATGATGTTTAGTAGATGGTTTTTCAATGTTGAGTAATTTTGATTCTGTAAGATCTGTCTTGTTGAATTTGTGATTGATGGAGATCAAATGTTAACCGATGACAGATTTTTACTTTGATGATCAAACTCGCGTATTCCAAAGTATAAATCTGTAGACCCTCACTTCCAACAAATGCTTGAAGAAATACTTCATACTGATATTGATGTCCTTCTTTTCTTCAATTGAATCTAAAATCACCCGGTTAGTTGTGATCCTCTGACCTGTTAAGTGAAACATGGACCTTGTTTGTTATCAACTTTTACTCTTAGATTATTAAAGTGTATATATGTGTTTAATTAACTGATAAAATTTAACCCTAATGTCAGACTTATAGGAAAATATTTAATTACATTTTTGAAAAAAAAAACCAAGTAATGCAGAAAAAAAGAATTCGAAAAATCACATAAAACACTACATAATAGAAAATTACCATATGCATTATATTGAGCAGAACAAAGCTACTGACCAAAAAAAAATAGTCTTTTAGTTACAAAAGACAAATAGTGCAGAGTATTTTATAAATGTGCCATTATAATAGTGGGCACCAAGGTCTTAATAAAATTGTCTGATATATATTACTGGAAAGCAATTGTGAGTGATACAAAGCTATTGTGAGTGATACAAAGCAATATGTTCAACAATGTGACCTTTGCCAGAAACAAAAAAGAAGGCAAAACTGCAATTCCAGAACATTTTTCTCTGTTGGTAGTTGATTTGCTTTGTAGTTGCTTAACGTCCAGTGGCAAATATTTTATGCATTTTCAGTACGAGAACAAGTTCACAATAAATACAAAATCAAGTAAATTTTATGCCTTTACCAAGTCAGACTATCTAGCAAATATGTTCTTCTTTACTGTCTGTCATTGTATAAGTTATTAAAAAGAATTATAGTGACCTAAATGCATGAAATATTTATGAATAAGCTGTGCCAATATAAAAATGTACATCAAATATTTACCAGATGCAGCTTTTGACGGCAGAATAATATCGGTACTCTTTGTATGGGTTAAATCAGCATCATCATTTGGAGCTGAAGAAAAAGATTGTATTAATGATATGAACTACAGAGTACCGATCTATTAATTATTCACACGAATAGCGGCATTCTGTACTGCCACTTGAAGATAACCACACAGTCAAATGAAAATGAAACTGTGATGTAGATATACAATGACATTTTATGTATTCATGGACAAATTGTGACACTTTCCCAATTACCTTACTTAAAATAGGCAATTGTAAAAATCATCAAGTTATAAGACTTTGGGGTGCAAATGAGGTCAAGGTCTGATGACATATATCAAGACGGCCATGTACACCTTCTAATACAGGCCTGGATGCTAGTGGGTGGGTACCTAGAAGATTTGGTCACCCATGTTAATATGATAATTTGCAGAGATAATTATGGCTATTTATAAAAAAAGTGATAACCTATAAAGATCATATATTATAACTTTAATTTACTTAACAATATTAAACTAATAACAAAATTAAATAAGCACAAGGGAGATAATTATTCTTTATCGTATAGCGAAATTGTTACAACAGTATAAACATTTCATAAAATGATATGCAGTAATATAAATGTTTATATCTGTCATCTTAAGCCCTTCATCAGTAGCATCTTTGCCTAGTGTGGTTTGTTTGACTTTTGTTTGTTTACCATCCCATAAAAAGTTGTAGATAAGAGTTTAAAACTGTTAAAAGAATTCATATGGTAGGTTTGTGACTGAAGCTAGGTATGTAAGGTTCGGTGTAAATAGAGAGTTTACAACTGCTATTTTCATTGTAAGATTTCTTTTTTTTCGAATTACTTATTGAATTGTCACATTTCTGTATTATTTCTTCAGTTGTCAGCTCGATACGTTCCAAAATAAACCCAAATACTTTACATTGGTTCTTTATTCCATGTTATATTATCAAACTTATCTTTACAATGTTTAAATTTTCCTAACCAAATGCCCTCTGCTTTTGATCTATTTAATTTTAATTCTGATAGTGTTCCAAAGATTTCAATTATATTGAGAGTGTGACGTTCTTCATCTTTTGATTTCAGAAAAAAAAAAGTGTTGTGTCGTCAGCTATTTGAGAAATCTTTAAACTATGTGTTTTAGAATCTAGCTTAACTTGAAAACCTTTGATGTTGTCATCTTGTCTTGCACTCATATGCATTCAAGTTTAGCGATTGCCCGTTCACTCATAACAAAGTAGTTTGTATTGAAGAAATTGTAATGTATCGATCGATTTCATTGGCCAATAAGATTAACACAACAATCGTAGTATTGATTTAGTTTCATCAATGAAATCACGTGACTACAAAAGAATTTACTACAACTACTCACTGCTGCAATGAAACAAAACATCTAAATATTAAAAGAGGGACGAAAGATATCAAATGGACAGCCAAACTCATAAATCTAAAACAAACTGACAACGCCATGGCTAAAAATGAAAAAGACAAACAAAAAACAATAGTACATACAACACAACACAGAACACTTAAGAATAAACAACACGAACCCTATCAAAAACTAGGGGTGATCTCAGGTGCTCCGGAAGGGTAAGCAGGTCCTGCTCCACATGTGGCACCCATCGTGTTGCTTATGTGATTACAAATCCGGTAATAGTCTAATTCGGTAGGTCACATTAATTAAAGGGAAGGGGATTGTAGTTACGACGTATCCGATATCATTTTGAAACGGTTATTCCACAACGGTCAACCAACTCGTGATGGCGTCCGTAAAATTTACTGAAAATGAGATGATTTCAACTTCACCATTTGGAACTCTTGGTTTAAGAGCTTTCTTGTGAGCAGCAACCCTCTATCATGAAAATCATGATAGGAAATGCAAGCACGGGAATATCGTATCAATTGTACCCCGTATGCAGGTGCTGCTGAAATGTTGCTACTTCACAATTGGAAAGCTGAAATCATCTCTTTTGTCGTAAAGTTTTGCTTTCAATCGACCCTCATTGTCAATTTCTAAATGTAAGTAAAGATATGAAGCCTACTTAACTGTAGTACCCTTTATCTCCAGTTCGATGGGATAGATGCGTTCCACATAGTCACCAAATTTTGAATTGTTAAGTGAAAGAACATCATCTATATAGCAGAAAGTAGAGTTAAAGGATATTGCTTACTTCTTATCTTTCTTCCTCAAATATCCGGTATGTCTATAAAATCCTTGAATATCAGACTGATTTATATCCTGAATGGCTTTTATCACGGCTGTTTTAAGGTTTTTGCTGACAAGTTCCTTAAATCTTTCTTGTTTTATAAGTTTTCATTTTTGAAAAACATATTTCGAAGGGATTCAGATCCGGTGAGTATACTGGAAGAAACTCATAATCAATGCCTCGCATATTAAAGAAATTATTAAGGATTCTCTCAGATTGATGGTGGTGGATGGCACAATTATCAAATATCCCAGTAAAAAGGTCGGTCTGCCATAACAGTCCTGTGACAAACTTGCCTCCAGCCAAATATTATGATAACGCTCTGAATTTAAAGGACCGTCCACAAAATTAAAATACAAAACGCAGTCAAGATCAATCAAACAGTTGAAACTTAAATTTGCACCTTCAATAAATCTCCCCATTTCAATACACTGTTCCCCCTTTTTCGAATGCCCATAAATTAAGTTTGCAGTGACTAATTTGAATCAGCTCTGGTCCATGAACTTGATTTGATGTGGCCTTTTAGTTTGGCAAAAGTCTAAGTACGCTTGGGTAAATCTCATATTTCTCGGTGTAAATCTATCCACGGACGAAGATATGCAATTCAGAAGAAGACTTGCTTAAAACCGACAGACATTTAAGTAAGACAATGTTTTCAACTAATCACATCAAAATAATTCAGGAAAAGTACTGCAAAATATTCAGAAATTCAGACATTAAAATGTGCGACATTGATCCAGTTGCAGAATCAATACAAACAACAACAAGATACGAGAAAAGAAAGGACATTTTCTCTGCCATAGAGTCCCATCAAATTCAAGCAAGATCGTGTGATTTTATATTTCATACCAGAGATCCTTCAAAGCTTTTTTGGCAAAATAAAAAAAATATACAGTCATTTTTTTGCGATCGGGAATGGTGTGAATGAATAGAATACGACATTCCATTGGTTTGTAAACATTAATATAATACTCTTAATTAATTTTTTTTCCAGATTAGCAAATTAATTTACTCGGTACACTATACATATTATAGATAATAATAGTACATATTTAAGTTATTAATTTTTTTTTCATATTCTTATTATATTAAACGGCTGCAAGATTGGACACTTGTGATCACTTGCAGTTATTATAAAAGAATTATTTTTTTGTTTTATCTAGAAGCCAGTTAAAAAAGTTATCCACGGATAGGAACAATATGTTCATATCATGGGTTATCAACATCGTTTTTTAACGTTGCTTCGTTCCCCATTTTTCACAGATCCTACATAAGTATTCCTTCGCAATTCACCTTTGTTTGCCTTGGATTAAAGATAATGTTTTTCAGACAATGTGCAAAAGAACATTTTACACTGTACAGTGTTACATGTGTTGCACATATGGTGATGTAAAATTATAAACAATCTCGTCATTTATGTAAGATTTGTCTTGACGAATTATAAATGATATCGTGAACGTTCGCAAAAGTACTAATGCGAACAGGAATGAAATATTTGCCACTTGAAATTTTGCTACAATCAAAATCAACCAACCGACATAAATTATATACTACATGTAACCGTATACTCATAAAGTCCTAAAGTAGGACGACAAATGAACAAAAGACAAACGCGACACACAGACAATATACCATCAACTTTGAAAACTAAAAGAAAAATAGAAACATGGATCACGAAAACCATGCAGGGGCTACCTCAGAGAGTGGAGAGAACTTGCATCTAGCAAGACTTTTTCCGTGAAAACAATTTGATGTTAGGCAGTCTTTTGTTTCAGTTTTTTTTAATTTCCAACATAAGGCATTTTCCTCAATTTAGTTACGGCCCTGATACATGATTTGTCTTTCATTCCCACTGAGGTAAACAAAATCCATTAACTACCATTATTGTTTAATTGCAATGCTTGGAGTAAGAAAGCTGTAATAAACAAGATAAAAAATATTAAAGAGTATATTGGAAAAATATATATAAATACGTCCGATCAGAATGGTATTCTGTATGTTTTTTTTTTTTTTTATTAAAATGTATTCAGGTTCCACTCATTGCATTGTAAAATGCCTGATCACAATTCGAGTAATTTGACATGTATTATTATTTCTGGTATTTGAAACCGTTTATGAAGTACTTTCCTCCGCGGTTTTAAGCAATTACCCTAGTAGCCATTTTAGAGATATGATAGAAAAGCGCAGGATCTAATATAAATATAAAAAAATAGCTAAATTTACTGAAAAATGTAAAATTTTAACAAAGCTGTGGTTGGTTTAAGTTTATCATTAATTATTTTAGGTAAAGCTATCACATCAGGCTCAGATTATATGAGCTCCAGCATGATGCAAAAAATGCTGCCACTGAAAATATTCTGTCTATGAGGAATTGCAATGCCAGTACTAAGCAGTGTCAACAACAGAATCTGACAAAATAGAAAATAAAATTCAACGAACTAATTTGCCGAATTAGCCTAGTGACATTAATTATGTTGAAGAACGTTTCAAATTTATTTAATTCAGCTGCTTTATTTCATTATTATATATTGTCTTATTTCTTATAGACTGGATGTCTATTTGTTATATACATGTTTATTTGATATTTATCTCTCTGTATCTTTTCATAAAAAAGTATGTGTTTGAAAACAAAGATTTTTTTTAGACTTTCACAACACAAGTTTAATGGACCAACTACATGTGTTTTGGCTTACATTTTAAAATAAACATGACAAAGATTCAACAATAAATTATGAAAGTAGAAAATAGTTATTTTTATCATCCTGTTTACAAGACATTTTATGCTATACCCTTGTCTGTATGTCATCAACATTTCTAATATGAACTTGATAATTGTTTATATCTATTGAAATGATCTTTCTTTCATTTTTCATCATTTTTAGATGTGACAAAAAATTCAAAGTTTTATAAACAGAAAATTTATAAAAATGACCATATAATTGATATTCATGTCAACACCGAAGTGCTGACTACTGGGCATGCCACTTTAATGACAAAGTTAAATATAACATTGAAATGACAACATAATATTACAGGGCTACAATACAAATAAATAGGAGAACATATTAGACAATAAAAACATGATTAATAGATAACAAAAAGCATAAGGTTTAAAATTCAAACGCGCCTTGTCCACACACGACTCACCTGTTACGCCCAGATATAAAAGATCTAAAGTGAAAAAACTACAAAATTGTACAGCACTGAAGATCAAAAGTTGAAAAGGTTTTTCCAAATACGGCGTTGTTTTTATGCCTAGGATAAGAACACCCTTATTATATAGAACAATTCATCCATATCTTGAAGAACGAGGAAAAGGTAAACACTAGTACTACTAGTATACATATTATATATTTTCCGTGTCCTAACGTTATCCGAGATTTATTACTTCATGATAACTGTAGAAATAGAAGAGTATGGATTAAAGAAAGACAAACTTTGTTCTTTTGTGTCAGACGGTTCCTCAGTAATGGTAGGCAGTAGATCCCGTGTAGCTGCAACATTAAAATAAATGAACCCTCTTGTAATCAGCTGATACACTTCAGAATGTCTCGTATATGAAAAATATGCACTTATGGTTAATGCAGTTATGGTGCATTGTTTCAACATTCACCAAAGAAAATGGATGCTTTCTTGAAAGTCCAACTAACCTTTAAAGAACCTTCATCAGCTGTAACATCATCATTTATTTAAAGAATCTGCCAGTCAGCCCCATTTCCCCTTTTTTCTAATTTTCTTTATGAAAAAGCCTTTTTTTGTTATATTAAATATGAAGAGATTTATGAAGTGGACATCTCCAATAAACAGACATGACAGCTACTGTATTCACTTCTCACATTGTCATAATTTTTAATAGTTATCAATAGTACCAAGATTATAATTTAGTACGCCGACAGGCGTTTCGTCTACATACATTTTGTACGACTCATCAGTGACACTTAAATCAAAATAATATTAAACCAAACAAGTACAAAGTTGAAGAGCATTGAGGACCCAAAATACCAAAAAGTTGTGCTAAATATGGCTACGGTAATCTATTCCTGGGATAAGAAAATCGTTAAGTTTTTTTGAAAAATTCAGTTTTTTAACAGTAAATTTATAAAAATGACCATATAATCATAAACTTGTTGACAACTGAAATTTGAAGAACAATCCTTGTTCCGATCTACATGTATCAGAGTAATCTTAAGGCAGACTTAAAAAAACTCAGGCTAAATTTTGATTGATTGATTTGTGTTGTAATATAAGGCCACTTCTAGCACTTTTGGTTGTAATGGGGCGGCCAATTTTTACTGTTGAAGGTAAACTGGAGTGTCGGGATATTTAGAACCTAAAACTTTCAGAAGGAAAACCGAACACCATAGTTAATTAAGATCGGGGTCTAACGTCTGCAATTTACAGGTTACGGATTTAAAGTTAGTATAAATACAATATTAAAAGAGTTACATTCGTTCAGGTAAATCTTATTCAATGATAGGTAGCTTTATCTTAAATTCATCATTAGAATGAGACAGTGAATACAGCATCAGCTTCATGTACTTGAGAGTCAAACCCATGTATACAGCCGATTCTCTACTGGATATGTACCAATTTGAGAAATCAAATTCCTGGATTTGACATTAAAATCTTCACTGGATATGACATAATAATACCGGATATGACATAATAATACTGGATATGACATAAAAATACAGGATAGTATTAAAATTTTGTAATTTTATCATATACCGAGGTGACTGTTTGAATTTCTGGACATCTAAATTGTGTTGTATAAAACAGTATCATAGTAGGTTGGCCATAGGGTTGGTCATGTGATTTATTATGAACTGTAGAATTTTGAACTATTCTGTCTGGTATTTTAACTTATCATCAAGGATGTGACAAAATATTTTTCTAAATTTTGATCTTATAATAATAAATAATTTTAAAAAGTTATATTTTGTGAACTTTCAAGATTTATCTAACCAGTTTTTGTTGTAATTTTTTTCTAAATTTTAAAAAAGTTCAACAAAAAAAAAAAAAAAAAGTTAAATTAAAATGTAACACAAAAATAATGATGGCATGGATGACATGCATATAAAAATAGGTAAAATATTTCATTTATTGTACACGTCCTCAGTCATACGTCAGTTTTCTATTGATTACAAAAAATAATAACCAATGTCAAGATAATTAGTTAATTAGAGCCGAATAGTTTTGTGTTCCTTACATTATTAATATATGACACCTTCACTGTACTTTCGGAAGAAGAGTTAGATTTGTTAATTTCGCCAAACCCATTCATGGGATAAAGATCTGTCCAGGCTCGTTTTAGAAGTCTTGGCCATGTAAGAGGACAAAGTACGTAAAGCTCTTAGAAGATGCGATCCAGCATTGAGATGGTATCATACAATACATAGGAGAAAATACTGTGTAGCTGGGTCGAATTCCCTTCGGCATACTGATGGAAATCATACGCTTATCAGGTTTCTTAATATCAGAACATAAAATTCATTATGGTGGAAATCGTTATTCTTACTTACCCGACTTTAAAAATACTAAAAATTTCAGCTGTATGCGAGCATGTTTTTTTTTTAAATGTAACGAAGACTTCAGTTCAATACGATATTATGTATGTAGGAGTGACGCGTGCCTTCATAACGCAAACAATTCAGTCTTGGTTTAATGTTCTGCAAGTTAATAGTTAAGGAAAAATCTACAAAATAAACTCAAAATAAATAAAAATTCTTGTCCTTATATGAACATAGCTGAAAAGCTGTAATTTCAGTGCTTATATATTTTAATTATTTTTATTTATTAAGGTAATTGATGCCTACTTTGTGAAGATCAACAAGACAATGGAAGAAAATTTTTGCATATTCCTGCTGCAATAATGACAAACATTTGCAAAGAAGATTCGATATGAAATCGGAATGTATACCAAGCAGTAATAGTCACTTTAATGAACATTCAATTAAAATCAATGTTGATAAGCTATTTTAATATACCAGTGCTAATAATCTGCAGTATATTACCATGATTACAGTCAAATACTTTTAAGACAAATTTAAATTGGTGATTTTAAATGCTGAATATACACGCTACACTGTAGGACACAAGTCCTTCTTCCAGCACCCGAGGAAAACCATTTAGTCCAGTCTAACTAAGATTTAACCCCAAACTTATTGTAACAGAAAATGTTTTAGTTCCTATCTATAACAGTATGCCCTTTATATTCACAGAAAATAGTCCCATTAAATCTAACGTGACGAAAATTCACTATCAGCATTTTTAATTTCCTATGGAAGGGTAGATAACTTACTTAAATGAGTCTTTTTTTGTCAGTTTTATTGTTATTTTTCTTGAAATTTATGTAATGTAATATACTTACATCGGGTTAACAGTTTGTATTAAGACTAAATTATATAATCTTCTCATGAAATGTACAAAACCGAAGTGTTACGGTTAGTTTTATTTTTTTCGTGCATTTTTAACGAAATTGCATATTTGAAGCTTCTGGACCATTCGGAAAAAAAATAGTGTGAAAATTTGGTATTGTTAATATATGTATTATATATTTTTTCAGGAACTTACTTATCTAAAGAAGATTTTAACCAAAAAAAAAGGAGAAAACATGCTTAATTATTTTTTTTAATTTGAGATTCTTTACCTTGACATGTTAATTGATTGATTGTTGGTTGCTTAACGTCCAGTGGCAAATATTTCATGCATATTCAGGACGAGAACAAGTTCACAATAAATACATTAGGTAGGTTGATACAATAGAGGCCATCTGGCATGATGGTCGGGGAAATTTGGACTGCCACTGGAAAAGGAGGGTATATTGGATAGGGAAAGAAATTTTGCCTTGCAACAGGCCACCTACGGACCCCCCAAAGAGTTGTTGCAAGGGTTCTTAACGTGCAAAGAGCGTGGCACTCTCTTTACACGAGGCATCGGATTTAACGTCCCCCTTCTGACCGGACGTGACTGCGAACTTGATACATTCCGCACAGCCAAACGGACGCCCCACTTCGGCAAGCGTTTTACTGCCGGTCGGGAGAAGACCAAGTGACCATATTTCTATACCCCAGTCACCCTTGGGGTTCCTTGACATGTTGAAAAATTCAATAATTGGTCAACAAATGAATTACGAAATCTAAATTATAGCTTGGTATAAGATATGAAAACAACTTTAAAATTGTTTGTTATACTCTAACGACCGTTAAAAAATCAAAAATCAATACATTCTGATGAATAGAAAGCGGTAAAAATTTGCATCAATTTTTATTAATATCTCTGCCTTTTTTGTAAGAGTTATCTTCCTTTTCAATGCAAATCTCCAAAGGAATTTTAAATGGTGATTTTTTTTAAGCCTTCCTCAAGTTAGATTTTATTGGACTTTTTTTTCTGTGTATATTTGGGGTATAATGCTAAAGATTAAAACTTAAAAATATATTGTCGTATTTACTTTCGAGTTAGGGTCAAATTTATGTTAGATTGACTTGATTTAAATTTGTTATTAAAATATTCTACATTTATTCGTCGGTATGTTCATTTTTTGTTTGTATAAAAGAATGTTCACGTCATAATCCACAGTACGTTTAGAACGTATATACTTTCTTGGACCATCGCACTTAAGCGAAGACCATAGCATTTCTAGCGTAACCATCGTACCTCTTGATCCGCCACTAAGAATATTAATTTGAATGATGATATCTCATATCTCACCGAAGTCAGAAAAGATTTTTGAAAAGCTAATATATATTGATCCATCTACATCTTCTTTGTGGAGTCATCGAACTATTGGTTTCCCACAATTTTACGGAATTACAAAAACAAGTCATATGGGTTTTTTTCCAGGAATATGCATTACTATCGCCTTTTCGGATGTACAGAGACCAAATGCTGGGGCTCATCAGTGAGAGTAAACCAACTTCTGACGAAGAATACGTTGACCTTTATTTTAAGATAAAGAGAACTGACATAATTCAGGTACTAAATGAAATTCCAAACACTAAAACAAGAACATACATAAAAAAATTATGCTACTTATTTGGTTTTAAGTGAGCTATGAAATGCAACTTTAATTTGTATACCTAGTTGTATTCAGCCATATCTATTCAACTTGCTTCATTGTCCTGGGACTTTTCAGCTGTACTTGGAATAAAACAACTAGTTGAAAAGTTCCATCTGAACGAATTAATTAGTTGAAACGTTTCAGTTCCACTGGAACAAAGTTACCGACGGAACATATTGGCTGTTACATCTTCACACTATAAACGACAAATATATTTTTCAATACCTGTGTAGTATTCGTTGGTATTAAGCCAGACCCTGCCGGAAGTGCACGATCCCATGATGCCTCTCTCTCTCTCGTTCCGGTAAACCATTATACAAAGACTACAGAAAAAACCAAAGAGACAATCTGCCCTGCAGAACCAACCACTGAGATAATCAAGCTTCTTGGGTAAGTGTCAAATTTACTCGGGATCACAACATTGGCGCTGCGAGCACTTATTTGCGTGGTGCATTGCAAGTAATTGCTTATATTGTGATTTGAGGCGACGTTCGCTTCAACAGTGTTTCCCGCGGAAAAGGATTCGGGGGAAACTTTACCGATCGTTTTTTGTTGTGTAATACTCTGGTAGAGAATATTACATAACATTACAGGGGTTTTGCAGCGCGGTAGAACCCAGGTTTTATGTGTAGCATTGAGTATTCGTTGTTTTTTCGTATTTTCAAGACGACTTGGATCACGTGACCTGTGAGGAACGGGGAACCAGTCGTGTTGTTAATTGTTCTGTTTACCTCTGATAACTGCAGACCAGAAGGACGGGTTACCAGTAGCGTTATTATTCTGTTCTGTTTGCTTCCGCTATTAACCGCAGACCAGAAGGACGGGTTACCCTAAGCGGAAGTTTTATTATTCAATAAAAATAAAATAAAATAAAAACATCTGTATTATTAAAAGAGTTGGTTGTTGTTGTTTATTGATAAATAAATAAACTTGGTACAAATCAGTGTTGATTGTTTACAGTTACAATGTCCATCATAAACATAAACACTTGTAGCTTTCAAGAGTTACTTCAGCTCCCAGGTATAGGAATAAAAACTGGGGAGCAAATTGTGGACATAAGGGAGGGTAAGGGTTTTGTGACTGAGTCAGATCTAGCCACAATATCCCATCTTCGAGTGACAATGGCCCTCTTGTCTAGGCTAGACTTCAATCAAAATGGGGGTGGCCAAAATAATGGACCACCACCTGAAGCCCAAGGCAGGCATAATGAAATGTTAAGCAGGGTTAACACATTAATAGGTGGGGGACACGTTGCCTCACAAGGCACCCCAGCACGGGTACATGCCCAATCAGAATTTAAGCAAGAGGCATGACATCAGGGGCAAAGTCCTGGACCCTGGAAGATAGATAGTGCACGTAAACACTGGTCCTGGACATATTACAAATGAACCATAAGATTTAGGAATGAAGCTGTCATAACGCGACTACAGAAACAAGCTCTTAACGCTATTCTGAGAAGTAAAAATAAGGCAGAAAAAAAGTGAGGCAAAATAATTGAGCCGAGCGAAGCGAGGCGTTAAATTTTTTTGGAGGGTATGAAATGAATGGTGCAAAATCCTGCGTTCTAGGCATTTTTAGAGAGTTTGATAATGTTTTGAATTTGGACAGTTTTTATATAAATTGTTCATATTTAAAGACTTTTACTAATACCAAATTTTTAACAACTTTATTTGAATTTGTATGTAAGATAATCATCCAAATATCAATTTAAATCTGCCGCCAGAACATAGAACAAACATCGATTCAGTAGAGTTTGCCAATTATTTCTATGGTGGGTTCAGTCAAATTGTTTTAGAATCATAACTTTGGTCTGCTGATATCCTTATCGCGATGAACATGGAGCATGGCAAGACCGCACAACCTCTCGCCACTCATGTATGCTCTTTTCCTAGATTTCAGTCGTTTCAGGGCAGTCTGTGTTTCTAAAGGTAGCACATTATCATCAACACAATGATCAATGTCTTCTTCCAGTTCCTTCTCCATCAGCAATTCGGTAGCAGCATCGGTAGTAACAGTTTTGTTTGCAAAAGGGAATTAAGCTTTCCTATAAAGGCTAGCATCATCATACAGTCTCAGTAACAAAATATTAAACTCGCTTGTATGCTGACAAAGAGTAAACAAACTAGGGATAGAATGAGATAAGATACATGTATATGATCTATCTATAGAGTAAGTATATATGATATGGGTACAGGGGAATTAAAATGGAGTTTTGACGTTTACATGTAGGTCCGTAATTTCAAATTATTTCTGGAAATAGTCGGTGGTATTTTAGTTCCAGAATCTATAAATTTAGGGGTTAGGGGTTGTGTCTGATTCCGAAACCCGAATATAAAGAAATGAAATTCCGTAGTACCGAATAAGTAAAGACAAAATCATGTGATAAAGGTTCTATACCATTCCTCAATAATGTCAAATTGGAATATGGGATGTTCTTTCAATTTTTAAGGTTAAAGAAACATGGATCATGAAAAACTAATCCATGCATGTTTCATATTATTTATATTTTATTTATCTGTAAAGAGAAAGATTAAAGTTGATGAAACGGAGAAATGAATACACAGACTGCCCCCTTGCGATGCCCACTACTTGGTTTGTCAGTCTACTTATCGTTTTTGGATTGTTCTAATGAAGTTATATGCAATACGCAGACTACGTTCACAAACAAATTAGTTTACTAGAATTATTCCTTCTTTACCTTCAGTGTCGCTTTTCCTTTTTCTGCAAGAGCCTGTTTATAACCAGAGATCCATGATGATTATCGTTACTATGTTAATGTAATTCAGAAACATCACCCGTTGAGATGCTGAGTTATATCCAGGAAGAATAGTTTAAAGGAATGATGACAAGTTATAGAAATTAAGGTTGAGACAGAACAACAAAAGACTATTTTATTTGTATATATGTATAAAAACAAATAATCAGTGTCGAAATTTTAGTGAGGCAATTGCCTCACTTGCCTCAAGGGTAGTTACGGCCTTGAGAGCCACCCTCTAGGATAACCTTCTGTACATAAGGAAGGAGAAGTTCTTGGCCCATAGCATGGAGAAATATTTGGACCATCTGCCAACTTTTATGGTGATCTGAAAAATAAATATGTATACTTTAAACAATAAATGTAAGACTTTGGTAAATATTAAAAATTCAGATTTTAACAACTACACAAGTTTTGTTTTAAAAAATGTTCTCCTTTGAATTGAACTGATTTCATAACATTACTTTATTAATCGATCATAATTATGTCGTTTTTCATGTTTGAAGTTATATGGCATTTCATAAATTCATCTTGAATTTCAAGCATACCTGAACAGTTTTGACAACACTGCAGTGCTCTTATGCTGTTAAATCCAAGCATTCTTGCAAGATCAATGAAGGCTGGTTCCCACAAGAATTTAACAATGGCCTTCACCATATTCATTTCGATATGTCCTAGACCTAAAACAAACATGTTTTTATATGAAAAGATTATGTTTTATCAAAATGCTATTAATACTAAAAACAATATAGATGTTATGTGATTGACAATGAGATACAACTACTATCGGCCACCTTACGGCCTTCAACAATGAACAAAGCCTAAACCGCATAGTCAGCAATTAAAAGTTCCGGGGTTGGAACTCCACCCCCTTTTTAGGGCCGATAAATGCATTTGAATGAGGAAATATAGTTGCAACCCCCTCTCCCCCTTTTTGTCCTGGGTTGGAAACCCCTCCTTTTTAAAATGACTGGATCCACTACTAAGATTCAATCTAATATAAGTTAGTTTACCAATAAACTTACCAGGGATTATAACTATATTGTTGTATTTTCGGCAGTCGACTAATGGAGTAAGCATACAATGGCTATGTTCTTTTCGATGTTCTTCAAATTCTTCCCTACACACAAATTCCCTGGTACATTCTAAACATTTGAAAACGGAATCTTGTATTCTACTTCCAAGTGCATACGGAAGACCATCGCAGCCTACCATGGTCCACTTCCTTCCATCACTAGAACCAATATTTGTTTGTTCAAGTATATGATTGAAAACCTAAAATATTCCGATTAAACAATGATAATTTGCAAGAGATTGATGTTTGTCCTAGGCATATTGCAGTTTGAGCTGGACCAAATTGAGTCAAAGTTGGATTAGTATTTACGGAGTAGTTTAACACATTTATTCTAAAAACAGTTATTGGCATGACACGGGTTATGTTCTTCTCATATATGTTATGATGGTATGATACTAAACCCCTAACGGGAAGGATTGTGCCTGATGTTCATATGATGAAATCATAATCTTTCAGTCAGTTTAATTGAAGTCTGGAGCTGGCATGTCAGTTAACTGCTAGTAGTCTGTTGTTATTTATGTATTATTGTCATTTTGTTTATTTTCTTTGGTTACATCTTCTGACATCAGACTCGGACTTCTCTTGAACTGAATTTTAATGTGCGTATTGTTATGCGTTTACTTTTCTACATTGGTTAGAGGTATAGGGGGAGGGTTGAGATCTCACAAACATGTTTAACCCCGCCGCATTTTTGCGCCTGTCCCAAGTCAGGAGCCTCTGGCCTTTGTTAGTCTTGTATTATTTTAATTTTAGTTTCTTGTGTACAATATGGAAATTAGTATGGCGTTCATTATCACTGGACTAGTATATATTTGTTTAGGGGCCAGCTGAGGGACGCCTCCGGGTGCGGGAATTTCTCGCTACATTGAAGACCTGTTGGTGACCCTCTGCTGTTGTTTTTTATTTGGTCGGGTTGTTGTCTCTTTGACACATTCCCCATTTCCATTCTCAATTTTATAAGGCAACGGCCTGGTTTTGATTTATTTTCTAGCCGACTTGACTCCAAATTATTCCTAATTTGTTTTAACACATGCTTTATATCTTGTAATATACACATTTGATGGTCCCTTTCAAAAATGTCAGATACTAAAAATTTACTCTTCCACAATACAATTAAGTTCATTTGATGGATTGAATGTTTCACAATGTACAAATAATGAGTTGTTCAAAGAACACATTTCTTTTTTTTTAATGGCTTCTACATATGATAGCCAGAATCTGCCAGTGCTTCAAACTCTTTTGGTGTTAACCGTTGATTAAAATAGGTGTTTAAAAATTTATCATTCATTATGTATGAAATTATCGTCATTTTACTTGTACATGTTGTATGTTCAATCATTAATATAAACTTTTAACAACTTACCTAACATGCTTAATAACTTTATCTTTCAAATGCCTCATTAATGTCATGCATATATATAAAGTACTTAGAACATCAACTTAACGACCACGGTTAGAGTATATTTGATTCGCTACTTCCTCCCCGGCGCCGGGGCTAGAACCTGTACTTTTTATTTCTAACTTCTACGACAACACCGCCTAGCACAGACCTGTTTACCCACCATGATGTCTCTCAGTAGAATTGTCAGTAGTTTTGCAATGTTGTCAGTAATACTCTCGCTGAGTGGCGCGAAGCGGTACGAACCATCTAGGGGGGTTTGGGGGAATGCCCCCCCCCCAAAATTTTTGAAAAATTAGATGCAATTTCCTGCATTCTGACAGTATCTGCAGTCTTATTCAGATATTTTTTGCAACAAATATTATAACCTAAAATTTGCATGATTTGAAAAAAAGTTGAGCTTAAGTTTGCAGGTCTGGAATATTTCATTTCAAAACACTACAGTTCAGGACCTCCTTCTACCTCCCTCCCCCAAAAAAACTAAGTCCAACCCTAAAAAAAATTTCGACAGCACCCCTCCTAGGATTTTAACATTTCATTACCCCTCCCTATATGCCCAGGCCAATAAAGTTGGGTTTCGTAAGAAAGAAAATAAGAGACATGTGGGACAGATCCATTTATAAGATATGGATCATTCACATCTCCTGCCTACACATAGAAAATAGAATAAAAACTGACCTCCTGTGATTTTAGAATCGGGAAACATCAGTTTAAATGCTTTGTTGAATATGTATTGGCAGATGACAGGGGTAGGTTTAGTTCTGCTATCAACTCGCACATCATAACCTCTACTTTAGTGGTGGAACGTTGCCGGTTCAGTTCAATAGTGTACAAGTCTTTGTACTTTTGAAGGCATTTCCTTTTCTTACGCGCTTGGTCTTGTTCAAAACTTTCATTGACTTTTTTGCGTTTTTGAGAAACGCCGGCATCCTGAGGCTGATCCATGCCGACCATGAAATAAACTTGATCGCTATCATTTTGCGCTTAAAAGAGCGGCGATTCCTAATCAGAAAAGCGCCTTTTATATACCGATCGCCGTAAACGAAAGCAATTATGATTTTTTTCCGGGTTGGTAGAAAATCCGTACTTTTTCATGACAAATCCGTATTGAGTAATTTTATGAAAAAATCCGTGTAAAATACGGACAATCCGTACAAGTAAACACCTCTGCTAGCATTGCGCAGAGACCTTATTATATATATTTATACACACGTATATATTTACCATTGCTTCCCTACTCACTTTGGTAGTAGTGACAATATCATTATGAATATAATAATAATACTCTATTCCATCTGACTGATTTATGCCGGGCTTATAATTTTCCTATTTCATAACTATTTGCCAAAAAAGTCAAATTGAATCTAGATTATATTGTTCAGACTTTTAAGACTTTTTTAATTAATGCATTACAATGAAATGTAAACCAACATCGAAAGAGCGTTACAATGTTTACTGAATATTCATAGATGTAAACACTTCACTTGCCAATTTCTAATGTCCCCTATGAAATGGAAGATAGTGTTAATTCGCTTTTAATTGTTTTGACTATATACAGTCTCCACCAGAGTAATGTTGATAAACCATAATACATACCTAAGCCGACAGAAATCAAACTGTCTAGGTGCAAATTTGTGTTTATCCTTGTTACACATGGATCTTGAAAACACGTTATTTGCGCCTTAAATGAAGAGCTTATCCTCAAATCTGCAGCAGAGCTTCTTCTTGCAGATCTTCCACTTCTGTCTCTTTGGTTCTGTGCTGAATGCCTTACATTAAACAGGAATGACCTGCTTAATTCTTCTCCAAGAACATTTGCATGGCGTGGATTGTTCTGAAGATCATGAAATCTTCTGGTGATAGATGATGAAATGGTGTTCATATGCTGGAGATAGTCTGAGTAAAAGAAATATAAGTATATGTGCAACTTAAATCAAGTACTAACTAATAAGAACCTTATTATTTAAAAAAAAATCAAACAACCTTTTCACCAAAGAAAAAAATGAATAGTTTTTGCATGCAACATGATAAAAGTTAATTCTTACAAATAAAATCTTTTTACTTTAATTTTATGGTTTTCAGTACTTTAAAGTCGAGCGTATTTTGGACTTGACAACGTGTACGAAATCAGATATGTGCCAAAGTATACGTCGACTACGGTGACATATAGTTGTTAATGTCTGTGTCATTTTGGTCTTTTGTGCACAGTTGTACGTCTCATTGGCAATCATACCACATCTTCTGTTTTATACATAATACTATTACTTCATCTATAAAGATTAAGAAGTTGTATTTCTTGCAAAAACTTCGAAGTCTTGACGACAAATTCTTAACCAATGAAATATTTCTTGTGCGTCTGTATAATTATGTCATTGACATGGAACGCAATCATGGGTTCATTCCAGATTATATGAACATTTTTGTATATATATCGCCTTCAAGCGTTTATAATGCTTGACTTTTTTGCGAGATGGAGTTTTTTCCAACTGAACAATGTTGGATATGAAAATTTGCTTTCGCAATTTTTTTGCCATTCCCTCGCGTGGATTCGAACTTGTGCTACTGAGATATCGTGACACCAAATCTCCTTGCACTGTATCCGACATGATAGGCATATAAATTTTTATAAGATATTTTTTGTTTATCTCATTATGACTATCGGTAGACTTTATTTTATGGGGAAAAGTTCTAAATCATCCACAGAAATGTTAACCGCCTATTATATTACAAAACTGGTTACTGACATTCTTTTTAAATGTTACAGTTTATGTTCTTTTTGGCAAGCACGTTACTTTGACATTTGCACTGGCAGATCTAGAAATTTTCATAAGTGGGGCCCGCTCCAGTCATTACCTATATAATCAATCATTGTTTTTTCCTTTTCTCCAAAAAAAAGGGGGGGGGGGCTAAATCTGCCTCTGAAATTTGGCACCTAATCAAAATTTAAAGGTTTGTTTTCTGGAAACATGATAACAATTATTTAAAGAAACACCTTTGTGTTTTTTAATGTCCCTTTTTGCAAAAGCTTGAATTATGTAAAATATATTTTACATGTTGATCGGAATAGTACATACAGATTGAGATTAATTGACCGTTGTAATATTCTGATCTGTGATTTTTCTCAAGAATCATAGAATAAAAGCAAAACTGATGAGTCTGCAAGGTTGAACAGAAGACAGTGGATTAAAAGCATCAGTTCAAAGGCAATAGGGTTCAAATTCCTAGACATATTTACTTTAAAAGATCCACTAAATAATGCTCCAACTATAATTGGCCTTAGTGACATAGATAGTTCGATTACAAACAATGAAACTTTTCTGAATAGGATGTATATAGAGTGGATTGGAACCACAGTGTTAAAGCATAAAAAGAGGCTACAAAAGGGGTCATATTTCTTTAGCATGATACAGAAATTTTACATTAACAACATTACATACATTTTTTAAAGGAATTTAAATTCGAATTATATTAATTTCCCATTCGTTAAGTTTAAAGTCAAACAAGTATGTTTACAATTTCCACGTATTCATTTTTAAATTTTTTTATATGATTTTCACAGTGTTGTATTGGACCCTTTGGTTCTGGAGGTTGCAATGAGATACAAGAATGACATGATTAATGAGCCTCCAGACCAGGACTACAATAGGTGCCACAGACATACTGCATACCGCTAATATGTTCCATGGATATCTTGGAGCTGGGAACAGACAAGTTATTCCAAGCTGCTGTGTTTGGGCTTAATAAGGATCCATCTGGCCAATATGTTGGATTTATTGGAGGACGTTTTGGTTTCAATTAGACATCTGCTCTGTTTCTACTCATAAGCATTTCAAGCCAAATGAAGATTTTCTGGGAACTTCTCTCATCGATAAAGAATTAAAACAATACATGTATATAAAGTTATAACATATCAAAGCTGTGACTAACTGCTGAATTAAACAAGAATCATGCTGTTATTATGAAATAAACACATATCACAATAGTATTCAAGTTATTTTGCGGTCAACTTATTATTTATTTGAAAAGTATTTCTCCACATTCATAGCTCACAATTTTTTACTCATTATGTACATGACCTTGGAAAAGAAAGAAACGTAGCTTTGATTCGTGTATACATTTTAGTGCTTGATCTTTTATGACTGCCTGAACTCTTGATGTCAGCATGATTAGTGTAGAGGGTTTCAATTGCAAGGATAAATTGAAACTATTTGTCTTTGATAACATCAGTACAATCAACAAATGGTAGAAAGGGGGAGCCATGCAGTTTCCCCCTTGACCCACAACCCGAGGTCTGTATCCAACAATGTTAGCCTATTTAAGTGCATTTCTGAAACAAGAAACCTTTATGTTTAAATCAAAAAGTACATGTAAATAAAATACAATATTTTTTTTTTCAATGTTGAATGCTATAAACTAGTTCATTTTCCCGTAGTGGCTGTGCGATATAACTTCTAGTATATACTTCCGACACAGCTTTTATGCATTTCTTCATACTGTAAACTACAAAATTATTTTCCATTACCTGTGTGACGTAAAAAACAAACATTTGTCACTTCATGTCTTCTATTGACCTTGCTTGCATTCGTCAGATATTTTAACACGATCATCTTGAAAGACGATCGTTAGAGACACGTCCCTAAAGTTTTAAAAGTTGCAGATATTTTTGCCGCATTCACTCATAGCAAAGAGTTTACTTACTAAAACATTAAACAGCATGAAGATTACTTGTCGGTGAAACTGAGTTTGCTTTTAGACAGCTTAAAAATGTAATTGAAATTTATCCTTAAAAGAGGGTCGAAAGATACCAAAAGGGACAGTCAAACTCATAAATCTAATATAAACTGACGTATTCGTAAGTTGCTGATCGTTGCACTTGGTTACTTACCAATAGTTCTCAAAAGGTTATGGAAAATATACTTGTTGCTTACAGTATGAAGAAATCCAGTTATGAGTAATTTTCAAAAACAGTCTAAATTGAAATTAATAAAGAAGAAAACATTTATTTGTTTGGTTGAACTTTAATTGATGACATAGTGACTCTAATCATTTGTAAAATACAAAACCATAAATATTTTTGCTTTAAAAAAAATGTTGTACCAAAAATTAGTTGACAATTTAAACTGATCAGGTTAAAAAAAAAGGTAAACGGATAGAAAGTCACAGGGCAGATAAATTTTGTTTACGAAGTTGGTTTATATACATTAGTTGAGAAAAATACAAAAATATTTTGTAGAAATAGGCGGTTTTTATTCAAAGATAAAAATCGGAAAAAATGAAACTGTCCTATTTAAACTTGTCAAAAATTTAATATCTGAAACACAACACAATATATGACATGACATCAAAGCACATGTAGTGGCAAACATAGTGTACTTCTTCTAAGATCACAAGCTTGACAATAATTAATAAAAGTGCTACATTACAGGAGGGAAAATGTGTTACAGGATAAAACCCTTTTGATACTGAAAAGAAACTTTCTCATCAAAATATGTTCCGTTATTGTTTCCAAGCGTAGTGACACAAATATTTTGTATTTACTTGTTAATATACTTCATTTCACAATCGATTAAATAATTTGGTGGTTGTTTTATACCATTTTCAGCACATGCAGTTTTAAAAAAAGTGTGTCGAGAAGACATAGTTTGTCTGAACTTGATACTTTATCAAAGTTTGTGAGTACCATCTCATTTCTCTGACATGCCGTAATGTAATCACTACTATCAAATATTTGGTATTCGAGATATTCGTGTATCTTGAATTGACTGTTCATTAGAAAAATATCTCTTGAAGTATGAATTTTCATATAATCTTCCTGCTCAAGGGCATTCAGTTTCAACCAAAGATGAAGAACTGGATCTTTCATCACTGTATTGGATACCTAAACTACATAAGTGTCCTTACAAACAACGGTATATTGCTGGGTCTTCCAAGTGCTCCAGATCTTTGATATATTGACCAAGGCATCAGTTGCTGAGGAAGGTTTGTCATATTTTTGTGTGTTGCAGAGGAAAAATGGAGAAGTTCATTTTTCAGCAACTGATGACCTGAAACAGATTTCATAGATAGCAAGCCAATCTTGGAATTCAAAGACAACATGATGGAGACCAGGAGGCAATCTGTATTAAACAAGATGCATGTTGCTGAAATAAAACAAATCAGTTAAACCGTCCCCATCAAAGGGGCCATCCCAGATGTCCTTTTTACCAGGCTTGGGAGCTGCACAAAGAGAAGAGCTACAAAACCTAAGTGTGCAAGGTGAAAATCGTATTGCTCTGAACACCGAAAGTTTGGAAAATATCAAAAAAAAAATTTGGGTGAGAAAAAAATAGACAAAACCCTGAGAAAAGGCTCGCTGAACAAACTGAGGAAGACTGTTCTAAAAAAGGAAAAGGAAGGGGGAAAAAGTCCAAGCAAAATTAACTGCACCTGTAACTATGCCTTGATTAGATTTATCTTTGTAACTGCTACTTCCGATGTTTGCCAATTGAATTTTTATATGTATAACATCTATATACATGCTATTTGTTCAACGTGTAAACTATTATGTTTTATGCCATTGCGTCAGATTCAATTCTATCAATATTGTGTGGTTTTATTTGTTAGTTGTTTATTTAAATCAATATTCAATGCTGTTAATATTTAGATATAGTCATATATCCACTTCTTCCCATAGTTTCTATGTTTTACAGCAACCTTTGCTCATGTTTATCCATTTTCTTCCGTATTTTTTTTAAAAATATAATTGTTGAATTGTTGAGCAAGTTCCTTTAAATTTAGGTTTTTGTACTTTTGATAAAAGTTTAATTCGTGTCTCTTTGTTATGTGTGATATAATTTGGATGTTTTATTAACATTGTTTTCATGCATATATGGTTTGTTATATATTTTTTGATACATTTTAGATGGCATAATTTTGTTATCATGTATATATTGTCTGTTATATTTTTTTTAAATACGTTTAAGTAAGGATAATTGTTCAGTCACCAAATCATATCACCTTTTGACATGTTTCTTTATATGTTTTATCGTACAAGGACTAGAGTTTTGATACAATATTTTATGACATTTTACATGTATTAATCATGAAAGCATCAACAGTAGGCTGTATGTTTCGATAATTTTTAAATGTTTCATGCTTTGTCTTCTATGATATCGAGTTGTTTGTTATACGACCGCAAATTTTGAAAAAATTTTCGTCGTATATTGCTATCACGTTGGCGTCGTCGTCGTCGTCGTCGTCGTCCGGCGTCCGAATACTTTTAGTTTTCGCACTCTAACTTTAGTAAAAGTGAATGGAAATCTATGAAATTTTAACACAAGGTTTATGACCACAAAAGGAAGGTTGGTATTGATTTTGGGAGTTTTTGTCCCAACATTTTAGGAATTAGGGGCCAAAAAGGGCCCAAATAAGCATTTTCTTGGTTTTCGCACTATAACTTTAGTTTAAGTTAATAGAAATCTATGAAATTTTGACACAAGGTTTATGACCACAAAAGAACGGTTGGGATTGATTTTGGGAGTTTTGGTCTCAACAGTTTAGGAATTAGGGGCCAAAAAAGGGCCCAAATAAGCATTATTCTTGGTTTTCGCACAATAACATTAGTTTAAGTAAATAGAAATCAATGAAATTTAAACACAATGTTAATGACTACAAAAGGAAGGTTGGTATTGATTTTGGGAGTTTAGGTCCCAACAGTTTAGGAATTAGGGGCCAAAAAGGGACCCAAATAAGCATTTTTCTTGGTTTTCGCACCATAACGTTAGTATAAGTAAATAGAAATCTATGAAATTTAAACACAAGGTTTATGACCATAAAAGAAAGGTTGGGTTTGATTTTGGGAGGTAGAAAGGGGGAGCCATGCAGTTTCCCCCTTGACCCACAACCCGAGGTATGTATCCAACAATGTTAGCCTATTTAAGTGCATTTCTGAAACAAGAAACCTTTATGTTTAAATCAAAAAGTACATGTAAATAAAATACAATATTTTTTTTTTCAATGTTGAATGCTATAAACTAGTTCATTTTCCCGTAGTGGCTGTGCGATATAACTTCTAGTATATACTTCCGACACAGCTTTTATGCATTTCTTCATACTGTAAACTACAAAATTATTTTCCATTACCTGTGTGACGTAAAAAACAAACATTTGTCACTTCATGTCTTCTATTGACCTTGCTTGCATTCGTCAGATATTTTAACACGATCATCTTGAAAGACGATCGTTAGAGACACGTCCCTAAAGTTTTAAAAGTTGCAGATATTTTTGCCGCATTCACTCATAGCAAAGAGTTTACTTACTAAAACATTAAACAGCATGAAGATTACTTGTCGGTGAAACTGAGTTTGCTTTTAGACAGCTTAAAAATGTAATTGAAATTTATCCTTAAAAGAGGGTCGAAAGATACCAAAAGGGACAGTCAAACTCATAAATCTAATATAAACTGACGTATTCGTAAGTTGCTGATCGTTGCACTTGGTTACTTACCAATAGTTCTCAAAAGGTTATGGAAAATATACTTGTTGCTTACAGTATGAAGAAATCCAGTTATGAGTAATTTTCAAAAACAGTCTAAATTGAAATTAATAAAGAAGAAAACATTTATTTGTTTGGTTGAACTTTAATTGATGACATAGTGACTCTAATCATTTGTAAAATACAAAACCATAAATATTTTTGCTTTAAAAAAAATGTTGTACCAAAAATTAGTTGACAATTTAAACTGATCAGGTTAAAAAAAAAGGTAAACGGATAGAAAGTCACAGGGCAGATAAATTTTGTTTACGAAGTTGGTTTATATACATTAGTTGAGAAAAATACAAAAATATTTTGTAGAAATAGGCGGTTTTTATTCAAAGATAAAAATCGGAAAAAATGAAACTGTCCTATTTAAACTTGTCAAAAATTTAATATCTGAAACACAACACAATATATGACATGACATCAAAGCACATGTAGTGGCAAACATAGTGTACTTCTTCTAAGATCACAAGCTTGACAATAATTAATAAAAGTGCTACATTACAGGAGGGAAAATGTGTTACAGGATAAAACCCTTTTGATACTGAAAAGAAACTTTCTCATCAAAATATGTTCCGTTATTGTTTCCAAGCGTAGTGACACAAATATTTTGTATTTACTTGTTAATATACTTCATTTCACAATCGATTAAATAATTTGGTGGTTGTTTTATACCATTTTCAGCACATGCAGTTTTAAAAAAAGTGTGTCGAGAAGACATAGTTTGTCTGAACTTGATACTTTATCAAAGTTTGTGAGTACCATCTCATTTCTCTGACATGCCGTAATGTAATCACTACTATCAAATATTTGGTATTCGAGATATTCGTGTATCTTGAATTGACTGTTCATTAGAAAAATATCTCTTGAAGTATGAATTTTCATATAATCTTCCTGCTCAAGGGCATTCAGTTTCAACCAAAGATGAAGAACTGGATCTTTCATCACTGTATTGGATACCTAAACTACATAAGTGTCCTTACAAACAACGGTATATTGCTGGGTCTTCCAAGTGCTCCAGATCTTTGATATATTGACCAAGGCATCAGTTGCTGAGGAAGGTTTGTCATATTTTTGTGTGTTGCAGAGGAAAAATGGAGAAGTTCATTTTTCAGCAACTGATGACCTGAAACAGATTTCATAGATAGCAAGCCAATCTTGGAATTCAAAGACAACATGATGGAGACCAGGAGGCAATCTGTATTAAACAAGATGCATGTTGCTGAAATAAAACAAATCAGTTAAACCGTCCCCATCAAAGGGGCCATCCCAGATGTCCTTTTTACCAGGCTTGGGAGCTGCACAAAGAGAAGAGCTACAAAACCTAAGTGTGCAAGGTGAAAATCGTATTGCTCTGAACACCGAAAGTTTGGAAAATATCAAAAAAAAAATTTGGGTGAGAAAAAAATAGACAAAACCCTGAGAAAAGGCTCGCTGAACAAACGGAGGAAGACTGTTCTAAAAAAGGAAAAGGAAGGGGGAAAAAGTCCAAGCAAAATTAACTGCACCTGTAACTATGCCTTGATTAGATTTATCTTTGTAACTGCTACTTCCGATGTTTGCCAATTGAATTTTTATATGTATAACATCTATATACATGCTATTTGTTCAACGTGTAAACTATTATGTTTTATGCCATTGCGTCAGATTCAATTCTATCAATATTGTGTGGTTTTATTTGTTAGTTGTTTATTTAAATCAATATTCAATGCTGTTAATATTTAGATATAGTCATATATCCACTTCTTCCCATAGTTTCTATGTTTTACAGCAACCTTTGCTCATGTTTATCCATTTTCTTCCGTATTTTTTTTAAAAATATAATTGTTGAATTGTTGAGCAAGTTCCTTTAAATTTAGGTTTTTGTACTTTTGATAAAAGTTTAATTCGTGTCTCTTTGTTATGTGTGATATACTTTGGATGTTTTATTAACATTGTTTTCATGCATATATGGTTTGTTATATATTTTTTGATACATTTTAGATGGCATAATTTTGTTATCATGTATATATTGTCTGTTATATTTTTTTTAAATACGTTTAAGTAAGGATAATTGTTCAGTCACCAAATCATATCACCTTTTGACATGTTTCTTTATATGTTTTATCGTACAAGGACTAGAGTTTTGATACAATATTTTATGACATTTTACATGTATTAATCATGAAAGCATCAACAGTAGGCTGTATGTTTCGATAATTTTTAAATGTTTCATGCTTTGTCTTCTATGATATCGAGTTGTTTGTTATACGACCGCAAATTTTGAAAAAATTTTCGTCGTATATTGCTATCACGTTGGCGTCGTCGTCGTCGTCGTCGTCGTCGTCCGGCGTCCGAATACTTTTAGTTTCCGCACTCTAACTTTAGTAAAAGTGAATGGAAATCTATGAAATTTTAACACAAGGTTTATGACCACAAAAGGAAGGTTGGTATTGATTTTGGGAGTTTTTGTCCCAACATTTTAGGAATTAGGGGCCAAAAAGGGCCCAAATAAGCATTTTCTTGGTTTTCGCACTATAACTTTAGTTTAAGTTAATAGAAATCTATGAAATTTTGACACAAGGTTTATGACCACAAAAGAACGGTTGGGATTGATTTTGGGAGTTTAGGTCCCAACAGTTTAGGAATTAGGGGCCAAAAAGGGACCCAAATAAGCATTTTTCTTGGTTTTCGCACCATAACGTTAGTATAAGTAAATAGAAATCTATGAAATTTAAACACAAGGTTTATGACCATAAAAGAAAGGTTGGGTTTGATTTTGGGAGGTAGAAAGGGGGAGCCATGCAGTTTCCCCCTTGACCCACAACCCGAGGTATGTATCCAACAATGTTAGCCTATTTAAGTGCATTTCTGAAACAAGAAACCTTTATGTTTAAATCAAAAAGTACATGTAAATAAAATACAATATTTTTTTTTTCAATGTTGAATGCTATAAACTAGTTCATTTTCCCGTAGTGGCTGTGCGATATAACTTCTAGTATATACTTCCGACACAGCTTTTATGCATTTCTTCATACTGTAAACTACAAAATTATTTTCCATTACCTGTGTGACGTAAAAAACAAACATTTGTCACTTCATGTCTTCTATTGACCTTGCTTGCATTCGTCAGATATTTTAACACGATCATCTTGAAAGACGATCGTTAGAGACACGTCCCTAAAGTTTTAAAAGTTGCAGATATTTTTGCCGCATTCACTCATAGCAAAGAGTTTACTTACTAAAACATTAAACAGCATGAAGATTACTTGTCGGTGAAACTGAGTTTGCTTTTAGACAGCTTAAAAATGTAATTGAAATTTATCCTTAAAAGAGGGTCGAAAGATACCAAAAGGGACAGTCAAACTCATAAATCTAATATAAACTGACGTATTCGTAAGTTGCTGATCGTTGCACTTGGTTACTTACCAATAGTTCTCAAAAGGTTATGGAAAATATACTTGTTGCTTACAGTATGAAGAAATCCAGTTATGAGTAATTTTCAAAAACAGTCTAAATTGAAATTAATAAAGAAGAAAACATTTATTTGTTTGGTTGAACTTTAATTGATGACATAGTGACTCTAATCATTTGTAAAATACAAAACCATAAATATTTTTGCTTTAAAAAAAATGTTGTACCAAAAATTAGTTGACAATTTAAACTGATCAGGTTAAAAAAAAAGGTAAACGGATAGAAAGTCACAGGGCAGATAAATTTTGTTTACGAAGTTGGTTTATATACATTAGTTGAGAAAAATACAAAAATATTTTGTAGAAATAGGCGGTTTTTATTCAAAGATAAAAATCGGAAAAAATGAAACTGTCCTATTTAAACTTGTCAAAAATTTAATATCTGAAACACAACACAATATATGACATGACATCAAAGCACATGTAGTGGCAAACATAGTGTACTTCTTCTAAGATCACAAGCTTGACAATAATTAATAAAAGTGCTACATTACAGGAGGGAAAATGTGTTACAGGATAAAACCCTTTTGATACTGAAAAGAAACTTTCTCATCAAAATATGTTCCGTTATTGTTTCCAAGCGTAGTGACACAAATATTTTGTATTTACTTGTTAATATACTTCATTTCACAATCGATTAAATAATTTGGTGGTTGTTTTATACCATTTTCAGCACATGCAGTTTTAAAAAAAGTGTGTCGAGAAGACATAGTTTGTCTGAACTTGATACTTTATCAAAGTTTGTGAGTACCATCTCATTTCTCTGACATGCCGTAATGTAATCACTACTATCAAATATTTGGTATTCGAGATATTCGTGTATCTTGAATTGACTGTTCATTAGAAAAATATCTCTTGAAGTATGAATTTTCATATAATCTTCCTGCTCAAGGGCATTCAGTTTCAACCAAAGATGAAGAACTGGATCTTTCATCACTGTATTGGATACCTAAACTACATAAGTGTCCTTACAAACAACGGTATATTGCTGGGTCTTCCAAGTGCTCCAGATCTTTGATATATTGACCAAGGCATCAGTTGCTGAGGAAGGTTTGTCATATTTTTGTGTGTTGCAGAGGAAAAATGGAGAAGTTCATTTTTCAGCAACTGATGACCTGAAACAGATTTCATAGATAGCAAGCCAATCTTGGAATTCAAAGACAACATGATGGAGACCAGGAGGCAATCTGTATTAAACAAGATGCATGTTGCTGAAATAAAACAAATCAGTTAAACCGTCCCCATCAAAGGGGCCATCCCAGATGTCCTTTTTACCAGGCTTGGGAGCTGCACAAAGAGAAGAGCTACAAAACCTAAGTGTGCAAGGTGAAAATCGTATTGCTCTGAACACCGAAAGTTTGGAAAATATCAAAAAAAAAATTTGGGTGAGAAAAAAATAGACAAAACCCTGAGAAAAGGCTCGCTGAACAAACTGAGGAAGACTGTTCTAAAAAAGGAAAAGGAAGGGGGAAAAAGTCCAAGCAAAATTAACTGCACCTGTAACTATGCCTTGATTAGATTTATCTTTGTAACTGCTACTTCCGATGTTTGCCAATTGAATTTTTATATGTATAACATCTATATACATGCTATTTGTTCAACGTGTAAACTATTATGTTTTATGCCATTGCGTCAGATTCAATTCTATCAATATTGTGTGGTTTTATTTGTTAGTTGTTTATTTAAATCAATATTCAATGCTGTTAATATTTAGATATAGTCATATATCCACTTCTTCCCATAGTTTCTATGTTTTACAGCAACCTTTGCTCATGTTTATCCATTTTCTTCCGTATTTTTTTTAAAAATATAATTGTTGAATTGTTGAGCAAGTTCCTTTAAATTTAGGTTTTTGTACTTTTGATAAAAGTTTAATTCGTGTCTCTTTGTTATGTGTGATATAATTTGGATGTTTTATTAACATTGTTTTCATGCATATATGGTTTGTTATATATTTTTTGATACATTTTAGATGGCATAATTTTGTTATCATGTATATATTGTCTGTTATATTTTTTTTAAATACGTTTAAGTAAGGATAATTGTTCAGTCACCAAATCATATCACCTTTTGACATGTTTCTTTATATGTTTTATCGTACAAGGACTAGAGTTTTGATACAATATTTTATGACATTTTACATGTATTAATCATGAAAGCATCAACAGTAGGCTGTATGTTTCGATAATTTTTAAATGTTTCATGCTTTGTCTTCTATGATATCGAGTTGTTTGTTATACGACCGCAAATTTTGAAAAAATTTTCGTCGTATATTGCTATCACGTTGGCGTCGTCGTCGTCGTCGTCGTCCGGCGTCCGAATACTTTTAGTTTTCGCACTCTAACTTTAGTAAAAGTGAATGGAAATCTATGAAATTTTAACACAAGGTTTATGACCACAAAAGGAAGGTTGGTATTGATTTTGGGAGTTTTTGTCCCAACATTTTAGGAATAAGGGGCCAAAAAGGGCCCAAATAAGCATTTTCTTGGTTTTCGCACTATAACTTTAGTTTAAGTTAATAGAAATCTATGAAATTTTGACACAAGGTTTATGACCACAAAAGAACGGTTGGGATTGATTTTGGGAGTTTTGGTCTCAACAGTTTAGGAATTAGGGGCCAAAAAAGGGCCCAAATAAGCATTATTCTTGGTTTTCGCACAATAACATTAGTTTAAGTAAATAGAAATCAATGAAATTTAAACACAATGTTAATGACTACAAAAGGAAGGTTGGTATTGATTTTGGGAGTTTAGGTCCCAACAGTTTAGGAATTAGGGGCCAAAAAGGGACCCAAATAAGCATTTTTCTTGGTTTTCGCACCATAACGTTAGTATAAGTAAATAGAAATCTATGAAATTTAAACACAAGGTTTATGACCATAAAAGAAAGGTTGGGTTTGATTTTGGGAGTTTTGGTCCCAACATAATAAGGGGCCCAAAGGGTCCAAAATTAAACTTTTGTTTGATTTCATCAAAATTGAATAATTGGGGTTCTTTGATATGCTGAATCTAACTGTCACGACTGTGTATGTAGATTCTTAACTTTTGGTCCCGTTTTCAAATTTGTCTACATTAAGGTCCAAAGGGTCCAAAATTAAACTTAATTTGATTTTGACAAAAAATGAATCAGTTAGGTTCTTTGATATGCTGAATCTAAAAATGTACTTAGATTCTTGATTATTGGCCCAGTTTTCAAGTTGGTCCAAATCGGGGTCCAAAATTAAAATTTGTTTGATTTCATCAAAAATTGAATAAATGGGATTCTTTGATATACCAAATCTAACTGTGTATGTAGATTCTTCATTTTTGGTCCTGTTTTCAAATTGGTCTACACTAAAGTCCAAAGGGTCCAAAATTAAACTTAGTCTGATTTTAACAAAAATTGAAATCTTGAAGTTCTTTGATATGCTGAATCCAAAAATGTACTTAGATTTTTTATTATGGGCCCAGTTTTCAAGTTGGTCCAAATCAGGATCTAAAATTATTATATTAAGTATTGTGCAATAGCAAGACTTTTCAATTGCACAGTATTGCGCAATGGCAAGAAATATCTAATTGCACAATATTGTGAAATATCAATTTTTTTTTTAATTAGAGTTATCTTTCTTTGTCCAAATTTAACTTAATATGTAAAATGGCTTAGGGGCAATCAGATTCAAACTGTCGACTAAAGCTTAATTATTTCAGAAACAATAGTATAATCATGAAGTTAGCCTTACATGAAATTGTATGGGTGTGTTCTAAAAACCAATTAAAAATTTCGGACAAGGTTTGTAACTCAGAAAGCCATTGTGTTCCATTAAAGTGCAGTTCAGTGATATCATGTTGATATTTATGACAAAAGTAGATCGGGAGATAGGGTTCAGTTGAAGCTGACAAAACAGGATAGTCTGATAAACATCAGACAGAATTAAGAGTCACCAAAAGACTGTTTCCATGAGGTTAGATCTACAACTAGTTTTATGTAACACTTACGTATTACAATTAATAGATAAATGCAACGCCTATTTGAAAATTGGGGGTTTGGACATAGTTTAGAATTATTTTGATTATTCCATCACTAATGAGTATTGCGAAAAAAATCATAAATCCGATACCTTTGATAACGGTAATTAGTGATCTATTTTTAAGATACATTTCTCAACCAAAATTTCATTAAGAAGGGTTTTACTTATTATTTCACAGCAAACCGCTGCACAGCAAGTGATGGGTCTAACACTACCACAATATAATTACCAAGTCTCACGCTCCTATGTCAATATGGATCAACAACGGTATCAGACCCCGCAGAGACCCTTAACAAAACCAGCCTATGAAAGCTACCAGCTACGATTGTACCGAATAATCAGAAAAGTGGGGACCAAAGAAACCACAAAAAAACCCAAAGACAGAGCATTTCTCCACCATTGTCAGGGTTTGATGAGACCACCCTTCACGAGCTAACTAATGATTTAATATATAGTGTTCATAGGAAGGTTCGAACTTCGAGATCATCTCAGATCTCAATAAGAACCAGATGCTCCGCAGGGCTCAGCTTTATACGACCGCACAGGTTGAACCCTGAACAGTTAGGGCAAGTATGGACACAACATTCAAGCTGGATTCAGCTCTAAACTTGGATTGTGATTAAATAGTTGACACAGCATAGGTTTCCGACACAGAATGAATGTGGTCTAATGAACTAATTTTTTTTTGTTTTGCCTTTGAGCAATTCAATATGCTGTTGAATATTAATCCTCTCAAAAAAAGGTTTGAAGAAATTTTCTTTTTATTTATTGAGAAAAATTCCCCCCCCCCCCAATTTTTTTTTTCACATCCCCTATCCTTTATTCCAAAACTGATCTCAATTCCAATTTCTAATGGAGTTTGTAACAATAATTACTCATTTAAATACACCATAAAATATTAAAATGTAAAAAAGTGCTTGTTATCACTGAATGGTAAAGATTGTTTTAATTTATCAGTTGGTAGTAAAAGTGAATATACATTGTATATTGTATAAAACAATGATTTAAGTTGATTCAACTACCTATTCTGGACAAAGAAAGATAACTCCAATCGAAAATAAATTTCTTGCTATTGCACAATATTGTGCAATTAGATATTTCTTTCTATAGATTTCTATTTACTTTTATTAAAGTTAGAGTGCGAAAACTAAAAGTATTCGGACGACGACGCCAACGTGATAGCAATATACGACGAAGAATTTTTCAAAGGATATGTTTTAATTATTTGTTTATTTCGCATATACCTCCTATTGAGTGCATGGTTGAACGTGATGTAAGTATTGTGAGACGCGAGTATTCTCTACTTCACATTTGTCGATCCCTTTGTAAATATGTAATATATATATATATATGCATAAAATGAACACAAAGTTGCTCGATTAGAACACCATGTCATTCGTGTGTTCAAGACAACAACACACGAAAATCCGATTTGTCACACAGGTAACTGGAAAATATTTTTGTCGTTGTAACTATGTGGTATTAAATCTGTAAATACATAATTAAGGTTCATCATAACCTTTTGGCTAAAATGGACGTATTTACACCCCAAATTTTACTCTGAGTACAGACTAACCTATACACCTGCAACAGTTTTAAGGGATGGCAGGAACTAGATATATAAATTTTAAATGCATTTTATGTTTCAGAAAATTATAAACTTTTCTAGATTTTGCTATCCATTTTTTTTCGTTCCTGCAGAAGGTGCAAAAATTAACTTAAGTAGTGAAAACGATTGAGATTGATTGATTGTTGGTTGCTTAACGTCCAGTGGCAAATATTTCATGCATATTCAGGACGAGAACAAGTTCACAATAAATACAATAGGTAGGCCGTCTGGGATGGTGGTCGGGGAAATTTGGACTGCCACTGGAAAATGAGGGTATATTGGATAGGAACAGAAATTTTGCCTTGCAACAGGCCACCTTCGGACCCCTCAAAGAGTTGTTGCAAGGGTTCTTAACGTGCAAAGAGCGTGGCACTCTCTTTACACGAGGCATCGGATTTAACGTCCCCTTCTGACCAGACGTGACTGCGAACTTGATACATCCCGCACAGCCAAACGGACGCCCCACTTCGGCAAGCGTTTTACTGCCGGTCGGGAGAAGACCAAGTGACCATATTTCTTTACCCCAGTCACCCTTGGGGTGAAAACGATTGAGAAGCTCCCCTCATATAATCAATGTTGTGAGTAGTATTGATGTAAATGGACAATAGATGGACAATAGACACCTGTAAACAAAAGGTGATTTAACAGGTTTAAACTATGTAACTGAGTGGACCGTATCAAATGAAACTCGGGTGTTTGTTTATTTTGCTATCTTCTGCAGACTGGAAAAAAATGAACATCAAAATCCAGGTAAGTTTTTAATTTTCTGAAACGTAGACTTCATATAACTTTTTTATATCTAGTTCCTGCCATACCTTAAAACTTTCCTGGATGTACCAGTTTGTTTGTACTCATAGTAATTTTGGAGGTGTAAACACGGCCATATTTTTCAATTCCTTATGATGAACCTTAAAGCAAAATTGTAATTTTCTGCAGTCGCTTCACTTCAAATAGTTGACCATATGGGAAGAAGATCAAACAGTTTATCGGCATCATCAATCGCTATCATAATAATTAAAATGTATACATGTTCTCCCTTTCCCTGCAAGAGCAAACGTATTGTAATACAGGTAAACAAAAATAATTTAGTCACTTTGCGGTATGAACGGTATATGGTATGTGACTGAGCGAATAGGTGACATTAAATTTAAACCGATAAATGCAAAGTTGGGAAAACCTCACAAATTTCTGGAATATAGAGAACTAAGCTGTTAACTCAAAGGAATTTAAATAGTGTAGGAAAATACGGTTCTTTAAAGATCAGTGAGGTTAGAAACTTACAACGACAAAATCATTTTCAGTGACTTTACGTCATTAGTACAGTCTGTGATCTTGAAAATAAATCCTTTCTCAAAAGTATATGACAATCGTGTGGAGTTTCTTTACACATACCATCTTTTCAATTGATCTAAAGACTGAAAGTTTACAAACAGTCATTAGATGCTTTACACATAGACCAAGATCCAATTTATAGCATGTACCTCTGTCAGTGTCCCATGTACAGTCAGGGGACTTACTTAAACAAGTGATTTATCTAATCACTAAAACAAGTACCATTCTGAAAAGTAACAAAATTGACCTCCCTGTGAGTACACAAAAAAATCACCATTTTTAAAAATTAAAAAATCACTTATTTGAGTAATAATTTAAAAGAAATCACTCGTTTAAGTAACTTTTTAATAAATATCAATTAGTTTAGTAATATTTTACATCGCTAAAAACAAAACAAGGAAGGAACAAACACTCTGACAACTGACAATTATTTTTGGGCTGGTTCATTGTTGAAGGCTGTGCAGTGACTTTTAAATGTGCATTTCTGTGTCGTTTGGTCTCTATTGGAGAGTTTTCTCAATGGCAATTACACCACATCTTTTCTAATTAATAAACATTAACATAAGTTGAATTTTAAATCACTTACTTGGCCTATGTAAATTTTTGTTGTCATCTCTTTCTTATTGATCACCTCAAAACAGACAACAAAATCATTCAGATGGTAATCACTTTCCCCTGTTTTACTGTTTTTCATTGTTTGTATTCTGAAATATTTTGATAATATACATGTAATATGAAATAGATAAAATTCCGTGATCCAGCCATTTAAAAAAAAAGGGCCTGTCACCCAATTAAGCAACTTTTCTAGAAAAAATGCAGTAAAAAACAATATTTTTATCAGAACATCCTCCTTTAAATAATCATTAGCAATTAGCAACAATGTTACAACACATAGGAGAATGATTATAATAATATGAACATTTCTGCATAGTATGGTAAAATTCTGTTCAATGGTACTCAAAAAGAAAATCAAAATATGTAGGAGTTTAAAGGACAAGCAATAAAAAGTAAAAGAATAGCTTGCATAGCCTTTTGCCATGTTGGCTGGAGCGAAATAAAAATTGAATACCAACTATAATACTTACCATGTCAACCATATCCTCAAGATCTTCTATGTTTGGTATATTTCCATTTTCCGTAAAATTAAATAAAAGAAATGTCATCATGATCAAAACACAAACTAACTAACAAATAAACTTACAGATAGATTAAATCCAATAAAAACTAATATGCAGAATCCTGCATCTAAGATTAACTGTTGCTCCTTGGACTGCCATGCTTTTATCATGTTTATAAAGCAGTAGGTCAGGTAACAAATTGGGTAATGGTTAATTATGGTCTCAATTTTCAAGTTCAAATGATTAAAGATTTAGGACAATTTTTAAACACTTCAGTAGATATAGGAAGATGTGGTGTGAGTGCCAATGTGACAACTTTCCGTCCAAATAACAATTTTATTAAAAGTAAACCATTATAGGTTAATGTATGGCCTTCAACACGGAGCCTTGGCTCACAACGAACAACAAGCTATACAGGGCCCCAAAATTACTAGTGTCAAACCATTCAAATCGGAAAACCAACAGTCTAATCTATATAAAAAAAAATGAATGTCTACTTCAGTCGATTCAATTAGTTTATGTGAAAGATTTGAACTGCCTTAAAATAATTACCTATTTTCAGCAATGTCAATACTGTCCAGGGAAATTGTGCTGTTATCTAAGACAATAAAATTCCCACCTTCCTCCACTAACCCTGTTGCCTCTCCAAGGTCTAATAGCACTAAATCTTCTTCTGGTTCCTGAAAATTAAAAATATATATTTATAAACCAGCATTTGCATTTAACTTACCACACCATTCAACATGTTCAAGCGAAACCCATCCTCTTTTTTTCTTCCATTCTTCTGCAAGTTCTTTATAGTGTAAAATCAAACACTTGCATGGAGGATTTAATTTCGTTTAACTTGTTTTAAGAACATATCCATGAAATTAATACCCCTTTGAAAATTTAATCTACAAACATTAAAATTTCTACATACATACTTAAAAATGTATAAAACAGTGATACAATTGTGCCTAAGTGTATTCTTCAAAACAATCATCTGAAAGATATACTGTCTGAGGAAAGAAAATCTAGTAGTGGTATTTTTTTACATAAATAAGGCCGTTTCTTCGTTTAAATTGTTTTACATTATCTTATCGGGCCTTTTAAAGCTGACTATGCGGTATGGGCTTTGCTCATTGTTGAAGGCCGTACGGTGACCTATAGTTATTAATGTTTGTGTCATTTTGGTCTTTAGTGGATAGTTGTCTCATTGTCAATCATACCACATTTTCTTTTTTTAAATTGCAGTAGTATTGAGATATTCAAAAATGAATTGGTATGCTTTCTTTAGAATTACTATCATGGCTAAGAATAGCTTATAAATTCATTACTAGATACACATGATAAAATTTAATTTAAGATTTGAAGGACATTATCAAATGATTATCCCTTTCATTGTTGTTACCAACCTGATCTTCATCATCTTCCCTTTCACTTTGAGGGGGTGTGACTTTCAATGGTATCTTTCTTTTTGGGGTTGTTTTCCTCTGATGTCTTTGGGCCACTTGCCTTAGTTGTACTTTTTCTTTTGGGAGCCTTCCCTTTTGTGGATGTGTTAAAAAGTTCTCTTTTTCTGATGTGACATCTCAAAATACTTCCATACTTGGATTAAAATTGAAATTGGAAAGGAATAATTCATTTACTCCTACTTGTACACCAAAGCAACATTGATTTTCTACCACAGGCATATGTAATTCCTTAGCATCATTTTGGATATCTTATTGTTGTCTCTGTTGTGTTGTAGTTCTTTTATATTTGTTACGTTTCCCTAAGTTTTAGTTTGTAACCTGGATTTTTATTTCTCTATCGATTTATGAATTTTGAACAGCGGTATACTACTGTTGCCCTTATTTATTTGGATATGAAATTTTACATGGTTTATCCACATAACAAGTCTTCAGCATGTTCGGTAGAAAACGAAAAATTATAATATTATATGTCTATCTATAACTAGGATTGCTACTGATGCAGCATTATTGTTGCCTAAAATGCAATTATATTACCTCTTATTCAGTTCAATCTGATTAGCATTACTAGTGGTACATGAACTTGGACCAGGTATGCTGAAAAAGAAGAATTAAATGTAAATATCAGTTAGTTTTCTTGATTGAATTGTTTTACATTGTCTTTTGTGGATAGTTGTCTCATTGGCAATCATACCACATCTTCTTTTTTATACCATCATGATCATATTAACTGTTTAATTATTGCATATCAACATGTTGAATGTCTTATACAGATAAAACCTAGTTTTGCACCTCTGAAATTATTTTTTGGGGAAAATTGACAAATTGCGGCTCTTGAACTGAATTGTACTGTGGGTATTGTTATGTGTTTACTTTTCTACATTGGCTAGCATGTTTGCACCTGTCCCAAGTCAGGGGCCTCTGGCCTTTGTTAGTCTTGTATTATTGGTGACCTTCTGCTGTTCTATGGTTGGGTTGTTGTCTCTTTGACATTCTCAATTTTATTGAAAGCAACATGTTGATCACACCTGTTGAATTAAATATATCATTATGAATTTTGGTATAATTACCTCTGTGTGATTTCAGTTGAGTTTCCCTTCTCAACTGAAATATCCTGTAGTCTTGTCAACTGTTCTTGAGCAATTTCCTTGGACTTTCCTTGAAGGAAGGAATATGTATATTTCTCTGGTGTCATTTTCATTGGTGAAATTATGCTTTCCGGCATAAAAGTTTTATACCTGCAGAAGACCTGAGGACGGCCATCAGTCAGTGCTGATCCTCTCACAAATTTGTTGAGCATATTTCCAAATCCCATTTATTTAAATTTTCGAGTTTTCTGTTCCTGAATCAATACCAATACCTCCACTGGTTCGACTGTTAAGGTTTTGAGTTTGGCTACTTACTGCCTTTTTAAGTCTGTTAATTGCCCTGTTTTGAGTTTGGCTACTGCCTTTTTAAGTCTGTTAATTGCCCTAGTTTTAGCCTGTCTTTCTGCATTTCTTATTAAATTAAATGTTCTTTTTTGGTTTATTTTGACCGGGTTTTAGTTTTGGTGCCAAATTTAAATTATTCAAATTATTATATGGAATCACATCAGAGTCGCTGGAGCTCATCCTAATTTCGTCTAAAAAAAGGAGAAAAACAGTTATTGTCATAATCACAACAATTAAATGCAAAATATCAAAAGTGTAATGTTACTCTACAAATATTTGTAAGGATTTAATTTTAAATTGAAATATAGTGAAATGTCATAACATACGAAATGTTTGATGTAAAATTGTGTAAATGAACATGGTACACTGCAAATAAGTTAAAGGTTCCATGTCGAAGGCTGTACTATTACCTAAAGTTGATTACTTTTACTGCATGTTGATTTGGATAGAGAGTTTAGTCATTGGCACTCATACCACATCTTATTCATTCAAGTTAAAAATTAATCAAATTAGAAAATCTGTCATTTAGCATGTTTAGTAGTTTCAAACATTATAAGTTTAATTCATATATATATATTACTATTATTAATAAAATTTAACTTTTTGCTTTCTGTATCATGTTTATAGCAAGAAGTATGCCTTTGGAGAAATCATCTAGCTGTAAATTAGACATTTGCTGAATAATAGATAATCTGTCATTTAGTAGTTTGACCGGTAAGAACCGATTTTGGCCTCACATTTCAGGTTTATCTGTTTAAACACTTAGAGGTCTATTTTTTTTAATCAATTCGTTCCTGGGGAAAATTTTACCTGATTGAGTCATTAAAAACGCACCGATTCAAGCTCAAATATGATAAATCTACCAAATATGCTGAAAAATGTCACTTTTCAGATGGTTTTTGTCAAAAATAAAAGTGGCCGCATCCGTGTTCATCCTCAACCTTTATATATGTTATGTAATTTCATAAAATACAAGTAACATTTCAATATAAAGGATGAACACGAATGCGGCCACTTTCGTCTTACAAAAAACCCACTTAAGCATTGTTAACTGTAAGGCCACACCAATTTAATTTCTTGTTCTACGGATTTTTGGATTCCAAAATTTGGGGCGAGCGAGCGATTTGAAAATTTTAATAAAAAAATATTTAATTTGCAAATTTTTGAGGCGAAGCTTGAAAAGTATAAGCGAGCGATTATAATTTTGTTTTTGTAAACATAAAATAGTAGGTTTTGACAATATTAAAACTTGATTTATCACTTGTACTTTGACATTTCTTTAACTTCTGAAGTATTGTTTCCCTATTCAACAAGAATTAATTAAATCTGGTCTATGTATGACAATGAGACAATTCTCCATCCAAGTCATATTCAGTTTGTGGGCAACCCTTAATGTTATAAATTTATCCCTTTTACATGTTTATGAGGGATCAATATAAGTTATAATATATTTGTTTGTACAAAAGGGCTCATATTTTCTCAAAGAACTATATATCTATCTGGTATTAAATGGTCAAAACATGTCCAAGAATTTTTGTAATATTCCTGGACTTTAGCCATGTTAACACATTTACTTTAACAGTTTAATAATTATTCAAAATAAGTGGACCCCTCTTTCAGAAAAAGTTGTTTAAAATATGATGTAACTCTCCTCTTTTTGAGTACAAAATTCTAAGTTTTTAAAGGTTTTCAATTTGTATATAAGAACTAAACAAATCCTTGGTCATGTTGGTATTTCACTTTCTTTTTTCTACATCAGTAAAATGACCCCTTGTCTGAGGATGGGTTGTTCTCAACCTGTTGATAGCAAACACAGGTCAAAGTACGGCCTTTTACACAGGGCTTTGATACAGACAAGCTAAAAAGGACCCCAAAATTATTAGCGTCCACAATTCGAACAGGAAAACCAACGATCTAATTTATATATCCGAACGGGAAAATACCAATGAACAACATCAACAAACGATGCTGAACAGGCCCCTGAATCAATCAGGACAGGTGCATAAACATGCAGCGGTTATGGATAGTTTTGTTTCGCCAGCATACAATATAATTCTTGCAGTTGAAGGCAAATCCTTCAGAAGTTCTTTGTACTTTATTCTTACAACGAACATTTGTTGATGGGAATATAAGTAAGAGGGAAAGAAACATTTTTTTTGTTCTTAAAAGGTATTTCCACTGTTCTAAATTTATAACGGAGCACTCCCGCTTTGGATAAATAGGTTTCATGCTAAAAGAAATATTCTTACAGATATTTACAGTGTGGTGGGGTGCTTTTATGTTTAAAATCGTTATATACAGGTTAGACTGTGATTTTAAAAACAGATGTTGATATCTTTTTAGAATATTTACAAAAATAAAAATGGTGCGGGAAATGGACATGATTACATTTCCGGATGCGGGAATATAAAAAAAAAATCTGTTTTGAAAAAATTAGGTGCGGGCGGGTCCGTCGAACAAGGAATCAAATTGGTGTGGCCTAAAGAATGATTAATGTTATATACTAAAGCTTTTCATCATGCATATATGTACTTCTATGTGCTGAGGTAGGTAAACGTTGCCAATTCATTAATTGTTTTATATGGTGTGAAATATGTGAAATACTAATTTGATTAAAAAAATACATGCATTATTTATCTTGTTCATATACCTTGCTCTCAGGGTCAAATATTTCAATTTATTCATTTTAATGGTGATCTTGTCATAGCGACAAGCAAGAACAGTTACAATCACCAGCACACCAATTGTTATACATGTGGCAATTATTATACATGCATTTACACCCCAAGGGTGACTGGGGTATAGAAATATGGTCACTTGGTCTTCTCCCGACCGGCAGTAAAACGCTTGCCGAAGTGGGGCGTCCGTTTGGCTGTGCGGGATGTATCAAGTTCGCAGTCACGTCCGGTCAGAAGGGGGACGTTAAATCCGATGCCTCGTGTAAAGAGAGTGCCACGCTCTTTGCACGTTAAGAACCCTTGCAACAACTCTCTGAGGGGTCCGTAGGTGGCCTGTTGCAAGGCAAAATTTCTGTCCCTATCCAATATACCCTCATTTTCCAGTGGCAGTTCAAATTTCCCCGACCATCATCCCAGATGGCCTCTATTGTATCAACCTACCTATTGTATTTATTGTGAACTTGTTCTCGTCCTGAATATGCATGAAATATTTGCCACTGGACGTTAAGCAACCAACAATCAATCAATATACATGCATTTAAGTTTTCACAATCTCCCATCATGCTGGTAGCTCAAATTCTGAAACGGATAAATCTTTAAATTAGTAGGATAAGGAGGAATTGCTATACATCATGATTATCATGCACAATTTTTAATCGTCTGCCATTTTGGCTTTAAAATCATAATTTTGATCATGCAACTTTGCTATTATGATTAGTGGTTTTAATTAATAATAATTAACCCCAGAAAGAAGTACGTGCGTTTATTGTAACCATCCTAATTTTTATCCAAATTTTAAAAAGCCACTGTTTAACATGTTTAAGACTAAACGTTGCTACCATAGACATGATAGACTTGATGTAAAAGAATATTAATAAAAAATCCACATCTATCTTCCTACCCTTTTTTTTCAAGCATTTAATTAACCAGTCAACACACATACTTTTATTTTTGATCTTAGATAGAAGGAGTAGTCTGGTGGTTTTACATATACTTAAATATAATCACAAAATATAATCAAGGGGCCATGCCAGAATTAGTTTGCGCAATGTTAATGATTGGACACAGTAAACTGCTTACTCCAAATCTTCTCATGTCTGTCATTTTAATCTTTTTCTGACTCCTCTCCAACCTCTGAAACATCATCCATTTCCAAAGCTTCTTTCACATTTGTAAAATCTGCCTTCTTTTTGTCCTTAGTCTTTTCCAAAAATAATATTTTGTAATATTCCCTCATGTCAATGTCTTGAATTTTGCCAACATAGCTAAATATTTCTTTTTGCAATTGATTTTTCGTCATGTTGTTGACATCTTCTAATTGTATTCGTTCTTCAAGTGTTATTGGAACTGGATTAAATAATTTTATGTTATCATCTACATTTTCTTGGAGAATACTTTTGTAAATTATAAGCCTGGTACCTTTGATAACCGATTTTGAAGATGCAATTTAGCGATTTTAGCAATCATTATTTTGCTTTGATCAAGAAAATCACGAGTAAGAGTTTACATTTAAGTTTTGAAACAAGCACTAGAATTGAATGTCCTACAACATTCATAAACTGTCATCAACATGTAGAATAGTTTATCATTATTATACTAATCGACATTTGGTGGGATTTTATTTCTCAATCTGTAGGTATTATGTGGTTTTAGTAGGATTGATATTCTTTTCGACATTTTGAGATTGCCTCAGGCATCATCAACCTCTTCAATACTATAAAACTATAGTTTGTACCAGGCAGTATATATATTGTACATATGGTTTGTCTATAGTATGTGTTGACACTTTAAAGTAAATGTCTTCTGTTCTAAGGACTCTATATGAGGTCAAAACACATGGAACATGGTATTTGGAAAAACGAGAGAAAGTTTAAATGAAAACCAGACATGAACTCTGGTTACAATACATATTTTGTTTACATATTTTCATACGAAATAAAACTAGCAAAACTAGTTATATATAGAGATTAAATAACGTTTAAGTTACTTAGTTTTTCCTCCTCTTCTGGTATGCTTATTTCCCTTGAATACAATTATCATTTATATTAAGAAAACACAAACAGTTGATGTATTGTCATATTACAATAGATTAAAAACAACTTTGCGCCATTTTGTAATCATAAACAGTCTTCGTCCTTCAAATGCTTTAATTATATTTGATGAATTTATGAAATGTCAAACGTTTACGTGATTTTAACATTTAAAGCGCCTTTATGATTAACATTTTGTCTTTAAAATGCTTGAATAATTGTATCACTTTTAGATTATTTGGTTCTTTAATTATTAATCTTACAGCTTCAATAAAAAAAAAATCATTATCCATTTCCAATTTTATTTAACTGTTCCGAACTTAAAAGATTCTATAGACACATATTTGTGATATATCAGTTAAGCATGTTCAGATTTGAATGACAATATTTGAGTTGAGAACCTTTCACTTGAGCTTCTCATCAGTATTTACATGAAGATCAATAATAGGAGATTAATGAAAACCAAAACAAATAGATAGATGTACACTTAAGTCATGTAAGTATACGTTATCAGTTTGTGTTAATGCCTTGTACTTAATTCACATTTCAGAAACGTACAGGCATTTTTGTTGCTAAATCCAAAAATAATATATCAGACTATACATTGTTTCCATACATACTACAATTGATACAATTAATACACTTAGGTTTAATTGTAATCTTTATATTATTGGTGATTAAATTAATCACCAAATATTCAGCTGAAACTTCTACTTAATGAACCTTCAATTGGTAAGTGGCATTCCACATAATAGTTAAATTTGAATATTGTCTATATCGCAAATTCATTTTATTTTGATATTTTAAAACATAACTAAACATGCATTGATATCCAGGTATTTATTTTTATCCTGCAATGTTTATCAAGCTAAAACATAACCCGGTTTATTGGTTTGCTTTATGCCTTCCTAATATATTTTATCCAGAATAGCACGTTGATGCTATTTTCATTCTTCTAACACTTTGCCATAACACTGCTAGTGAACTATGACCCCCTTAGGGTGTAATCAGTCTTTTTAAAATCAAATAAGCGTTTAAATTCTGCATCCTGTCAATATGTTTATCTTATGCATCATATATAATACAAACCCAATGTTTTCGTAGAATGATTATTATAGGTGTGCTAAGATCGAAGATGCTTACTACAGTTTTATACTAGGAATATTTGACTTACTAACTGGTTAAAATTGAGTTTTTAATCCAAGGGTTCCCTTGTATTGATGCTTTGTGCCTTTTACCTATTTTCCATTAACTGATTGAATTAGTCGAAAAAATACTTTTATTATTGTTTTGCTGTTTCAACACAGAGCATGTTAAGTGAGGGAAGTACAAATACTAATTTCGACTTAAATTGTTTGCTTAGCAAGAGGTGTTTTTTTTTTTTTTATTAAAACACGAAAAACTGTTTGGTCCTCAATGCTTTTCAATCTTGTACTTTATTTGGCCCTTTTAACATATTTTTATTCGAGCGTCAATGATGAGTCTTTTGTAGACGAAACGTGCGTCTGGCGTAAATATTAAATTTCAATCCTGGTGTCTATGATGAGTTTATTTACAAACACTGCTAGTGGAGATTTCCAAGCGGGTATCACAAGCCCAGTAGTCAGCACTTCTGTGTTGACTTGAGTTATCATTGATATGTTCATAATTATAAATTTACTGTTAACAAAACTTCGATATTTTGAAATACTAATATAAAAAAGAAGATGTGGTTTGATTGCCAATGAGACAACTATTCACAAAAGACCAAAATGACACAGACATTAACAACTATAGGTCACCGTACGACCTTCAACAATGAGCAAAGCCCATACCGCATAGTCAGCTATAAAAGGCCCCGATAAGACAATGTAAAACAATTCAAACGAGAAAACTAACGGACATTTATGTTAAACTAGAGGCTCTAAAGAGCCTGTGTCGCTCACCTTGGTCTATGTGAATATTAAACAAAGGAAGCAGATGGATTCATGACAAAATTGTATTTTGGTGATGTTGATGTGTTTGTACGTCTTACTTTACTGAATATTCTTGCTGCTTACAATTATCTCTATCTATAATGAACTTGGCCCAGTAACTTCAGTGGAAAATGTTCGTAAAAATTTACAAATGTTATGAAAATTGTTGAAAATTGAAAAATGAATGAAAAAGAAGAATGTTCTACCTCAGGAATAGATTACCATAGCTGTATTTGGCAAAACTTTTATGAATTTTTGGTCCTCAATGCTCTTTTACCTTGTACTTTATTTGGCCTTTTTAACATTGTTTGATTCGAGCGTCACTGAGTCTTTTGTAGACGAAACGCGTGCTGGGGTAAATATTAAATTTCAATCCTGGTGTCTATGATGAGTTTATTTTGAACATTGTTTTGTGTCACTTTGGAAATAATAAATTTTAAATGATTATCCTTTGCAAACCAGACTTAGCATTGTGACAGAGTCCTCAGACCCTCCTTGGGCCTGAGTAAGTCCACTTTATACCAGTAATGGAAAGAGGTCATGTACTCTTCTGTCTTCGGTCTTGAGTCATATATTCTGGAAACTGTAGTGATATAGTGTGTCTTCTGTATTAATTTTTCAGTGCATTGTGTTTTTGTATATATATTTGCGAATTTTCAGTTTTTTAGTATTTTTATATTACTACACTTTTTTACGTTGCGTAGTATTTATATAGTCTGCAATTTTTGTGTTTTAAATTCTACTATCTTATATAATGCATTGTTTGATTTTATGAAATACTAGATTTGGGAGTAAATCAATAGTTGGGATCTACCTGTGGTACAATTTTATATAAAATATTGCTGGAGTTTATGAAGTGCATGATTATGGATTAAATCAATAGCTTGAGATTTACCAGCGAAAGTGAACTCTGTTCATGTTCATTAACACCTTAGAGTATTTCATTCAATAGATATATTGACAAGGAATAATACGGCTCATTTATGTATCATTGTAGTTTTATAAATATGTATACATATATTCATGGTATGTTCTATTTGGGTACATTGTTAGTGGAATTGTGGTAATTTACTTTGTTGTGTGTTTATCTTTTTTACATAGTGTGTAATTAATACACTGACCAATCTTTCCCAATTATAATCATTTTTATCGATAATATTATGTCCTTTCAATTTTCCTCGCATTTAATTTAATGGAATTCAATACAACTGCCATACAAGTAAGAGGTTTAGCGTGCTATTAAACCAGGTTTTACCCACCATTTTCTACATAGAAAATGCCTGTACCAAGTCAGGAATAGGACAGCTGTTTTCCAGCCATTCTTTTATTTTGTGTGTTTGAGCGTTTTAATTTGCCAGTTGTTTATAGTCTTTCCCTGTTTTTTGAATATTTCTCCGAGTTGGGTATTTTTGTTTTCTACTTTTTTCTGTTTTTTCCTCTAATGTTTCTTTACATCCGGAATAACCTATTTTGAAAAATTCATGTATAATCCTTTATCATTTCGGCCTTGGGCAGTCTTCCTAAATCTTCAATTCCAGTCATCTTTTTACTAAAAAGATATTTTCCATGGACAATATTTGCAACTTTCAAATGGAGACTTAAACAAATCTCACTTATAGTTTTTATGGCAAGAAAAATGCACAACTTGTTTTCAGAATTGAAATTTAATATTGATAATTTTATTAACAGGTTTTTTTTAATTACTTTTTTAAAATTACTTTTTATATTTATTAGTTTTTTTTGTTCCTTGTTCTCTCTAGAAAAAAGTTCCGATACATATAAAGTATTTAAAACACGGCTTTAACTTTAACGAAATTTTGATTAAATATACCTCTTTGATATCTTTCAAGATGTATGATAGTACTCTTGAGAATGATAGTTTTTTTTATATAGAAAATTTCAAAATAAAATAATTAAGAGAGTTGACGTTAAACTAAATTTTTAAATGTAACTTTCTACATAAACTGACCTGCGGGAATTCTGCTTTGAGGTTCTCTAGTGTCTCTCGCATGACAAGCACTGTGTCCAGCTCATCAAACCCCAAACACACATTTGAGCTCTTCCTATTGTCATACATAGTAACATAATAGTAGACGCTACTATTATTACCCCTCCACATCGTGAGAGCATTTTTTCCCCAAACGATACTCGAAATTGGATATTTCCCTTCTCGTTCATACTTTTCACGACAACAAGTTGGTTTTCGGTAGATGAAGTTTCCATTTTGATCGACTAATGAAAGTCGGGGAACTCAAAAGACACGTAAATGTATATGGGGATGGTTAATGAATATTCATATTTCGTTACAAAGGTAAAAAAGACAACGTCAAACAAAAAGACCAATAAAAAAGTTCGTCAAAGTCCTACAGTTCACTAATAACAAAGAAAAAACGACACTTTAAAGGAGGGAATGTCAAGTACGCATGACAATAAAACGGGTTTTACAAAAATACTATAATAATTTCAAGGTTAAATTAAACAAATAGACGAATAAATAGTTCGTAAAAGTCTTACAGGTCACAAAAAACGACACCCAAACGGAGGGAATATCAAGTACGCATATCCGAAACTTCAGAAAGTTCCATGTCTTCGCACATCATTTTTCTTGGAAATCTTCTAATTCAAATTGCCTCTTAACGTGCAAAGAGCATGGCACGCTCTTAACACGAGGCATCGGATTTAACGTCCCCCTTTTGACAGGACGTGACTTCGAACTTATAACATCCCCCACCAAAGAACAAGACACAATCAAAACACTTACCGATAACTATCAACATATAATTGAACTATTTAGGAACTATCCGGGTTGTAAACTCACCTTCTTGCAGCTTCCATCGTATGCTATACATGCGTGGAATAAATATAAACATCTTGAGATAAAACAATTTATAAAACAAGACATCCAACTTCTGAAACAATAAACAGAAATTAATGAGCATATAAGCAAAATCAACAGGACATTTGGATTAATTTCACCAAATTTTGCCTCAGATATCTATCATAAAGTAAACAAGAAAAATTCCGACAACAAACGTAAAGCATCTGACCAATATAACTTTAACTTGTACCGTGACGGAACACTCCCAGATACGACCCTAGCAAGAGTGTGGCTGTGTAAGATAACAAAACTAGTGATATTTGACTTGCTAAATTGCTCTAAAGGTACTAGCTATCAGGGTGAGAACCTCCACAGGTATCGCTGGTCCTATGGACAATTTTACTACTTGGAAATTGTATAACACAAGATGGCTTTAGTTGAAAACCCCAATTTAAAGCATTCAATGAGTGACAGCAAGCTCTATATTGGAAAAACTTATGAGAACAGATATGTGTTAAATATTGAAAAATCATTAAAGAAAAAATATGAGACTACACAGAAGTCTGAGACTGAATATTAATTTACAGGCGGGGATATAACTGCTAAACTACATACAGTTTCGTTTGAGTTATTCATATTCGCATGTTAAACTTACTTTGATTGATTGATTGTTGGTTGCTTAACGTCCAGTGGCAAATATTTCATGCATATTCAGGACGAGAACAAGTTCACAATAAATACAATGGATAGGTTGATACAATAGAGGCCATCCGGGATGATGGTCGGGGAAATTTGGACTGCCACTAGAAAATGAGGGTATATTGGATAGGGACAGAAATTTTGCCATGCAACAGGCCACCTACGGACCCCTCAAAAAGTTGTTGCAAGGATTCTTAACCCTTGGGGGAATTATTTTGATTCAAGCATCACTACTGAGTATTGTACATAAAGACAAAATGCGTGTCCGACGTAGAAAATCATCAACCCCAATACCTTTGAAACGTCGGTATAATAAGTTATCCAAACATGTTGGTGGGGTTCGTGTTGTTTATTCTTTAGTTTTCTATGTTGTGTCATGTGTACTATTGTTTTTCTGTTTGTCTTTTTCATTTTTAGCCATGGCGTTGTCAGTTTGTTTTAGATTTATGAGTTTGACTGTCCCTTTGGTATCTTTCGTCCCTCTTTTAAAAGATACATTTCTCATTTAAAATTTCATTAAGAAGTTGTTTTTATATTTTTCACAGAAGTCCGCTGCACAGCAAGTGATGGGTCCACCACCGCAATATAATTATAACGCATTACTTCCCACTGTCGATTTGGATCAACAACAATGGAATCAAACCCTACAGAGGCCCATGACACCACCAGAAAAAGAAAGCTACCCGTTACAATCACTCCAGGTGATTGTACCAAACAAACAGAAAAGAACCGCGGAAGCAAGTGTTGGGGAGCAAGGAAGCAAAACACCAAAGATAGGACAAAAAGAGAGAATTTCTCCGACAGTGTCAGGGTTTGATGAAAACACCCTTCCTGGGCTTATCAATGATTTAATTTATAAACCGGCTTTCATGTATTAATAATATACAATTATAGCCTTTGTATGAGGTCGATACGAGGTTATAGCGACCCAAGAGAAGCATATCGACTTCGGACGACGAAGTCCGAGGTCGATATGCTTCTCTTGGTCGATATAACCTCGTATCGACCTCAAACAAAGGCTACAATTGTTATATTATTAATCAAGAACTATTGCATGAACAATATATTGTTTTGCATGTCTTCAAAACCATTATTACTGTAAAATTTTCAAATGTTCATACGTTATAACAGAAACACAACAATCAATATATAGATGTTTGCTTCTTTAATTGAAACAATATATAACAATTAACAGATAAAGTAACAAGAAATTTACAACAAAAACATTTTGTATATGAAGCTATACCTTTGCAGGGTTGTTCACATATGGGTGAACATTGTAATTTATATTAACAGTTACATTGTTACAGTTATTAAGAAATGGCATTTTCATATCTGGTTGTGGTAGGTTTAAAAAATTTTGATTTGTCTTCAATGTCTCGGGTTTCATTATATTTGTATTTGAGGGACCATTACCAATTTCTGTAAGAATTTCATCCAATTGGTTATTAGGCAAAATGTCATTCATTACAGTTTCATTCTGTGAGTTTGATAAAAGCTCTAAATCAAAATTTGCATCACTCAATTCAACAGGAATATTTTCCACCCCTTCATTGGCTTCAACTGTAATTGTACTTTGAGACAAGCAAAGAAAATCTATATTAGATATACTTGATTTCTTTCCACATGTTTTTGAGCTTAAAATTTCCGACATATGCCGTTTCTTTTTTTCACAAGTTTTTCCAGAGTAAGTTTTTAGAGATGTTTCTGACTTGTGTCCCGTAACTGTCATTATATGTCTGCTTGGAATATCCGCTTCGTCAAGAAGATGAACAGTTGTTGCTCGGCAGGAATGATTGGTACATATGTGAGAAAGATTTGCCATTTTGCTAATTTCATTTATGAATTGGCCAAGTCTATTATGACCTAGAGGTATATTGTCATAATACACTCCTTCTTTAGGGTATGATCTTGCTTGTTGAAATAATTTTACACATTTAGGATTCAACCTTCTGATATACTTCACAAAAGACTTCACTTGACATCTTTCACCATCTGAAAAAAGCATGTTAAACATTTCTAAAAGTCTTCTGCAGTCAAATAATATTTTTTCTTTATATGATCATAGAGTTTATACAATAATTTAAAATTAAAAACCCAACAATTCTCAAAATTTTATATGTAATGAGGAATTTAAAAATTCTTCTTAAAGAAATAATATTTCTATGGGTTCCGAGTCATTTTGGAATCATTGGAAACACAGCTGTAGACCTTGAGGCAACGAATGCCCTGGGTGACCTTCTATCTAACTGTGATATACCATATACTGATTTTAAATCTAATATAGATATCTAATATTAGAGAATATGTTTTTAATATATTGAAAAATAAATGGAGTAAAAAAGATGATAATAAATTGCATGAAATTAAACCTAATTTAGGCAAACCTTTTAATAATATTATGTGCAGAAAAGATCAGTGTGTTATTACTAGATGTCGTATTGGTCATACTAGAATAACACACGAGTATCTTTTAAAAAATGAAGATGAACCACAATGTGTACCTTGCAACTGCAAGTATACTATTAAACATGTTTTAATTAATTGTATTGACTTTGCTGATATTCGTAAGAAGCATTTCAATGTCAATAGTATGTATGATTTATTCAATAATGTTCCATTTACAAATATTGTTGCTTTTTTAAAAGAAATTAGAATTTATTATAGAATGTAAGAATGTTATTATATTTAAATCGATTTTAATTTTTATCACATTATTTTACTGTTGATTTTTATTTGTATATAATAAATTTGCTTTAGTCAAGAATTTTAGTATATTGAAGGACCTTTTGTCTTATTTTAAAAATATGCTTTAAATTGTAAAAATTATTCCAATTAGCTCTCGCCGCGATATAGCTTGTTTGTGCTAATGCGGCGTAAAGCAACCAACAATCAATCTATTTTGTTTTTCGTATATTATCCCATGCATATATTCATTGATATTTGACATATACATTGTACAACGTATTTACCAACTATAAATATCACATTTTCCTATTAATGTTTGATTGTAATATGAAAAAATGGCAAAATAATATTATAAAAATGTCTGCCAGTGTGGTTCAAAACACTTGTTAAAAAAAAATATGGGATATGTAGCTATATTGGTTGATATTTTTTAACTCACTAATGGTTATTAATTATGAAATGAATGATTTATATTTGTATGAGTTTTAATCAGGTCAATAAATAGTGTGGTTCTGATAACTTAATAAAAAAGGTAGGTCAGTCCATTTGTTTTATTTTTATTTTAAAAAATGCAATAGTTTTATGTAGATTGCATCTTTAATATGCATAACATAACTTCTTATAAGTATATATTAAATCAATGCAAAAAAAAATTAAAGGGTAGTTACTTTGTAGGTGGGTAGAAAACAGATGTTTGTCCCTTTTATCTGTTTATAAGAGGCGGAAATTACCCCTCTTATGTCCACGAGGCTCCAAGATAATAAGCTTTGACAACTTAAAAAAAAGTTTTCATGTTCACGATCAGTGTTTTTTAAATATTGGACTGTATGCACATGAAGATATATATTTATTTTTTTAATATATTTTACAGACCAGCAAACATTGTTACAGTTTCACAACTGCCAAAAGTACCAAGACAAAAGAAATACATACCAGATATTTCAGGTAATTTTAAGTAAAACTAATAAAAAATGATGTCATGACTGAATAGTCAGTGTGCCACCATGGTACTGATAAATCAGAGGGAGCTACATGTACATGTAACTGAACCAAGGAACATAGGGGTCAGTCTATTGTATGACTGCATGTTCTGATAGGCATATATATATATAATATATATATAGTTAAAATGCATGGACGGTTTTCATAATTTAATTTAACAATAACAATTGTGATTAATCAGTCAATGACCACATAAAATCAAATATACTGCAGCTGTCCTATTTGAGCAGTCAAATTATATTGACTGTATATTCATATGTGATATACAGTCACTGACCGTATATCACCTTGTTTATGACGTTGACAATGCGTTTCCGTAGAGTTTTATTTATGACGTCAATAAAACATACAGGTTCGCGGAAATTTTACGTCGTCCGCTTCAAATTAAAAAATGATGGTTTTTACCCTAAATACTTCATTTAGAACACTTATAAGAGTTGCAGTATATAAAAAATAACCATACATTGTCTCGAAATATCAATCGGTTATTTGTACTCGGCTCGAAACAGGTAGAAGTGCTCGGCACAGCCTCGCTTTCTACTTGTTTCTAAGCCTTGTACAAATAACATTGATATTTCGAGACAATGTATGGTTATTCTATATTTAGTAAACAATGCTTAATAACAATTATAATATAATTCTAATTAAAATACAAATATAAAAGTGATATATCAAATTTTAAACAATTTATCTTCACAATTTCAAGATAAAATAATTGCCAATATTATTTTATCACAAAATAAACTTAACTTCAAAAACAAAATTTAAAAAGTATTTTGCAAAGATAGATATGAGTCTCAGATTAATTTTGTCTGCACACTACATGTACACCATCAACTGGTATGCTGGTGGACAGTCTTAAAGGTCCAGTAGAAAAGATATGTGTTCTGAGAATTATGGCTCTTAAACATATGGTTCTAGTTCCCATTTATAAAATGATTACCTACATATTTGTACTTCAACTTTCTAAATTACATGCACATTTTGTACGTTTAATTCTTTTAAATCAACCAGTCTATGATCCTGACTGATGTACATTGTAGTCAAATAATTGTAATTTAAATGGTTCATATTTACTTACTTTCAGTAATTTCCTACATTGAAAAGCCAAGTTTGGACCACACTTATTGCACTAGCACTGAAGTTAGTGAAGATGTCTCCATTGAGGAAAAATGTGTAATATTAATTGAAAATAGCAACACCTTAGAGGTACGAAATTAATTGGGATTTTATTTGATATTGAAAATTCCTCCATTGGATGTAACAGTCAAAAGCCATGTAAAAGATATTTTTTAATCTTATGAACTATAGAAATAATATGTATTTCAATCAAAAATTGATTCGTTTTAAGTTATTAGATGGCAGTTCATACATCAAAAATTATATAATGTAAGAAGCAAGGTGCTTTTATATTCAAATTAATACATCAATATTAAATATGATCTATTCAAACATTTTACTTAATATATATTTACTTTTAAAATTTGTAATCCAACTTGAACATGTTGAAATATAGTATTACATGTAAATGGGTTTTTTTTAGTCATTTTACCATATAACTGTATATCATTCTGAACATGCATGAAATATTTGCCACTGAAGGTTAAGCAACCAAAAATCAATCAATCATAAAACTGTATTGTTTTATTGTTACCAACTTGACTTAAGTAAACAAAAAATACAAAAACAATTTCATAAATTGTTTGCATTGATTTATGTATTTATAATTATTACTTTTTTTCACAGCAAAAATGTCAAAGATATGAGACAGATAATAACCAGCTACGGAAGCAAGTTAAATTGCTACAAGTTGAACTACATGCTACCAAAGAGGAAAATAAAGTTTTAAATGAGAAGTTTAATAATACAGATGAACTGCTAAAGGACAAACTCGTTGAAAAGTTGACTAAATCAAATAGTAATGTTAATAGTTATCAAAAGTACCAGGATTATAATTTTATACGCCAGACGCGCGTTTCGTCTACATAAGACTCATCAGTGACGCTCATATCAAAATAGTAAAAAAAGCCAAATAAATACAAAGTTGAAGAGCATTGAGGACCCAAAATTCCAAAAAGTTGTGCCAAATACGGCTAAGGTAATCTACTCCTGGGGTAAGAAAATCCTTAGTTTTTCGAAAATTTCAAAGTTTTTAAACAGAAAATTTATAAAAATGACCATATAATTGATATTCATGTCAACACCGAAGTGCTGACTACTGGGCTGGTGATACCCTCGGGGACGAACCGTCCACCAGCAGTGGCATCGACCCAGTGGTGTAAATAGTTATCAAAAGTACCAGGATTATAATTTTATACGCCAGACGCGCGTTTCGTCTACATAAGACTCATCAGTGACGCTCATATCAAAATAGTAAAAAAAGCCAAATAAATACAAAGTTGAAGAGCATTGAAGACCCAAAATTCCAAAAAGTTGTGCCAAATACGGCTAAGGTAATCTACTCCTGGGGTAAGAAAATCCTTAGTTTTTCGAAAATTTCAAAGTTTTTAAACAGAAAATTTATAAAAATGACCATATAATTGATATTCATGTCAACACCGAAGTGCTGACTACTGGGCTGGTGATACCCTCGGGGACGAACCGTCCACCAGCAGTGGCATCGACCCAGTGGTGTAAATAGTTATCAAAAGTACCAGGATTATAATTTTATACGCCAGACGCGCGTTTCGTCTACATAAGACTCATCAGTGACGCTCATATCAAAATAGTAAAAAAAGCCAAATAAATACAAAGTTGAAGAGCATTGAGGACCCAAAATTCCAAAAAGTTGTGCCAAATACGGCTAAGGTAATCTACTCCTGGGGTAAGAAAATCCTTAGTTTTTCGAAAATTTCAAAGTTTTTAAACAGAAAATTTATAAAAATGACCATATAATTGATATTCATGTCAACACCGAAGTGCTGACTACTGGGCTGGTGATACCCTCGGGGACGAACCGTCCACCAGCAGTGGCATCGACCCAGTGGTGTAAATAGTTATCAAAAGTACCAGGATTATAATTTTATACGCCAGACGCGCGTTTCGTCTACATAAGACTCATCAGTGACGCTCATATCAAAATAGTAAAAAAAGCCAAATAAATACAAAGTTGAAGAGCATTGAGGACCCAAAATTCCAAAAAGTTGTGCCAAATACGGCTAAGGTAATCTACTCCTGGGGTAAGAAAATCCTTAGTTTTTCGAAAATTTCAAAGTTTTTAAACAGAAAATTTATAAAAATGACCATATAATTGATATTCATGTCAACACCGAAGTGCTGACTACTGGGCTGGTGATACCCTCGGGGACGAACCGTCCACCAGCAGTGGCATCGACCCAGTGGTGTAAATAGTTATCAAAAGTACCAGGATTATAATTTTATACGCCAGACGCGCGTTTCGTCTACATAAGACTCATCAGTGACGCTCATATCAAAATAGTAAAAAAAGCCAAATAAATACAAAGTTGAAGAGCATTGAGGACCCAAAATTCCAAAAAGTTGTGCCAAATACGGCTAAGGTAATCTACTCCTGGGGTAAGAAAATCCTTAGTTTTTCGAAAATTTCAAAGTTTCTAAACAGAAAATTTATAAAAATGACCATATAATTGATATTCATGTCAACACCGAAGTGCTGACTACTGGGCTGGTGATACCCTCGGGGACGAACCGTCCACCAGCAGTGGCATCGACCCAGTGGTGTAAATAGTTATCAAAAGTACCAGGATTATAATTTTATACGCCAGACGCGCGTTTCGTCTACATAAGACTCATCAGTGACGCTCATATCAAAATAGTAAAAAAAGCCAAATAAATACAAAGTTGAAGAGCATTGAGCATTGAGTCTTATGTGTTAAATGTTTTCTTGGACTGCCAAGTATTTCAATGCTTTTTGGAATTTTTAAATTATTAGAAGGACATGCTTCAAAAATGAAATACTGGATGGGTCCCGACTCAAGTGACGGCAAAAGATGGCAAGTAAATAATAAGAAAAAACCTGGTGCTTCAAGGAAGTTTTTTTGAAGAATTTGTTATAACTCTTTTGAGGTTGAGGCTAGGACTAAACACATTTGTGTTGTCTCTTTTGTTTGGTGTTTCACAGTCAACAATTAGCAGGGTTTTCACGACTTGGATATCTTTAATGGCACAATGTTTAGGACCACTTATTAAATGGCCATCTAAGGAAAAGATTAAAAAACATATGCCTCTATCATTTCGTAGAAAATATCCTAACACTCGTGTAATCATCGATGCTACTGAATTTTATGTGCAGAGACCAAGAAACCCAACAGCACAGTCAAAAACGTGGTCAAATTACAAGTCAAAGAACACTTTTAAAACGCTTGTAGGTATAACACCAAATGGAGCTTTTTCGTTTATATCTGACTTATGGACTGGTAACATTTCTGATAGGAGCATTACTGAAAGAAGTGGATTCATTGATTTGATTGAAAAGGGGGATCATGTAACGGGTGACAGAGGGTTTTTAATCAAAGACTTATTATTATCAAAAGGTGCCACCTTAAATATGCCACCATTTACCAGACCATGTAAACATGGAAAAGGACGATGTCTTACGGCAAAGGAGATTAAGGAATCAAAATCCATAGCCTCTTTGAGAATACATGTAGAAAGATCAATTCAGAGACTGAAATCTTATAAATTCTTAAGTGGTGTTATGCCAATAAATTCACTTTCTGTTGCTAATCAGGCTCTTAAGGTTGCAGTATTTTTTTGTAACCTGATGAAACCATTAGTTCAAAAGTTATAAAACTTGTTTTGTTTAATAAATCATTTGAAATTTATTTGACATATATATTAATTAAAGGAGCAATGATTGGCAATTGTTTATCCAGTGTTTCTTTTTTTCTTTTATGATTCATGTTAATACTACAAATTATATTCCTTGATTAAAAAAAATCAACAGCTTAATAAGAGAATTATTCTGTTCTAAATTTTCTTTCAAAAACTGATAAGTAGTGGAAATATGGCTTTATCATGTATTCAAAATAAAAATTTTGTCAAAACTAACAGATGTACACGTCTATGCACAATAGTAGGTTATCTCCCATTTGAAAGAGTTGTCTTTTCTAAATTTAGAAGAATAGAGACTATTTACAGTATCAGCTGATAATGTTTTAAATAATGAAAGCGACATATATCATAAGTTTTCTTAACATAAAAGAAGATATTTATTATGTGTAATATTGTTTATTTTAGTTATGTTTAATCAAATTAAATTATATAACCAAACTTTATCACTGTTTTATATTGTGAATTGTAATGAACTTCAAACAAAGTATTCAACTGGTACATGTGTAATTCTGACTCTATACTAGCAGAATTTTTGGTAGAACATATGAACTGTAGAATGATGCAAGTTTTGGAAAAACATTAGACCAAAATTGTTCATCAAATGGTATTCTCTCATGATGTACACCTTTAAAAGTAAATAATACAAAATCACACCATTTTCGTTTAGTAACTGCAAGCTGACATTGAATTTGACAGTAATACGGAGATGTGTCATTTCTCTTCATAAGTGGAGTATCATTTTCTATGTGAAAGTTTGTTTTGTCTAAACAAGCAGCATTGATTGGTGTTTCTTCTGAAAATTTATATGGTAATTTTATTTCCAAACAACCTTGTCCACAGCATTTACACTCTAATAAACCATCAGGAGAGCAACCTAAGTAAGGACTGTTGTTGTCAATTACAAACCCAGATAATTTACATTCTAAATTATCATGCAAGTTTTTTTGTCATGAAGATAAGACTCTCTAGCAACATGTTCAAATTTTTTTCCATGTCTTAAAGCAGGCAAGTCTGAATTAACACTGTTTGTAAGACCTAAAATGAGTTTGACTAGATGGCCATCAGGGTTTCTTCCTGAAAAATGAAGACAACTATATAAAATGGAAGCTGTTATTCTGCCATGTCTCTGATAAAACCACAAATCACTATCACTCTGACTGATAGTCTTTTCGAATATATCAGTGAAATAATTATCAGGGATATTTCTATGTATGTGCTCAATAAAAGATTCAAGTGAATCATCTGGCGAATCATCATTATTAAATTGTGTTGCTAGATCTAGTATGTTGACAGGCAGACACTCAAAATCATACTCCGAACCAGAGCTATCTGACAGAACATATGCTGCGCATGCTGGTAAGTTTTCTGATTTTATTAACCGAAGCATTTCTTTTTCTACAGCATGTGGTGTCATGTTATGACAAGAAGGCCTATAATGGTCACTTGTTGGTTTGATTGGTGGTTGTCCTGTAGGCTCACTCCTCAGGTCTAAAGAGGTTATTTTTACTGGAGCTGATGTTCTGACTGGGTTAACCCATTTAGCAGCCTTGTCAGTAACAGAAATAACAGATCTATCGGACAAATCCTGACAAAATCTTTGCATCCCGAACAGGAGTGCTGCCACGTGCTTACATGTTCCATCACCACTGTAAAATATTTATATACACTGAAGTATTCATTTTTTAGAAGTGCTTGAGGGATTAAACATTTTCAAAAAAACAATGTTTCCCTATATTTAAAAAATAAAAACAAAAAGTTGCTTGAAAAAAAAAACACTTTTGTTTCTGAAAAATCAACATTGACTATCCCGGCTTGTTTGCATCTCTTTTTTGAAGGTGATAATTCTGAGAGAAAAAAAATGGAAATTAATTTTATGTGCCCTTTACAGTAATTTAGAGTGAACTGATAATATGGTATTCCATGTAGGTTAAAAATCAAAAACAGATGACATAATAAAAATACACATTTTTTTGGCAATTCTTGATGGGATTATTCATCTTTTTTAATCTTTATTTTATTTTTCTCGCTCATTACTTTCATTTTTATCTTAAACAGATATGGCTAATCAGAATTCTACAATTACATGTACTTGATAACTGTATTCTTGATATTATTATTCTTTTCTGTTTTCAACATACTTTTTAACCAATCTATTCATTATTTTCTTGCGTTATTCTTTATATTTTAAAACCCCATTATTCTCTATTCTGTAAACCCACACCCTCGGACTCGGATTATTCATGTAAGAACTTACGCCACACATGTACATTCTGCTGAATGTATTGACCCATCAAATAGGACCACTATCCAAACTTCGTACGGGTCAGCAGACTGTCTCTCTTCTGGTACACATGCTGCTTTTACATAGTGTATATCGCTGTGAAATTTTGACTGCCTAACATCACGGATATGTCCATTAGAATGAAGACGGTAACTGTTGTCATTTTTATAGCCTTTCAAACGTTCATTTGTCCAATTACAAATGTTTTTTAAAAAATGATTAACATCAAACGCTTCAATTATTGGAATTGTATTTAAATCATCAGACCAATCAATAACAGTCTTGGGATGCGGCAACTCAACACCATCTACAGTTCGCCGTATTTTATTTGCGAATATGTAATTATCGGATTCAAAGGCGGGAATCTTTTGTAATTCCGCTTCTTCAGCTAGTTCAACTAATTTACTCTTTTTATAACCCGTTGTTTTAACACCTCTGTTTTTCAAGAACTGTTTGATTTCCGGGACGTTTTTATTCTTAAAATCAGAGTCCAGTGTCGTCAATGTAAACAAATAGTTGCCCCGACGTCACACGACTTACGTACCTTCATGTACAAAAGAGTTCTTGACGTTCGGTAATCTGAATCTTACGTATTGTCACAATGACGTGCTGTTCTTTTTTATAGATTGTTATAGATGATTGTTTAAATGTTCTTCTATAATATTAATATGCATGCGCAATATTAAGCATGTACATGAATAGGTCCATATATACGCATGGAACACCTCGTATGATTTTTTTGTATACAACCTCCTTTGTAGCGAAGTCATCCTTTAAAATTCACAATATGTTTATTTTTACACTGATAAGGCTTTATGCATGGAATTAAAAAAAATTGTCATACATTGAAGACCTGTTGGTGACCTTCTGCTGTTGTTTTTTATTTGGTCGGGTTGTTGTCTCTTTGACACATTCCCCATTTCCATTCTCAATTTTATTAATTTTACATGTATGTGGTATAAAAATTACCTTATACTGCAAAAGCTGTGCATCCTCCAGATTTTTACAAAAATATGAATACATCTTCTCAATATCACTCTCTTCTATGGAAGGGTGGTGTTCTATAGCAGCTAGCCCAAGGCGTTTGAGTTCCTTTGTCATACCCTTGAAGGATTTACAGGACTTTTTGAATATATCTTCATTGCAAATGTCTATGTCCCTACATTTCTGTATGTGTCTGTTTATACCTTGTCTATAGGATTGCATAGTTGTCTTTTTATAATGTTTACCCTTTTTGCTTCTCATTTCCAAATAAAACGATGCCAATGAATCGTCCAGTTGCTCTATAGTGTACTGTTCGAATTCTATCGGCTTACTTTTCTCGGTCAACTATTCCCTGAATGGTTTAACTGATGTGGTGTTCTGGCTTTTTGTGTTTTTTGTTTCTATATTTTCCATTATATTATCCCTATCGTCTTGTCCCAGGGACGCGAATCTACCTTCAGCCATCTGTTCCGCCATGATCGTCTGCAACTACTGCAACAGTCTAGACAGGAAGTCGTTTTGATTGGCCGAGAAGAACATGTGACGATAATTGGTTTTTTTTAAATGTATTTTTAGTAACATGGAGAGTTGTCTCATTGGCACTCACACCACATCTTCCTATATCTCTTTATACATTTAAATGCCAAACATGTAGCACCGTATAAAAACTATACCAGTAGAAATTGAAAACCTTTTTTTGTAGTGTTGTTGCAGAACTATATTTGATTTCTGGTATGAAATTTAAAACCTATTCCAGGTAGCTTATGTATGAATATTTATTTTACAACTAATCACACGAAGCTTTGGTTTAAGGAGAGAAATAGATAATTATATGTTTATTAACATTGCCATCTGTTCCTGTACATTTTGTCATTTTCAATTCTATTCTAGCTCTAATACTTTTTAAGAAAAATGCAAATAAAAAAAATGTTTCAAGGGGATATAACTCTCAAAGGGGATGATGAACTCCTACACAGCCTCATCTGGTAATACGTCATAATGAGATCTATCGATGGTCAATATTTGGTCTTGATGACTTCAATAGAAACGGGGGGAGGGTATGTCAAAGAAATGTTGGAAGAAAAAAAAAACCATTAGAAAAACAATAAGGTCTTTCCTCACGTAGGAGAAAAAAGTAAAATCACAAAAATACTGAACTTAGAGGAAGATCAATTGGGAAAGTCCATAATCACATGGCAAAATCAAATAACAAAACGCATCAAAAACGAATGGACAAAAACTGTCATATTCCTGACTTGGTACAGGCATTTTCAAATGTAGAAAGACCTTAAAGCTTCTATTTAGTGTACATAGGGCGCGCAGGGACATTAAGGGCGTTTACAGAAATTTTGCTTATTTTTCACATAAAATATACTTCTAGCCTCCACTGTAAAAATATCCAGTTGTTTAACCAAAGGATTGATAAAAGCATGTACGATGGTTAAATTAAATATTCTGGAACACATTCCAGACTTTTATTTATAGAAAATATAAATACTCTCAAGTCACGTGACTTAAAACTGAAAGTAGGGCATTTTTTCAGAAAAACCAAAAGGGCAGGTGAAAGATGAATTCGGATCGACTAAACCTTTGGTGTCTTGTCTTTGGAATAAAATACCGGACTGAAAAAGTGCTGTGCCTAGTTTTTAAATTTAGGCTTTGTACATATAAATTTACGGAATGTGCCACATTTTTGTGGATTTATCATTTTTTTGCACTTCGGCTAGAAACCATTCCCCAGCTGAAGCAGTATACCACTAGGCACAGCACTTTTCTGAAAATTCAAAATATTTTCTTTCTGCCAATACCTAAATCAAGTAATTTGGTTTAGCTCTTGCACCTGCCCTTTTCAAATTATTTAATGCATCTGTACGTTCTCGTTTCAGATTGACATAAATGGTGCAAGGTTAAACGCTCACATGACCCAGCTTTAGCAGGATCGATAAACGGACAAACTACGTAAAATTCCCGTACCATAAAGTGCGGGGAAAACAAATGGAACGTAGCGGGAAAAGTTTCAACAGCGCGAAAATACAAGATCTCTCATACACGATGCTTTGAATTTAAAGTCTAATTAATATTTTTTGTAATAAGAGTGTCAGGATTATTTAAAAATACAACTTTTTGTAACCACATTATAAAAAAATAAAATGTTTTCAATCTATATGGGTTATTCCATTTTCAAGGAGGTGTCGAGTCTTATTTTTAGAATAAAATCATTATAAAAATGACTATTATTCTACGTCTTTTTATCATTTTGTGAAGAATATGAACTAAAAAGTCTTAAAAATGGCCATCACCAGGTTTTTCTTTTGTCATGCATACACCAGTTGGAGCAATGAATGGTTAGTAACCCCCCCACAGTTTGGTCCATCCCATCATTATTTTGAAGATTGTTTAAATGTTATCAATGTAAAATGCTTATTTAAAACACCACCAATTATTCCATACAAGTTGGTTGTTCTTGAAATTAATTAATGCTTGCCTAAAGAATATTTGTTTGCACAATTATGCCCCCAAAAAACTGCTTTTATTACATTTAAAATCGTCCTCCAAAAAGTTTTTTTTTTAACTCATTGTGCATTGTTGATCAACTTACTTGGGTTCTGGCTGCTTATCAACCTTCAGCATATACGTTTTCTGACATGGCATTTAGTTCAGAATTTTTCTAAATGCATTATACCTCTCTTTTATAATTCATTGTTGCAGAAAATTTATTTCATGAAGCTCAGTGCAAAGTTTACTTTTTGTTTCAACCTGGCAGAAATGAATTTTTAAAATCCTTCCTACCAACTCCCAATTGTTTAAAGTCATCCCTGATCATGGGCTGGTCTAGTTTAAATAGTGCCGTGAGATTACTTATTTACTCCTAGTCCAAATAATCAGTCGCCTGAACATTTCATAATTATAGCGAAAAAATGGGGGAAATAAATCATTTTTAGTAGTATTATCTATTATTCTATATAATACTACTAAAAATATTTTATTTCCCCCATTTTTTCGCTATAATTATGAAATCTTCAGGCGACTGTGAAATAATAAAGTTATTGTATATTTTCTTTGAAGGTGTCCAAGCAAAATTTAAAACAGCCTTCCATGCCGTCATAGTTATTTTGACCAACAAACTCCAGGTTATTTGTATAGTTTTTGTTTTTTTTTGTGTCTGCAGTATCTCGACTAAATAAACCCTCTGGTCTAGTTATGTTCTTTTTTTTTGTTACTTTTTCCTGTGACGTCATGTAGGAAGGCGCTACTGAATGAAAAATTGTGTCTCATTTTTAAGCGACATAGTTCAGATATTCCAAGAAATTATTAACTCTTTCTCAATGTGAAACCATTTTAAGGTACTGCTACTGCATATACTAATAGTATACTATCAAAAATATTCAATGTCCCCTATTTTTTCGTTACAATTATGAAATTTTCAGGCGACTGTGGTACATTTTATAATTATAAAGAAAAACTAGCGTAAAAGTGATGGCACCCAAATTCAAACTTGATCCAAGATTTGTGGTAATAAGTATCATTATATTACTTTTTTGTAAATAGTTTTATCATAAATTAGGCAGTTTGTTTTCTTAATTTTAGTGTTTCATAATTCTCATATTTGTCTTTTAATCAGCCGATAAACAGAACAAGTTTTCTCATTGTTGAAAGCAGATTAGTTGCTTTCATTTACTTTTATAGGGCTCTTCACGGTCAGTTCGGCCATATTTTTTAGAAAGAGGTGGAAATAGTATGAAAATATGGGAAATCCTATGTGTTTCCAGGCAACTTCTCTGCTTGAATGATGTTTTCTCGTATTTCTCACACCATTTTTACCTTCATTATGAAAATCTGCCCCCTAACCAATTTGGCCTAACAAACCGTGTAAAGCCCTATTGAACATAGGTCAGATGTTGTTTCATTGGCTGTTATACCACATCTACCTATTTTAGTATATAAAGTTAGAGAATGGAAACCAATATGTGGATGTACTTTCAGACAAGGATAAAATTTAATACCCCCTAAGCTGCAATGGGGACATATAATCTCTAATCTGTATACTAATCTTGCCTTGGCATTAGACAATAGTTCTATTTCATTTAATCTTAGTCATCCCATGGAACGCACAAAGAAAACACTTCCCTGCTTTAATAATTTTTTGTTACAAGTAATCTTAAAACTTGTATATATTACATCTTACTGATACAATTGTTGCCTTCTGATGATATGAGCTCAGTTTAAATGGAATAACCCTAAAAATAACAATCACTTTAGGTCTTATAAATTTTCTTTTCATTGCAGTTCAATAAAAAAAACATACATTAAACCTTCATGTTCCATCACTATTTTGAACAATACACTATGCATGACTATGAGAATATGGATAATGGAGACATGGAAAATAAATCTCAAATCAAGTCAATTAATATAAACTGTGAAGTCAATCTTCTTTTTGATTGCATTCATGGCATTTCTAAGAAGGCAATGTCCAAATGTTTTGTCCACAAATAAATGCTGAATTTTTACTCAAGAAGATCCACCATTGCCTCACTTGATATCTGAAATAAAAATGCAAAATTGAAATGATTTTTTCTGCAAAATTCATAAAATATTTTTTCCCCAGCTACAATCTAGTCAATGGGCAATTTTCAAATACATGCTTTTACTAAGGGCTTTTCAATTAAAATGTATGTGGGAGGGTGAGAAGGGACTTTTAAAATATCTCTACAACCAAAAGCTAATTTTAGGAAATTTGCAAAATAGTATTAAATAGACACATATAAAAAAAATTAGCATGACTCACGTTTAATTATAAAGCTTCCCATCAACCCTCCAACATAAATTCTCATGGAATAACCCCAACACTACTAGTGATTATTTTCCATCTCTACCAGTAGCATGATGTATAAAAGAAATTATTGCAACAAAAAGTCAATGGAAAAATATACACACATAGCCATATTGTTATCACCATAATCACTATTTCCATTGATTTTGATTTGACCTTTCTATGTCATAAAAGTTTTCCCATCGACCAGAGAAAGAACAAAGTGACTTCATTAAAATTGCGCATGAAAATACATGTAGCTAAAAACAAAAATATCTATGGTCTTTCAACTCTATAATGTATCTGTGCTACATCTGACCATGTTATCGCATTACTAAGAGATCTTAGCAGAGAAACTCGCTGTTTTTCAAAACTATTGCTTATTTTCATTTGTGCCATAATAAACGATGCATGGCAATACATAGTCCCCTACCAATTAAAAATTCAAACTTGATCACGTAATGTTTTATTAAAGGTTTAAACTAAAACAAACATTAAATTTGGGTCCAAAAATGCTAACTCTGCACATTATCATTAAGGAATGACTGTAATATTTTTTCTGTCTATGAAGAAATAACATAAAAAATTTGGTGCACACTGAATAATGCACGTAGCACATTATTTAACAGTGTGCAACACATTTTTTATGTTATTTCGAATATTACTAAACCCAAATTTGTTCTTGATCTGAGTTTTGTGGTGATAATTATTTTGTATATATATGTCCCATTCTGTTTGGTTGGGACAAACTCAAGTTGCAGAACATAATTGTTTTACAAAGGGACATTACTCATGAATTGTTAAAGTGACCCCACCAAAATTCAACCTTGATCTGTATTTTGTGGTAATAAGCAAATGCGTACAAGTTTCATAACATGTCATTTGGCATGTTCGGTTGAGTCAAACTTTAGTTAGCGAATTGAAATTAAAGTTTTGCAATTTTACATTTATAAAAGAGCATAACTCTAGAAGTCAAAGTGACTCGACCAAATTTGAAAAGATCGATAAAGATTGTGATAAGTTTCTTATCATTTGGTTGAGGCACATTTAAGTAAGAGAACAAACTAAAACTTTTGCAATTCTTCCATTTATACATGAAAACTACTCTAGAACAGTTAAGTTTGTCTAGTGACATCACCAAAACTCAAACCGAATCAGTGTTTCGTGGTTATAAGCATTATGCGTAATTTTTTTATATCCTTTAGCTGCGGCAGTTAGAGAACAGAAACTAATATATAAAAAAGAAGATGTGGTATGATAACCAATGAGACAACTATCCACAAAAGACCAAAATGACACAAACATTAACAACTGTAGGTCACCATACGGCCTTCAACAATGAGCAAAGCCCATACCACATAGTCAGCTATAAAAGGCCCCGATAAGACAATGTAAAACAATTCAACGAGAAAACTAACGGCCTTATCTATGTAAAAAAATTAACGAAAACCAAATATGTAACACACGAACAAACGACAACCACTGAATTACAGGCTCCTGACTTGGGACAGGCACATAAGTTTTATTTTAATTTTTCAATTCATAAAGGAACATAACAATAGAATGGTTAGAGCAAAGCTACTATCATTTCAAACTTGACCTGTATTTTGTGATAATAAGCAGGATAAGTTTCATAACATTTGATTGAAGCTTACTTCATTTAGATCGGAAATATTTCTTAACTTTTCCATTTATAAAGTCAACTGTTTTCCCCTTACAAACATGACAAAGTGGAACAATTTCCAATTTTTCTGAATTCTTCTCTTCTTTTAGCTTAAATCTTTCCACAATGGATATCTGCAATTATGCAAAAGTTATTTTGACAAGGGCCACAACGGACATATATATCTTCATTGCAATGGTGGAAGAAATAACATTCTGAGAACAATCGCCCTATTCTTACTGACAATTCTCTGAATTACAACACCAATGACAACTCTGATGACAACTTTAATTCCATTAAGAAATCTTATACATCTAACTTCAGTTTAATGGAAAGGCACCATAACTATATGATGTTTATGGACGGATATCCAAAAATACATGTGGAATACACTTACTTCAAAAAAAGGATAAGTCGACTGCAATCTTACCTGACTGAAAAGAAATATGGGAAAATCGGAAGAAAGCAATTTATATCTGGATTATTTTGGACTACAAAATTGGTACAATCTTAAAAAAAAATGGAAAAACAAAAAACATACGCTTGAAAAATGCAATCCATGTAGAACAATCCACATTGATATGTCTTCTTTACATAAATCTCTAGACAAAGACTCCCGTCAAATTTTGGAAACATGCCAGAGAGCTACAGATCATTTTATTCGTACTGTGTCTCCAACATCAAATACCCAAGAGAAAAGAGTCAAAATTGTGAAGTCTTTCATAAACATCGTCCAACCAATAATAGAAGAGAAAGGCAATATCAAATTCAACTGTTAATTAGCTGACTCACTATCTCATACAGCAATTACCGCAGCAGAACATCGCCAGGAAATTAAGAAAGCCGTAACCGTTAGTGAAAAGAAATCTGAGGAAGTAATGAAGGATGAGCGAAATGATGTCACCAACTTTCTTTCATCTGGAAAATCATTCAACCAATACCATCGGAACAGAATGACTAGATGTTTTGAATCAAAAGTAAGAGCAGAAGAGAGGACATAAGTTAATTCGTCAAGAGTCAGCAGGTAAGAAGAAATCGAAACAGCACCATGGAAATTTTGAAAACTACTCCTTCGACAGAACTGATTTTCTTAAAGAAATGACATCCATACCATCAGGATCTAGTATTAACTGGACTCTAATGGTCAAAACATACAATTTGCAAATCAACGGTAAGTTTCCTGCTAATGTTGGTCAAGTAATTTTAGAATACGCAAAGAAGCCGGGCATCAACACACAGACTCACATTAAAGAAAAAAGGATAAGCTCGCGAGACTATCTACGAAGTATTAGAAGGGCCAATAACACGATATATAAGGGGACTAGTAAGTTTGGGACATTTTTCGATAAGAACTAATATTCTGTCGTCTGTGAGTTCACTACTCTCTGTTTTGACGAATTTGTCTAAAGGAAGCGGTATACCTTTTGTACCTATAGATGTCAACAAGGCATCGTACACCCCATGTAAATCAATGTTGTTTTAAGACAGATATGGACAGTGATGGAATATATCTAAGAACGTTTTATCTCTTATCCTCTCTCTCGTACTGATTGACACTTCACGTAAGCCAGTCTGACTTTAAAGGAACACATTCAACGTAAGCCAGTCTGACTTTTAAGGAACACATTCAACAACTCATCAAAATCAATCAGCGGGAAGCTATGAAACGCAAACATCCTCAGACTAAATAACTTCAATTTCAAATCTTTAAAATATTTTATCCAACTTATTCCTCTCAGTTTAATAATAACATTTTTGTCAAAAAAGGAACAAGTTTAGTGTCAAAAACTCTGGGGACTACTTATCATAGGTCAATAATGCTTGATATGATATTGCATTAGCATATGTTATTTTCATTCAGGTTGGTGAAACACTTCAAATAATATTTCTAATAATTCAGTCATCAAAAGTTTGAAAATTGTGTTGGTTTATGGTAAATACATAAGGGGTTTTATAGTGAAACACACATGTATACAGTCCACTCTTTGTCTTGCAATGTCTGTAATATTTTTTTCAGAAATACTTTTTGCCGCTTGACAGTTAAAAATTCGTTACAGTACCTTTTATCTTTCTCAGCCTTCAACCCAAAGTCTGTGCTATGCATTCTGTTACATGACCGTTTTGTCTCGCCTGAGATAATGGATATCAAATGTTAAGGCAAGTCTAATTTGATTCTAGCTCTTTGGATTTCATTTACCTATTTGAAATACAGCTCCATTTTAATTACTTAAATTGATTTTAACTAAAAAAAAGATTAAATCACCAGTTGAAAAGGGGATTTTTTTTTAAGCAACACCCAAAAGATTTGCTTGTTTGCCACTATTTTTCGTCTGAGAAAATGATCAAGTAACAATGAATTTGAAAGAAACTGAAATTAATTGAATTTCTAGAATGGAAGATCATCTTTCACTTGTTATGTTCAGGAATTCTTAGGTTATAAATAGTCCCTAAATAAAGTGTTTCTTCATTTTAGCTCAATTCAAGAAGAAACTGTTGACATTGAGTAAAATCTATATGCGGAAGAGGCAGAAAAGGAGGAAGAGATGAAAGAAGACTTCATGAGGGAGAAGTGCAAATTGGAAAAAAGGTCACCAGGAAAAGATGGACAGATGCTGAAGTAAAAGAACTAAAATGATATTTTAATGAAATTTAGCAGTCAGGCACAACACCAAGATCTGCCTTTATAGACGAAGTGGAGAAAAAAACCCAAAAAGAATCATGGATGCATCCACTTGAGAGAAAATTATCTAATTATCATAAAGATTTCTAATATGAATCATGCTAAACGCTAGTTTTTGCATTGAATACTACTGACATACCTATTTGAACAAAACTGTTTTATTTTCACAAGTGAGTGATATAGACTCTGTTAAGCATTTTGTTTTTATACGACTGCAAAATTTTGCCATATTTTTTCTCAAACGTAAACCATCTGAAGTCCGTGTTAATGGTTACATAAAAACTGTGTTGGTAGCGTGGCAAGCAAATCATGATTTACAGTTTGTTATATATGCATTTGCATGTGCAGTGTATATTGTTTCATACATAGGCAAGTCACAAAAAGGTACGAGTGCATTATTAGACCAAGCAGCAAAAGAAGCACGACAGGGAAATTTAGACTTGAAGCATCAGGTAAGGCACATTGGTAATTACTTTTCAAATTCTGTTGAAACAAGTGCACAAGAAGCAACATACTTAACACTACAGATGCCTTTAGCAAAAGCTACAAGACAAGTTGTATTCATTAATACATCTCCACGAGAGAAAAGAACTTTCCTCCTAAAACAATCATCAGCCTTAGAAAAACTAGGCCGACTCTACTGAAATAGAATCAGACAATGATATTAAAAGATACTCGCGAAGACCAAAACAACTGGATAACTGGTGTCTAGCGGACTATGTATCTCAGCTTGAATTACAGTATCCTAAAACAGAGTCATCAGATAATGAAACAGAACAGTAGGAAAATGAATCTGAAAGTGAAAATGAAGAGGAAAATGTAGATATTTTACAAGAAAACAATAATAAAATCAACATTACCATGAAGAATGGTATTAGAATATACCAAAGAAAAACACCCAAGGTGATCAGATATGTTAAATACAATTACAAGACTGACTCTGAAAACTTCTACAGAGAACGCTTAATGTTATTTTATCCATGGAGAAATGATTGATTGATTGATTGATGGTTGCTTAACGTCCAGTGGCAAATATTTCATGCATATTTCAGGACGAGAACAAGTTAACAATAAAAACAATAGGTAGGTTGTTATAATAAAGGATGATGGTCGGGGAAATTTGGACTGCCACTGGAAAATGAGGGTATATTGGATAGAGACAGAAATTTTGCCTTGCAACAGGCCACCTACGGACCCCTCAAAGAGTTGTTGCAAGGGTTCTTAACGTGCAAAGAGCGTGGCAATCTCCTTACACGAGGCATCGTCCCCCTTCTGACCGGACGTGACTGCGAACTTGATACATCCCGCACAGCCAAACGGACGCCCCACTTCGGCAAGCGTTTTACTGCCGGTCGGGAGAAGACCAACTGACCATATTTCTATACCCCAGTCACCCTTGGGGGTATATGGAGAAATGAACTTTTAGATTTGCAATGTGGACATGAAACATATGAAAAAAAATGTACTTGACTGTTTCAAGACTATTAGAAAAGAAGACTAAGCAATATGAAGCAAATGTAACAGATCTAGAGAAAGCTATAGAAGAGGCAGCAAATGATTGTAATGAGAATGATTAAGTACCTGTCCACCTAAGAATCATGCAGAGTGCTGTGTAATAGTGATTTATCAAAATAATTGATTTTTGCTTTAACTTCAGTGATTAAATCATCATGTAAGCAGGAAACTTTGTGCATATTTTTTTTTAGTTATATCCATGGTTTCCCTCTTAAAAATAAAGAATTAAATTCCCCCTCTGAGACTGATTCCTCTATCATTGTATTGAAATAAGTGACCCATTTAAACAAAATATTCCTGAGCAATTTTTATACACAATGATGTCAATGAGCTACCATTTGATTTTTATGGGGGGGGGGGGGGGGGGCTAGGATGAAATTCGAAAAAAATAGGCAGGACAGTTTTGAGTAAAAAAAAAGGCAGGATGAGACACTTGCAAATAAAAAAAGTCAGGATGACAATTTATGTAAAAAAAAGGTCAGGATAAACTAAAAAACAAGAAAGCAGGACTGCATAGAGTGAAAAATAAAAAGGCAGGACAGAGATTACAACTAAAAAAAATGCAGGACAAAAATTTTCATCCTATGTCAACTTCAGTTTCATTTCTAAATTAAATCTGAAATTGACATACTATTTTGACAATTTGTAGGAACCAAAAATTGGGATAGTACAACGTCAATATGCAAGACTTTCGAGCAAACCAATTTGCCTCCAATTCATGATTAGAACTTAAAATACTAAATGACATTAAAAGTAAACTTACAATGTAGGTCTGTTCTCCGTCGTTAACGGCACATCTGCTGGTAATGCTCATTATCACTTGGGTTACACTAAACATCCAGACGTCCTCTGTATATATGGACAGTTTTTAACTGAAAAAAGTAAGATTTCTGGCAAGTTTTCTTTTTGTTTTGTACTCTTAGCTCTTGCCAGTAAGGCATTAATACATTTTTAGGAGATGGTTAGATGTTGGTTAATGTCACTTTGAGAGCTAACTTCATGGATATGTCATTAATCTACATTGGATAAAGCTTACCAGTATTGAAGTTTATCCAATGAGTGGCCCAGCATCGCACATAATAATTTGAGGGTCACATTTTATCATTGTAATATTGACATCATACCAAGTTATCAGTTGTAATCTTTATTCTTGTGCCTCATCTAGAGGGTTTGATTGTGAAACAGTTTATTTGAGGTGGACATAAGTTGTGGCTTTATAGTATACCAGGACTTTATTGTAGATTAACGTGTCATAGTTTCTCGTATGTTTTTGTTAGCTGTCCGAGTCTCTCCCTTATTACATCGATAAACGACGAGTCGGCCTTTTCATGAAACGAAGTTAAGTGGACACATCCCCCTGACATCTCGTCGATCTCTTGGTCTACACTTTTGTTGTTTTTATTAAGTTAATGCAATGAACCATAGACGTTAAATCCGATGCCTCGTATAAAGAGAGTGCCACACCTTGCACCTATTTAGAGGCATGTTCTAAGGCAAACATTCTGTCCCTATCCAGAGTATACTCATTTTCCATGATGATTCAGAGCCCTGTCGGGAAGATGACAGTTGGCCCAGATTTATTGTAATAAAAGGAACAGATGAAAAACAAATTTCAAAAATATCACCCTTTGTAATTCACAAACAAATTCAAAGCGTTGCTGGTACTGTTAAAAAAGTTTCAAAAATGAGATCTGGCAACTTGTTGGTTGAATGTTCCAACAAAAGTCCATCAACAAATTTACTTACAATGTCTACAATATCAAACTTTCCTGTTTCTGCCTCTCCTGATAACAATTTGAACAGCTGTAAGGGGATCATTCGAGACAGAAGTCAATACCTTGGTGACATTACCGTGGAAGAAATCGGTGAGGAACTTTTAAGCCAAGGTGCAACTGATGTTATTAGATTTCAAATTTAAAAAGAATGGAAATATAATCAAATTAAATACTTATCTTTTGACCTTTAGAACTCCAATTCCTCCTCCATCTATTACTTTAGGTTGCTTCGGAATCAGAGTTGACATGTTTATCCTTAACCCAATTCGATGCTTTACTTGTCAAAAGTTTGGTCATGGAAGCAAACAATGTCGTGGTAAGCAGAGATGCTTCAAGTGTTCTGACGAAGGACACGAGGGAACAAACTGTCACTCTGAATCTTCTAAATGTGTAAACTGTGGTGAATCCCATTTGTCATCGTCTAGGGACTGCCCTGTTTACCTTAAAGAAAAAAATATTATTAAAATTAAAACAGAAAGAAACATTAGTTACCCAGAAGCTAAACAGATAGCTTCTGTTTCGAATGATCTCCTTGTTTCAAACATACCATCGTACGCCAGCAAAGTTGTCCGCTCATTCAGTCACGAGAATACACAAACTCGCATGACTTGGCCAATTGATGCGGACAATTTTAAAATGCTGCCTGTTGAAACAGAACCTACCGATAAAATATTAATTCCAAGAAAACTAAAATCTTTAAAAACCAGTACTCAGTCAACTCAATCTTCCATACAGAGCTCACTATCATCACCAAAAAAAAAATGAGACAAAGAAATCAAATAAAAAAGAAACAGTAGAAATTCACAGTTGGAGCGGTGAATCTGTCTGGGATCTTCCCAGTGACATAGATGATTCTTCCACCTCCAATAGTCTTCCTTCAAGTTCATCTAAGAAGTTATCTTCTTCGTCCAGTACAAAGTCTACTAGAGCCCCATCTCCTCTTCGTTCTCCAGAAAAGAAGGATGTCCAAGAGAAGCCAGTAAATACATCCTCTCAGAAGTCTTCTGATTCGAGGTCGCGGGGTAGAGGTGGAGGCGGAGTTAAACCAGTGCGTGTGGTCCTGGAGACCGACGACTCTCCTCACACAACAGATTTTCAACACTTATCGACGAAACTGAAATGGAAATCGAAAGTGTTTCGCCACCCGAAAGATCACAATCTCAGGGTGAGCGAAATAAGAATGCTGGCAAACTCGACAGCATTCGCCCTTCTAATATCAAATAATGGCCAATATCATCCAATGGAATTGCCGAGGTCTTAAAATAAATCTTCTCGAGTTAACACTTCTAGTTCAGTCTTTTTTACCTGTTGCATTTTGTCTTCAAGAAACTCATCTAAAAGAAAGTGACAACGTATCTTTAAAAGGATACAACATGTATAGCACATTTTCTAAGGTAGATGAACGTGCTGCAGGCGGATCATCCATTTTTGTGAAGGACAACGTCGTTCATAGCACAGTCCAACTCACAACGGATCTGCAAGCAGTGGCAATTCGTTTATCATTAGACAAAACAATTACATTATGTTCGATATATATTCCACCTAATTAAATTATCGATCAAGCAAAACTCAAAAACCTCACTGACCAATTACCCTCACCATTTATACTTATGGGCGACTTCAATGCCCACAATCCATTATGGGGTAGCAAGACTCATAATGCCAAAGGTAAGATCATTGAGGACTTTGTCTCTCAAGAAGGATTATGCATTTTTAATGATGGATCTAATACGTATCTTCATCCTGGAAACGGGTCTTATTCTTCTATTGATATCACTATTTGCGATCCCTCTCTGCTTCTGGATTATTCATGGCGTGTTCATGATGATCTATGCGGAAGTGATCATTTTTCAATAGTACTTGAACATCTTAATTCTGCCCAACAGAGAGTACCACGTTGGAAACTTGACAAGGCGGACTGGTCCTTGTTTGAGAATCTCTGTCGAGCGGAACTTCAGTCAAAGATGTTTGAGACTGTGCAAGATCCTATTTTAACTTTTAATACAGTTCTAACGTCAATTGCTGACAGAACTATTCCTAAGACCTCGGCAAATCCAAAACATCCCAGTAAACCATGGTTTGATGACGCTTGTGATCAAGCCATAGGTGACCGTAAAAAATCTGAAAGACGGTTCAATCAACAACCAACGACGGATAACTTGAGTAATTTCCTTATTTTTCGCGCTAAGGCACGGCGGACTTGTAGGCAAGCCCGACGAACATCCTGGAAAATTTTTTTCTCGGGGATTACATCTCGCACTCCGATGACAAAAGTTTGGAATATGGTAAATAAAATAAAAGGTAAAAATTCTAAAGCCACTGTAAAACATTTGAAAGACGGCAATGATTTATTAACATCTGAAAAGGATATTGCCAACAAACTTGGTGAAACTTTTGCGAAGTCTTCTTCTTGTAACAACTACAGGGAAGACTTTAAAAAAGTTAAAAAAAACAAAAAGAAAAAAATAAATTAAACTTTAAATCAAAAAATGGTGAAAATTATAATAAACTTTTTTCTCTTGAAGAACTTAAAACATCTCTGTCAAAAGCCCATGATACAGCTTGTGGGCCTGATAATATTCACTACCAAATCTTAAAACACTTGCCAGAGACCTCGCTAGAAGCTCTCTTGCAGCTCATGAATAACATCTGGGAATCTGGTGATTCACCATCAATCTGGAAGCTTGCAACCGTCGTGCCTATTCCAAAACCAAGTAAAGATCATACGGATCAATTATCGACCAATTGCTCTTACCAGTTGTGGGTGTAAATCACTCGAACGGATGGTCAATGATCGCCTTGTTTGGTTCTTGGAATCCAATGGGCTATTAGCCAATATCCCGTGTGGATTCCGACAGGGCCGCAGTACTCTTGATCATCTTGTACGATTCGAATCATTTGTCCGTAATGGTTTTGCGAAAAATGAACATGTGGTATCGGTCTTTTTTGACCATGAGAAGGCCTATGATACTGCATGGAAATATGGTATTTTAAAATAATTTGATATGGGGTTGAAAGGCAATATGCCTAATTTTATTTCTAATTTTCTCTCTAACAGACAATTTAATGTTAGAGTTAATTCTGTATGATCAAGAGATGGGTGTCCCTCAGGGCAGTATTTTATCTGTCACATTATTTAGTCTTAAAATCAACAGCCTTGTTGAAGTTTTAAAAAGTAATATTGAAGGTTCATTGTACGTTGATGATTTTTTAATATGTTACAGAGGCAAAAATATGAATAACATAGAAAAACAATTACAACTATGTCTTGGAAGAATTGAAAAATGGTTTTAAATTTTCCACGTCTAAAACGGTCGGGATGCATTTTTGTAACAAAAGGAAATTGCATCTTGATCCAGAACTAACTTTGTACGGCAACCCAATTAAAATGGTTGATGAAATCAAATTTCTTGGTTTAATTTTCGATGAGAAGTTAACCTTTCTACCCCATATCAAAATGTTAAAATCGAGATGTTTAAAAGCTTTAGATATTTTAAAAGTCGTCGGCAGCACTGACTGGGGTGCTGATCGCAACATTTTACTCAATTTATATAGATCTCTAGTTAGATCTAAACTAGATTATGGCTCTGCAAGAAAGTCCTACATACAGATTCACGATGCTGTGCATAACCAAGGTTTGCGTCTCTGTCTAGGCGCATTTAAAACCTCACCAGTTGAGAGTCTGTATGTAGAGGCTGATGAGCACTCACTCTCTGACAGACGTTTGAAGCTTGGACTTCAATATGCTGTCAAACTAAAAGCCCATTCAGATAATCCTGCCTACAGCTGTGTTTTTAATCCGATTTATGAAGATATTTTTGCAAAACATGAAAATAAAATTCCTACGTTAGGTATACGTTTAAAACCACATTTAGCTTCTTTTGATTTAAAATATGTTGCTCAGGTTAAAACTTGCAAATGTCCTCCATGGGAACTTCTCAAACCAAAAATGATATTTGATCTCCGTGAACACAATAAAAATAAAACAAATCCTCTTTTAATTCAGCAACACTATGCTGAAATTAAAGCCGATTATCTAGATTTTTCAACTGTCTATACTGATGGATCAAAGGATAGTGACAGAGTTGCATCTGCTGCTGTCTTCAGGGATAGAGCTGCAACACATTTCATGATGACTTCATGTGACCTTGTAATTTGACCTCAAGGTCAAATAAATGTATTTTTTGATAGAATAAAAAAACAAGGCCATATGCATTTTTTTGTCTTTTGACATAGGTCTTGCATCTTTCGTATGAGGATGTATAATAATGAGATGGAGTGTCCTGTGTTGTGATGACCTTCATGTGACCTTATATTTGACCTCAAGGTCAATTTTACTTTTTACTATAAACACTCTACCATGCCATGTTGTCTTTTGACCTTGGCCTTAGATCTGTGGTATGTAGATGAATCATCATCAGATAATGTATGTTGCACCATGATGACCTTCATGTGTTCTCAATTTGACCATAAAGTCAACTTAATGTAGTTTTTTTTGCATGAAAATTACCAAGCCATAACTTTTGACCTTGTTCTTACATCTTTGGTCTATTAGATGGGTTAACATGAAGTGGTGTGTTCCTTGCAATTTTGACCATCATGAGACTTTAAAGTTTGGTTCTTATTTTTGTTAGTAGCTTCAGAGAAATAGTTTATGGCATATCTATATGATAGGGTACAATATCCAACCACTAGTAATAAGAATGTTTGACTTTGGCGGTCATTTTTTCTGCAGACGAAAAATGGCAAATTCTTTATTATTCAGTGTCAATAGAACTGGGACAATAACTCAAAATATAAAATTATAATGCAGGGAATCAATTTTTCATATAACTTTGTTTTATGTACACACTAATTGCATTCTTACCACCTTCTAAGTTTCATTAAATTATGTTGTGCCGTTTGAACTAACAAGAAAAGGACAGACAAACTGACAGACTAAAACATCTTATCCCTGTCAAATGCATTGTGTTGGGAAAATAATAAAACAAGTATTCGGGTTGACACAGTCAGATTATAAGAAAACGCAGACAGATATTTATTTTTTGGCCATACAAAATTCATTCCTCAGTCTGAAAGTAGTCCTGAATGCATTTCACACTCTTTGGTGGTATCTTATGGTCCTGTAAGACAAATTTCAATCCATTTACATCTCGTACAGATGCCAGTTTGAGGTGTTTCAACGATATACCATCTTTCGCTAGTTGCATGCAAACTGGCCTTGAAACAATTTTACTACTTAGTAAGCCAGAGTAGGAGTCCATGCAATTGTGGTATGACATGGCAAATACATCATCAGATTTCACTAGTAAAGCAAGTTTACTGTCATATACTGTTTTTAATGAATCCAAAAGCGAGATGTTTAAAAGCTTTAGATATTTTAAAAGTTGTCGGCAGCACTGACTGGGGTGCTGATCGCAACATTTTACTCAATTTATATAGATCTCTTGTTAGATCTAAACTAGATTATGGCTCTATAGTGTATGGCTCTGCAAGGAAGTCCTACATACAGATTCTCGATGCTGTGCATCACCAAGGTTTGCGTCTCTGTCTTGGCGCATTTAAAACATCACCAGTTGAGAGTCTGTATGTAGAGGCTGATGAGCACTCACTCACTGACAGACGTTTGAAGCTTGGACTTCAATATGCTGTCAAACTAAAAGCCCATTCAGATAATCCTGCCTACAGCTGTGTTTTTAATCCGATTTATGAAGATATTTTTGCAAAACATGAAAATAAAATTCCTCCGTTAGGTTTACGTTTAAAACCACATTTAGCTTCTTTTGATTTAAAATCTGTTGCTCAAGTTCAAACTTGCAAATGTCCTCCATGGGAACTTCCCAAACCAAAAATGATATTTGATCTCCGTGAACACAATAAAAATAAAACAAATCCTCTTTTAATTCAGCAACACTATGCTGAAATTAAAGCCGATTATCTCGATTTTTCAACTGTCTATACTGATGGATCAAAAGATGGTGATAGAGTTGCATCTGCTGCTGTCTTCAGGGACAGAGCTGCAACCCTCCGTTTGCCATCTGATGCATCCATCTTCACTGCTGAAGCAGAAGCAATAATTTTGGCTTTGAAATTTATTGCTTCTTCAGATAAATCCAAATTTATTATATGTTCGGATTCACTTTCATGCTTACAAGCTATACGAAATACTAAAATTAAAAACCCAACAATCCTGAAAATTTTATATGTAATGAGGAATTTAAAAATTCTTCTGAAAGAAATAATATTTCTATGGGTTCCGAGTCATGTTGGAATCCTTGGAAACACAGCTGTAGACCTTGAGGCAAAGAATGCCCTGGGTGACCCTCTATCTAACTGTGGTATACCATATACTGATTTAAAATCTAATATTAGAGAATATGTTTTTAATATATTGAAAAATAAATGGAGTAAAAAAGACGATAATAAATTGCATGAAATTAAACCTAATTTAGGCAAACCTTTTGATAATATTATGTGCAGAAAAGATCAGTGTGTTATTACTAGATGTCGTATTGGTCATACTAGAATAACACACGAGTATCTTTTAAAAAATGAAGATGAACCACAATGTGTTCCTTGCAACTGCAAGTATACTATTAAACATGTTTTAATTAATTGTATTGACTTTGCTGATATTCGTAAGAAGCATTTCAATGTCAATAATATGTATGATTTATTTAATAATGTTCCATTTACAAATATTGTTGCTTTTTTAAAAGAAATTGGAATTTATTATAAAATATAAAAATGTTATTATATTTAAATCGATTTTAATTTTTATCACGTTATTTTACTGTTGATTTTTATTTGTATATAATCAATTTGCTTTAGTCAAGAATTTTAGTGTATTGAAGGACCTTTTGTCTTATTTTAAAAATATGCTTTAAATTGTAAAAATATTCGAATTAGCTCTCGCCGCGATATAGCCTTTTTGTGCTAATGCGGCGTAAAGCAACCAACAATCAATCAATCAATCAATCTATTGCATTGTGGGCGAGGTAATTTTCTCCTACAAACTGTTTGACAAGAGTCTGCTGCTTAAAATTTTCTACATCATGTTTGGGAATATACTTTCTAGCCACTTTCATTGTGTCAATAAAACCTTTCACTGTTTCACAAAATGTCGAAAACAAATTATATTCTTTCAATTTGTTAACAATTACAGGAATGTCAAAGTTACAAATGTTATGACCTAATATTATTGGCTGATTCTGTTCCTTTAAAAAATGTATGAAATCAAGTAGAGCTTTATGAAGTGATACCGGTTCAACTATTTGTCCTCGAACATACATTTTATTCGTTCCATGGCTGTAAGTTATACCAGTTATCTTACTGGCCTCAATCTGAATGTCCACTCTTGGAATGACATACCTATTAAAACTATTTGAATATGACTTAGCTGCTATTTGAATGATGTCGCTATTCCTTCCCAAGCCTGTTGTTTCTAAATCAAAAAAACTTTGCATTCAGTGCCATCAATATTAAAAGGAAGTGGAATTTCTGTGGTAAGCTCAGGGTCCTGTTGTTGATCAAACTCCATTTGAGATCCATAGGTTTTACCTTCTCTTACAAGATGTTTACGCTCATTTGTATTGCGGTTCCTTTTCTTTTGTATACGGTCGACTTTGTATTCCTTTGAATTTTTCTTTTCTTTCCTTTTTTCCATTTTTTTATCTCTTACAGCCGAAATTGCCATCGTAAATTCTCCTGGAGAAAGTTTTGCTGCTTCATTGATCTAAACAAAAATTGCAAAATAATTAAAATGTAATACACATATGCATTAAAATATTAAAAATCATGAAAAAAACAGTAATCTCCATCTTGAACACAAATTTTTACCTATAATTGTAACTCTTTATTTATTGTGACTTGGATGGATAGTTGATTCATTAACACACATACCACATCTTCTTATTTATAAAGATAATAATTTGAGAAGAAAGTCAAAGATAATTGAGTTACATACTAGATAAACATAATTTGTGACTGTAAATTGTACAATTTATATCTGCAGGGCTAAAAAAGTAATACTGTTACAGTAATCTCCTTGTATATAAACATTGGATGCAACATGTAACATGGTTTCAAAAGATAAAATTTATTAAGGGAGAATGTGTAAGATATCATAAATGCCTCCGCTGTAGCTTTGCAATTTTCCAAGTTAAAAAGGGACAGAACTATAGATTGACAAATGAGTCACAACACAAATTTGAACTCTGTCTGAGTGTTGTGATTCTTATATGTATCAGTTATATAAAGTCAAACTAATGTTAGAATAAGGAAACAAAACAATTTGCAATTTTCCAAGTTATAAAGGGGCATGACTCTAGAACATTAAGTGACTCACTTTCCCTGATTAGGTAAACTTCAGTTAAAACTTCAGTTAGAGTGAGGTAAGGAAAGAGGATAAGAGTATGGTCAGACGGACGAAAAGTCACGGAGTGGACATACAGAGAGTACTAGAAATTTAATTTTCATGAACTTTAGGTCAAGGTCTTAGTTACCAATCCTGGAACTTGAGACAAGTAATATACCCACATACTTCAAATTCATTATATGCTACATCAAAAGATTAATAAAGTTATGGTCTGAACAGGCTTTTCTGAGAAGATGAAAAAGAAGAAAGAAATAGAAAGGGAAAGAAAATGAAGAAAATGAAGAAATCGTATTCAAACACTATGTCATCCTTCATTCAAAAATAAGATGTAAAAATTTTCATAGTTACCTTGGATAAGTAGCCATATCCTTCATTTTTCTGAAGCACAGCTGCAGATAGCCTATTCTGAAGTGAGCATGATCCACCATAATGTCTAAAAAAGAGTATGAAGAACTATTTAAGTACATTAAAATATATTCCCCTCTTCATTTATTTGAACTTGATGTCAAAGGTGCAGGTAACAGTAACATACTAACTCACAAAATATGAAGACTCTTTGCAAAAGATTAATATTTATATAAAGTTTTACTATGATAGTAATAACTCCCTTCATTGAAAACTAATAAACTGCAACCTGCCTGACAAGAAAATTAAGTTTAACATGTATTTGTTTTTTATTGTTATTGGCTTTCAACTAGCTCTCAGTAATTGCAATGTTACATATTTGTTTATCATTTATTTTATTTTTTACATTAATTTTGCCGTTAGTTTTCTTGTTTAAATTGTGTTGACTGTTGTGCTTTGACATATATGTATAATTGGTTTCTCTTTACAAATTGTGACTTGGATAGAAGAGGTGTCTCATTGACACTATTACCACATCTTCTTATATAAATTTGTGATTTGGGGCCTTTTATAGCTAACTTTTTTCATATGAGAACTGCTCATTGTTAAAGGCCTTACTGTAACCATAGCTGTTAATTTCTGAGTCATTTGGTCTATTGTATAGAGTTGTTTTATTGGTACAGTAATCATACGACATATTTTTTTTATACTTATATTCATTGTTGCTTAAGAATGGGAACTGAAATGCATTTAATTTAATACCAAATAATTATAAATTACCTTGATTTAGGTGCCTTTACAGATACAAGCTGGTTAAAGCTTTCATTTGACTGTGTAGATCCAAGATCATTTAAAGAATTACTCCTTCCAATCATTTTTGTCACTAAATTATTCAATTCAACCTTTAATCCTTCAGACTTGAGTGGTTTCCCATTTGGTAAACTTTTATACCTGAAATGGAGATGAATGAAAATAAAGTTTACATTTCAAATTTGAATTTGCACAAAATACTTAACCTGAAACTTTAGTGTTAGCATATATGCTCTATATTTCTGTAAATGGGCAGATCAAGAAATTTTAAAATAGTGGCAGGAGGTGTTAAGAAAAAAGGGGAGGTCTTAGAAAAAAAGAGGGCGCAGCTTAATTCAGCTGCAGAGGTCTGACCTAAAATCAAAAATCTAAATACATGGTTAGATTCAGCATATAAAAGAACCTGATATATTTCTCTTTTTTTTTTAAATCAAATAAATTTTAATTTGGACCCTTTGGACCTCAATGTGGGCCAATTTAAATGGGGCTCAAAATTATAAAAACTTAATACACGGTTAGATTCAGCATATCAAAGAACCTCATATAAATGATATATATTAAATTTTTCTTGAAATCAAACAAAGTTTAATTTTGGACCAACTAAAAAACTGGACCAATAATTAAAAATCTAAATACATGTTTAGATTCAGCATATCAAAGAACCCCAGGATTTCAAATTTTGTTAAAAACAATCAAAGTTTAATTTTGGACCCTTTGGACCTTAATGTACATCAATTTGAAAATGGGACCAAAAATTTAGAATCTAAATACACTGTTAGTTTTAGCATATCAAAGAACCCCTATAATTCAATTTTTTATGAAATCAAACAAAGTTTAATTTTTGACCCGTTGGACCTCAATGTAGACCACTTTAAAAACTGTGCCATAAATCCAAAAACTTAATACACGGTTAGGTTCAGCATATTAAAGAATAAATTTTTATGATTGACATATGTATAATTGGTTTCTTTTTACAAATTGTGACTTGGATAGAAGAGGTGTCATTGGCACTCATACCACATCTTCTTATATCTATTATTTTTTTTGAGAAATAAGACAATACGGAAAATGATATGTTGTCAATACCAGTATAGAAGATCTTACATAAATTTTTCTGGATTTTGATGATAGCTACACCAGTCAGCATCTTTACAATTTTCATGTGATCCAAAAATATGTGGTACAATTCTTTGCAGCCCAATCTTAATGTCATCTTTATTGTCACCTCCCTTAATGGCATACATAAAGCACCTCAAAATATATTGTTTTGTTTCATCCTTTAGCAATTCTTTGTAACTGCAAAATAAGAAACAAATAATGAATGTAAAATTTAAAACAAAAATCATCAGACTTTTATGGGGCATGGATGAAATCATCAATCATGGTATCATGCATCTGCCTTTTAATTTTCAGAAAAAAGGTCCTAGTTTCTATTTTTTTTAATGTCTGCTTTTCTATTCTAAACTTAATATAGCCTCACTAAAAACTGTTTGGTTCTTCCATAAGCCATGAAGATTATTCATATATATATATATATACTTATAGATCATTGCTGATCATTTCAACGAGAAAAGCAATCGAGTTGAGATGACCAATGATAAAATTGAGAATGGAAATGGGGAATGTGTCAAAGAGACAACAACCCGACTATAGAGCAGAAAATAATCTGTTTATCGCTATTTTACCTACATTGTATGGCGACATTGTCAATTTCATGTCAATTTCATTAGCAATGCCACATGCCTCCTTAGTTTCTAGCGATAATTTTCCATCTCAAGCGAGTAGCATGATATGAGAAATCATCACAAAAAAAGATCAAAGGAAAAATGCACAAAATAGCGATAATAATAGTTCTTTTAATTTTCAATGTAATGTTTGTGAATTCAGATAACACAAAGATCTTTATATGTCTTTGAAATGTTTTTGTTAAGAGTAAGTAGTCTTCACAGATCAATAGAATAAGATCTTTACGTAAGATTTGATTTAGTTAAGGATGGGCTTTAGCCTTGTCATAGACATATCTGTAACACTAAAATTAATTTGTAAAATACCTCTTTGAAATATTATACAAGCTTGTTGATAACCCCTTCTTCACATGGTTCTGGTCATCTTTTTTCTGTATGTTTCAAAACTCAACTTCAAGTCTTGCTGTTGTTGATGCGTCGTTATCAGCATGTATGACTGAAATGAAGATTGAATAATTATAAACCTACAAAGAGGTCAAGATATACAACGGCAAGCATATTTTTTTATTTGGAAAATAGTGATAGCTGTTATATTCTGCCTTATTTAATTACATGTAGCTAATGTATTAATAAAGCAACTTAAATAAACATAAACCGTTTTTTTTACATTACATTGGTCATGTTATATCATTAACCAAAAAATCAATTGATTCTATGTCAGAAAAGTGTAAGAACAAAATCCAAGTTTCCTGTAAAAATTACAAAATGATCACCTTTCAAATTTGAAAGAATTGTGGAAATAAGAGTTATTTCCCTTTATATGATATTTTCAAAGCATTTTGGGGAACTCTTTATTTTGAATATGAAACATACCATTAATTTCACATTCATCATCTTTTAATCTGTGGGCCATTGCCACCGCCATATCTGCCTCCATGGATTTACTAGACCCATGCCAATTCAGATGGCACTCATGCTCAGGAACTGTCTCTTTTTTGTTTTGATGGAACTCACAAATCTTACATGTCTTGCTTCTTAAATCGAATGACAGCACCTTTCCTGTCTCCTTTCCAATAAAAGTTGCATGTCCTGCAAGAATAAAAAGAAAAAGGTATTACATTAACATGATGCAATTATAAATTAACAGTTAAGTAAATATTGTTATGATTTGAATAGGGGTGTGAGATAACGAGTATTTTAATGAAATGCTAACAGAATGATGTCATGTTACAGATTAATATGGCGAACAGATACTGATAATAAAGAGCCTACAGTTCAGTGGTTGTTAGTTTATATCTGTCATATTTTCTTCATAAATGTTTTTGTTATTAATTATGCTGTTAGTTTTTTCATTTGAATTGTTTGGTATTTTTCATGTTGGATATAACTTTTTCTCATTGTTGAAGGTTTTATAGTATAATTGTCTACTTTTCGTGTGAGCTCTGGTGAACAGTTGAGTCACTAACAATCATGTACAATGTAACACATCTAACTTCTATAATGTATACAAAATGATGGCAAAAGCTCACATATTTGCTATAATTGAACCAGGTAAGTTAAAGAGATCTACCGTAGGGATTGAATAAATATAAGTATGGGAAGATATTTCTTTAACTACAGCTTCTCATATCAATTTAAATAGTAAAATTAATGCTTTGTCCAATTAAGTTATTTATATTAATAATTGATTCAGCAAAATTTAACAACATACAGTAAGTAAATCATGAATGTCAGACATTATATTATATAATTATGTATTTACCTGTATTACTATTATAATTCCAACCAGAGCCTCTCTTTTGCCAGCCACCATCAAAACTTGCTTCAATCTAGAAAAGATTGCATTTCTTATAAAAAAAAAGTTCCAGCAAGTTTATTATAAATTGACCTTAACCATTTACATGTACCTTAACCTTTAGGATACCTAGTTGTGTAGTAAGCTGCAAATATACATTATTAAGAACACAAAAACATATTTTGGGTGCATATGTTTGCAAGAAACAAACATTTGCATTGACTGCAAACCTAAAACACAATTAGAAATTATTGTTTTTGTGTTCCTCACTATTAAATAAAAAAAAAATGTGCTGTCCTGTGCAATTTTAGGTGGTGAAAAGTCTTGATCTGTACATGCATGTACATGTATGGTTGTTTATTCTGTTTATGAAATAATAAAAAAACAGCTTTTAACTTTAAAAACATGTTTGATGTTATATATATACATTTTTTACTTTCATAAGACACACAGTCCTATTAAAGTCCATTATAAACAATGAAGCATTACATGATCAAATTGTATTATAATTCTCATGTATATAATTATATATAACCTAACCACATTATTTGTGTATGTGCCTGTCCCAAGTCAGGAGCCAGTAATTCAGTGGTTGTCGTTTGTTTATGTTCTATTACAACAACCTACCTATTGTATTTATTGTGAACTTGTTCTCGTCCTGAATATGCATGGAATATTTGCCACTGGACGTTAAGCAACCAACAATCAATCAATCATATTTACAGGCAGGTTTACCAATATATTTGCAAACTGGCAAGGCTCCACTCACGACTCCCACATATTCAACACATCAACTTTGTCTAACTACCTCCAGACAAATCACAAGGGACTGATAGATGGTGTTATTCTTGGGGACAGTGGATATGCTTGTCGCCCTTACCTGCTCACTCCATATGCCAATCCAACAGAGAGACACCAGCAAAGGTTCAACGGATGCCATGCCAGTACTAGATCCGTAATAGAGAGGACTTTTGGTATTTTGAAAAGACGGTTGCATGTCCTCCATTCTGAGGTATATTTATATTAAATAAAGATTTGACATTGCAAATTCATACATAAATAAAGAACAAAATCAATGAAATGGTTACACAAAAATGGCTGAGAGATGTTTGATAAACGTCCGTGAGACAGCAACCCGAATATATAAATTTGATCAACAAAAGGCTGTCCTTGAGGATCTTTGTCAAGTGTTGTAAATTTGTCTTCAATTTAGAATTTTGAACATGCATTTGGTATCACCGCCATCATGATTTTCTAGAACAGTTATCTAAGTGCAAAAAATTAACTATAATGTCAAAGCATTGAATGAAGGTATTATAAATGACTTTTGCATATTATCTATATATCAAGACATACAAAAAAGGATAAGTATTTCTGCATGCATGGCACCTTTTCATTTACTACTAATTGCTCTAAATAACTTGAAACTGAAATGAGCATATACTTTTCCATATTTAAGGTCAGAATGAAGCCAGAAAAAGTCTGCAAAATTTTTGGTGCATGTGCAGTGTTGCCTTGTCCAGAAATGAACCGTTGGTGAATGACGACGGTGTTCGACTTGATCAGCCCGTGCAAGTTCCAGCCTTTCTAGGAGTGCAAGATGGAAGAAACACGAGAGAACACTTTGCCAGATTATTTCTTAACCACTGAAATACATATTATAAACACTTAAATGCTTTCTTACTTTTTCATAGACACACGATCCTAACTTATTGAAGACCAGTTTTATCACACTATGGTCTTAATGGAAACAATGTTTTATTTTGATGATGTTCAAAATAAGGAGAAATGGGGTGCCTGCCAGTAAAACAACTATTCACCAAAGTGCAAAATAGTTTAATTTAAGCCATTTCTTGTTACCATATATATGACCATCAACAACGACGGTTTATTATCTCCGTGATTCGATATTAAAGTTATTTAATAACATTGAAACTTTATTCGATAAGAGTTTAAGTTTTAAAGTAAAAGATTCAATTATTGCCCATGAAGTCAAACTCTTTACACTAGTGACACAGGCAGACTTTAGATGCTTTTCATGTCTCAGATCAATTACAGTTTCTATTTTTTTTTTCAGAACTATTTGGTTCCCATTTTACACATCACTTCATTTACAAACGTATTCGATATCAACATGGTGGACATTGACACAATCCACATCAACAACCATTACAAACTCAAGAAATGAAATTGGCAACCGTTTTCCCTACCACGTTCAACATGATATAAACACAGGTGCTTGCTTCTATTCTGTGTTGTTCAATAATTTCGGGAAGTTTCATTGAAAACTGTTACATGTAGATCATTGAGGTTAATAGTTAAGACCTCCTTTAATTCATTCACATATATAATTATGTGAAATATATAATATTTTTTTTTCTTTTGAAAATAACATTAAATCAATAAAACAGAAGATAAATTAAATTAGTTGGTAATATTCTACCAACTAATTTAATTTATCTTCTGTTTTATTGATTTAATGTTATTTTCAAAAGAAAAAAAAATATTATACCAGTACATATATTAAAAAAATAGCTATACATGTATTGCCAACAAAGTATGGGGGACACATTATACTTCCGGACATAATTAAGTGTTATATATTCACCTGAAGATCATGCACATCTTGCTGTTGCTTTTCTTTTCTTTGTGGCTGTAGCAGCTGTAGGGACGGCATGGGATTCATTGTTCACAGGTCTAGTTGTGTTTACCACAATTGGTACTCCCCGGTTACCAATAAACCCTGAAAGAACTGATGGTGACTGAGGTGAAGGAGGTGTTGGAGATTGCAGTCTGGAGGCAGATTGGCATTCGATAGCTGACTCAAATAAATCCCGAGACCCTGTACAGGCCATTTCAGAATCTTCAGACAATCTAGCCTCAGTTGCACCAGTTAAAGCAAAGACAAAATAGCTCTTAGATTTAATGTTGTAAGCTAATTAATACGCAAAAGTTTTAGTTTCAAAAATTAGAGGTATAAACATTTTAAAATTTAGATCATAGATCATCATACGTTATTGAGTAGATCCCCCTTTTTTGTTGGTGTCGCAAATGTTCTTATATATTTTCATTTTTTTAAACTACTTTTTCTATTTATTATATATATTTGATATTTTATCAATTGGTTTGAACAATAGTTAAATGAAGGGACAACACATATAAAGTGGAATGTAGTTGAGATATTGTCACGCCATGTCACAGGGCGACAGGTTGTATATGCTGCAATTTTTTTTTGTTAAAACTTTTGATAACCCTCATAATACATAGAGGTAAACATTCATGTGGATTCCCTTAAAAATACCTTGTAAGAAAGTGTTAATTAGGACAAAGTTAGAATTGTGGGTTTTTTTTTAAGTTGTAAAATTCTAGCAAGGCATGATATAGGGACAACAATTTCTATGGTACGATCTTCATTCGGGCCGAGACTACTTAGTTTAATAGGGCGCCATTAACAAATTGAGGAGAGCACCTGTTCAGAATTCTCACATATCAGCATGGGACAGTGATGTAGATTCACAAGAAATGATTTTTTTTATTCGCATATTGACGGAAAACGCAAATACGATTGAATAACATTTCAAGAAGGTATATTTATATTTCCTAACATTCGGAATTTGTAATGTTTACATTGTCAGATTGTGAGGGCAAGGTCAATATTTGGTACATTTAAGTGCATAAACATCGAAGGCAGATGATTTGATCATTTTAGAAATAAATAAAGGTTAAATACCTTTCAAAAATATGAATAACTATGAAAATATCCTTGTATAGAAAGTATTTGGGTGACAATTTAGCACATGCACCAGGAAAAACTTTATTTCAACATTTTTTAACAATAATTTGGGTCCATAGTGATACCGGCGTACATAAATTTGACTCTACATCGATGTTATTACTCCAACTAGGGCATATTAATAGCACAACTGTATAGAAATTCCCCAAGCAACAAACACATTAATCATTTGAAACCCTCTCTGGTCTTAATGTGTTTAAAACATATTTGAGTATACTTTGAATTTCACATACTTTCTCTTCACTGGCTTTTTTTTTTAATCTGGTAAAATTTAGAAACTTTTCATTTTTAGTAGCACCCCGCTAGAAAGCAACCATATGACATTTGTCATATATTTTTTTTAGATACAGAATATACAAACTATTCTAAAAAATCAATCTGATAGCAGGCAGCTTAAAATGAATTAACGGCAATCAAGCTGTATTCACCCTTCTGCATTGCAATGGATATTGGCACATGACGTTTTAAAATTCACAAAAAAGGACATACAAGGTCACAACTACGACTTGGAAACCTTAGTTCGCTTAATAAAAAGACAAACACACGGGAAATGGGAGCGACAATCGCCAAGCTATATTGTTGTGGAAGAATACATAATATCAAGATAGGTGTCGTTTCAAATTCGCTCGAGATCATTTACAGAATCGACACTCGTCCATCACCTGTTATACTACAAGAGTTACAAAGAGATTGGATTGTTTCAGGACGTCCTGGTGGTGTAAGATTTATCGTCAAGACAGAAAGGGACATGCATTTAAAACCAAGGAGGCTGTCTGCTATTGTAATCACTAATGACTTACAAAGAAGAAGCCTCTCTGAAAAGACAAAGTCTTATCTTTACAGTTGCTTCACATGTCAAGATGATAACATCTCAAAAGTTAATGTTAACAGGGACTTATAAGTGTGTCATTAAAAACGAGTAATAGAAGCATCAGAGGTTAAACTGACTGCAAACGGTCTAGCACGCAATTTAACATTCGTTAGATGCAGTTAATCTACTAAAGAAATCTTGGAGTTGTGTCACCAAAGTAACTACCATCAACTGCTTCAAGAAAGGTGGCTTCGTTATTTCTGACCCCAACTTACAAAAAGAGTGAAGATTATAGAACTACTTTCACACAACCCGGAATGACCGATGCCGAGTTCCAACAATTCGTTGACAGTGACTTGGACCTCCAAGGCGCGGGTATGTATGCCAACTAGAAAAAGATATGTGTAGTTCTTTTCTTGTAGAAAACGCAGAAGCTAGAGGTGACACCGAGCTTGCCGACAGCGACGACATAGAAAATACACCTGGCTGCCCATCTTTCATGACGGTTCCATGTATATCTCTTCCGGCTTAAATGAGGTATGCGCTGGAAGTTTGACTATTCCTAAATGACTTGTCATCACCCTTGGAGAAGGAATCGCGTATTTAATGCTATAACACAATGTTCAAATTCAGGGTCACACTTTACGTCACATCGCTCGTCCTGAAGAAACCTTTCAATGTATGAGATTGGCAGCGAAATATTTATAGCTGCCAGCCTCACGAGTTACCTGGCATGTATAATAAGACACGAAATTGCAAATCACCTTCGCAACAGAACGTAGTTCCACAGTGTCAACAATGAAAGGGTTCAGAAATTACAGGATGCGCACCAGTTCCATTGTGCCCGTATAGAATTTGGCTGCACTGAAAGCTGTCAAGTAGATATTCATTGATCAACAAAATCTTGTCAGTGAACTAAAAAAAATATATAAATGAATTGGTGGTAGTCTGATGTTTTAATTTCTTGCAGAATTTATGCTTTGGATATTATACATACCTCACAGTAGTACTCGCTACGAAAGCGTGTTTTTTTTTCAGTTGTCAAAAAGAATAGAACTGATCAGGGCTACATTAGTAGACAAAAACATTAGAAGCATTGCTTGTCATTAAGTCTCGTCCAGGTCAGCCATGGGATTTCAACAGAGAATCAATTAAAATTATGTTCAAGTTAAATGTGACAGCAATGTGCCAGTGCTATTGGTATGGTAATTTGTCACCATTTCCGCTACATGCATTGATGGTCCACCTTTAACAGGGCTTTTAACACAAGCTGCATAGTTTTGTTGTTTGGTTCTGGATTTTTCAAACTACTTTCCTATCTTATTAAAACACCAAAGTTCCATTTTTTTTTAAACTTTTCATTAATCGTTTTTGTTCCTCTGTGTTGCAAATTATTCTAAATGGATCTGCCCCAAGAGATTGGATATACCCTTTTACATTTTTGGCTGTGTTTCTATTTTCCTCTTATGTTGTTTGTTATGAACATTCTTCATGAACAACCTGCAAAACATCGACTGCAGAATTATATTCTTCATAGTCAGAATAACTGTTTGGTGGCAGTACTGGTTCACCTCTTTCAACTGATAAACTGTCTTCTGAATACCTTCTCCAAAATCATAAACATCTTGCTTGTTTATTGGTCTTTTATGCCCCCGTCACACTAGACCAAGTTCCTATTACGTTCCCAGTGCGTTCTGAAAAAGTAGGCGAACGTAATGGGAACTTCTATGTCGTGGTACGAACGCAGTGCAAACTTATATGGTCGTACTGCGAACTTGCATGGACGTGAAGGACGTGAAATAATTTGGAACATGTTCAAAACAAACGTAGTGAGAACTTCCTGAGGATAAAACGCAGTAAAGACCTAATAAGAACGTATTGAGAACGGCTTGGTCGTAGTAAGGAGGTAGAGGACACTAGTAATGAACCGTATGGACGTGATAAATTTGAAAGCCGTCTTCACTGCGTTTTTACTACGTTCTTGGAGATTGCACCAGGACCTTACTATGACTACTCTACGTCTTAACTACGATCTTTTAGAACTTGGTGATTTAGGGAAGTTTTCAACACGACCTCGCGAAGACTATTCTACGTTCTTATTACGTTCTAAAAGACCTTAGTACGTTCTTTATACGACCTATCGGTATGCAGTACGTCTTTACCACGTCTGCGGTGCGTTTGTATCATGGGCTTTTGACAGAGATGTTTTAAGTTCTTCAAGAGAAAATAGTTTATTATAATTTTCACCATTTTTTGATTTAAAGTTTAATTTAATTTTTTCTTTTTGTTTTTTTAACTTTTTTAAAGTCTTCCCTGTAGTTGTTACAAGAAGAAGATTTCGCAAAAGTTTCACCAAGCTTGTTGGCAATATCCTTTTCAGATGTTAATAAATCATTGCCGTCTTTCAAATGTTTAAAAGTGGCTTTAGAATTTTTACCTTTTATTTTGTTTACCATATTCCAAACTTTTGTCATCGGAGTGCGAGATGTAATCCCCGAAACAAATTTTTTCCAGGATGTTCGTCGGGCTTGCCTACAAGTCCGCCGTGCCTTAGCGCGAAAAATACGGAAATTACTCAAGTTTTCCGTCGTTGGTTGTTGATTGAACCGTCTTTCAGATTTTTTACGGTCACCTATGGCTTGATCACAAGCGTCATCAAACCATGGTTTGCTGGGATGTTTCGGATTTGCCGAGGTCTTAGGAATAGTTCTGTCAGCAATTGACGTTAAAACTGTATTAAAAGTTAAAATTGGATCTTGTACAGTCTCAAACATCTTTGACTGAAGTTCCGCTTGACAGAGATTCTCAAACAAGGACCAGTCCGCCTTGTCAAGTTTCCAACGTGGTACTCTCTGTTGGGCAGAAGTAAAAAGATGTTCAAGTACTATTGGAAAGTGATCACTTCCACATAGATCATCATGAACACGCCATGAATAATCCAGAAGCAGAGAGGGATCGCAAATAGTGATATCGATAGAAGAATAAGACCCGTTTCCAGGATGAAGATACGTATTAGATCCATCATTAAAAATGCATAATCCTTCTTGAGAGACAAAGTCCTCAATGATCTTACCTTTGGCATTATGAGTCTTGCTACCCCATAATGGATTGTGAGCATTGAAGTCGCCCATAAGTATAAATGGTGAGGGTAATTGATCAGTGAGGTTTTTGAGTTTTGCTTTATCTATAATTGAATTGGGTGGAATATATATCGAACATAAAGTAATTGTTTTGTCTAATGATAAACGAATTGCAACTGCTTGCAGATCCGTGGTGAGTTGGACTGTGCTATGAATGACGTTGTCCTTCACAAAAATGGATGATCCGCCTGAAGCACGTTCATCTACTTTAGAAAATGTGCTAAACATGTTGTATCCTTTTAAAGATACATTGTCACTTTCTTTTAGATGAGTTTCTTGAAGACAAAATGCAATAGGTAAAACTGACTGAACTAGAAGTGTTAACTCGAGAAGATTTATTTTAAGACCTCGGCAATTCCATTGGATGATATTTGTCATTATTTAATAAAAGAATTGTTTAACAAGTTCTGTTGATTGTCCAACATATAATCTTTGGAGAGACTTGAGTAACACTTTTTTAATGGCGTCACTTGCAGGTGATAAACTGGTAATGTGCTCAGGTTCCAGGAATCAATAGTCATTACTGACCTCCCTGATGTCCTCAAAATCACAACTGTAAGCATCTTCAGCTTCTGAAATTGTTGACTTTGTTGATTTGAGTTGTTTAACTACCCTGAATCTGATAATGTAGCTGTAAAATAAGGGAAAACAAATATATATAGTTTAATATTAAGAGTCAATAATGGTAGGTCAGTTTTGTTTTGTTTTTTAAATTTTATTTATAGTGGTGTATGGAAACAGATTGAAATCTCCAATCGGAAAAGATTTCAAAGATTCTAATGTTATTATGTAAAAAACCACGAAGTAGGTAATTGCTTGGTAATACCGATAAAAGTCATTCAATATGTCTGTCATTGCAAGTTGAGAAGTTAAAATTAGGTTTTATAATTGCCAGTATTCTTTATCATCCAAGCCCTCCTTAACATACTTCAACAACAACTTCCTTGTTTCAGAATTGTAGACGGATACTCGTGAATTGTGAGAACTGAAATAGTATTATATATGTGTTATAGAAAAACCCTGGTCACTTTAAGATCTGAATTCAATGATGGATTATAATTCTATCTAAGATTATAAATCAGTGGGACTTACATAATCATTAAAATTTCACTGGATCTTTAATGAATTAGTGTGATATAGGGTACAGTAAACAGTCAAGCATGATCAAATCAGGATAGTTCAACTTTAATATTTGTAATAAGTTGTTCTTGGACTGCTGAAGTTAAAAATTTCTCTACCGAAACGAGGCTTTTCCCATCATCTTCTTTACCAGTTCCATGTCGACAGAACCTTTCTCAGGATTTTCTTTTTAACCTGTGACTACACCTTTGTTTAATTTCTCAACCAGATGTATTTTTTATCATCTTTGAACCGTTTGCACTTTCTTTCCTCTTTCATAGCCCATCCTTTTCATAGTTTGATCACACCGTCCATTGAGATTGGCAAACTATTGCTGGTTTGTTGTTTCTCCAGATAACGTCGCCTTATTGCAGTTCGTTTTAATCTCTTGCTGATCTATTATAATATATCTCTTAAATTTTCTAAAACTTGAAAATCAAAAGTCCATCGGATGCAGCTAATAACCAAAGCGGGAGTCCGGCCTTACATCTTGCAAGTCCCGGACTTCGAACCATTCCCAATTTGAACAGTCGTGTTCAGATTTGAGGGAGTATTTACCGATTTAATAACTTAACTAACGATAAATCAATTCTTCATCAAATTATATTATATATTTCTTAGGCAGTTAGCCAGGCCATGATACGCGGTCTTGTTGTTCTAAACCCAACTAATCTTGCTTCTTTTTCATATAGGGAATGTCCCCAAGGGTGACTGGGGTATAGAAATATGGTCACTTGGTCTTCTCCCGACCGGCAGTAAAACGCTTGCTGAAGTGGGGCGTCCGTTTGGCTGTGCGGGATGTATCAAGTTCGCAGTCACGTCCGGTCAGAAGGGGGACGTTAAATCCGATGCCTCGTGTAAAGAGAGTGCCACGCTCTTTGCACGTTAAGAACCCTTGCAACAACTCTTTGAGGGGTCCGTAGGTGGCCTGTTGCAAGGCAAAATTTCTGTCCCTATCTAATATACCCTTATTTTTACCAGTGGCAGTCCAAATTTCCCCGACCATCATCCTAGATGGCCTCTATTACAACAACCTACCTATTGTATTTATTGTGAACTTGTTCTCGTCCTGAATATGCATGAAATATTTGCCACTGGACGTTAACCAACCAACAATCAATCAATCATATAGGGAATGTCTAGTTCTTCAAATTTGCAAAGTTTAAGAATTTTTAGTTGTTGAGGTCGTGAGTTTTGGCGGTAAACACAAGTCTAAACGTTTTTCCTGCTTTTAAGGAATTTCGGTATGTCATCAACCGCTTTGATGAAATTTTACTTTTTGAAAATTTTAATTGTTTGAGGCGCCAATGGACAGGTATGGTGGTGCAATATTTTCTCACTAAATTTTTCACTGGAAGCGGCTATTGACCGGAAGTTTCATTACATATATATATAGTCAATCTTTAGAATTTACAATGAGCAATAATTAGTTAGTTAAGACATCAAAGCAAATTGCAAGAAAATGCCAATTACACACCGACCCATTTATTTCACGAATTGACAAGGTAACAGGACATTTGACTTATTCCATATATGAACTACAAGGATGAGCAGATTTTTGTAAACAGGGGGAGGGCTAAATAATTGTCAAGTCCCTATGACTTATTTATGGATTTTGTTGAATTAACATAACAAAATTACACCCAAGGGTGACTAGGGAATAGAAATATGGTCACTTGGTCTTCTCCCGATCGACAGTTAAACGCTTGCCGAAGTGGGGCGTCCGTTTGGCTGTGCGGGATGTACCAAGTTCGCAGTCACGTCCGGTCAGAATGGGGACGTTAAAGCCGATGCCACCTGTATAGTCTATAGAGAGTGTCACGCTCTAACAACTGTTCTGTTTGAGGGATCCGTAGGTGGCCTGTCGCAAGGCAAAAGTTCTGTTCCTATCCAATATACCCTCATTTTATTCTCCCTAATTTAAAGAAATAATTTTCAGCCAAATAGTAAAAGTTTAAAATTATTTCATTTTTCAGGTAATTTATCATCCTGATCTGCCTGTAATACACGTGTTATATTTTTATTAGAAGCCCTCCAATGCTCCTAAAAAATATATATATCAATAAATGGAGCAATCTCACCTCCTTTAGTCAAATTTATTTACATGAAAAAGACCTAGAGTACATTTTCCTATTTCAAAAGTTTCGGAAATTCGAGTTTGCCTATGCAACATACAATTGAGACATTGCCAGTTTTGATTACAACTTTACCATAGGGCTTAATAGATCAAACAGATTAACAGATTTGAACTTATCTCAATGTTCATTAGCATCACTAGAATTCATGTAACATGACCGAATGTCAGAACTTGTGTGATGTGATCTTCCTTATTATTAAAACACTCCCCAAATTAGATATACCTGTCCTTCAACTTTCAATCAGTAGAATGCATAACTCAAATCGTTACAAAATTTTCCAGTGGCAGTCCAAATTTCACCGACCATCATCCCAAATGGCCTCTATTATGACAGGACCTACCTATTGTACTTATTGTGAACTTGTTGTCGTCCTGAATATGCATGCAATATTTGCCACTGGACGTTAAGCAACCATCAATCAATCAATCAATCGTTTGTACTGTTTAGGGGAATTGAAAACATTACCAAAAAGACTTCAATTAATGCACTAAATAGAAAGGATATTAAAGTTTGGTGCATAGCAGTTTTCCCTGAGAAATACGAAGGCATGTTTGTTCTTAAAGCAAGCTGATGCATAACATAAAGATAGCTTTTCTGATCAATATCCTTTTGTCTGGAATTTAAATAGATAAAACAAAATGAAAATCGTCCTTATGATGATGAATTTTACTAATTTTACTCATTAGATTATACATTGAAATCAAATATACTACTGAAAATGGCGCGCAATATTTTAACGTTTTAAAGTACCAGATGTTTCTTCTTCATTTACTGGAATTGGATTGGTTATTGTCACCATCCCTTAAGTATTTCTAAGAAATCATGTTCTAAAATACAAATTTTATGCAAAACACTGTAACACATAATTATTTCTACGGATGTTTCAACTTGAGTGTTTCCTTAAAATTTCAATCTTCTGAATCTTCCTAGACGAAACGCGCGTCTGGTGTTAATATAAAATTGTGATCCTGGTATCTATGATGAGTTTATTTGCATTACTAAGATATGGTTTGTCTGGTAACACATATTCAGCCAAATTAAAATTTAATACGGTATTTGCTCGTTAAGAACCCTTGCATCAACTCTTTGTGGGGTCCGTAGGTGGCCTGTTGCAAGGCAACATTGTGTCCCTATCCAGTATACCCTCATTTTCCAGTGGCAGTCCAAATTTCCCCGACGATCATCCCGAAAGGTCTCTATTATGACAAGACCTACCTTGTTTGTTGTTAACTTGTTCTCGTCCTGCACATGCATGCAATATTTGCCACTGGACGTTAAACAACCAACAATCAAGCAATATACATTCTCCACTTCTGCCAGAGAAATAATAATATATATGCGTCAAAAGTTTAGTCATGATAATTGATTGATTGTTAGTCCTTTACACAGCATTATAACTAAAAGGCTATATCGCTGCTTGAAATCATCAAATCATCAAAGTATCCTTTCTCCTACAACTTTCAGCCTAAAAATTGCTTTAACGTCCGGTTGAACATTCTGCACGAGGTATTCATTTAATAGTATTATGGTAACTAAACGATTTCCATCCTTCCCCATATTCGAGTTTGATTCCTCTTTCTGGATATTTAACCTTTTTCTCATCTTTTTGACAAGTGTGGTCTTTTTTGTTTTCGCCCCTTCTTACAAAATTCTCTCAAAACAAATCGATCTCCAGCTAAATGTATGTAGTCTTTCAATGAATCTTCAGGAATTGCCTGAAGTTATCACGATCAATCTGAAGAAAAACCCACACATACATAATTATGACATGCATTTATCAATGTTAAGGGATAAACAACATCTGTAACTACAAAAATGTAGAGGCTTGCTACATTTTTGAAACTTGCAAAAACTGGAATTAACAATACATAGTCCCCTACCGGCTGGAGCAAAATGCAAACTTGATTCATAACTTGTCATGGTGTAAATAAAGGCAACAGTAGTATACCGCTGTTCAAAACTCACATAAATTCATGGACATAAAACAAAATCGGTGTAAAAAACTAAAAATGAGGAAAACGCATTAAATATAAGAGAACAACGACACAACATTAAAATGGAACACACACGGAAACGGACTAAGCATTAGACAAAATCCTGTGAGAATAACAAATATAACATCAAAATCCAATACATGAATTTGGGATAGATAAGTACCGTGACACGTCTTATAGTAATGTGAATTCTCACTAAAAAAATAAGAGAAATAAAGGCAACAGTAGTATACCGCTGTTCAAACTCATAAATCCATTGACAAAAAACAAAATCGGGGTAACAAACTAAAACCGAGGGAAACGCATTAAATATAAGAGGAAAACAAACGACACAACGGAAACGCAACGTTAATATGTAAGGGAGCTACCATTTGATTTTTATTGGGGGGCTAGGATGAAAAATGTTGTCCTGCATTTTTTTTTTTAGTTGTAATCTCTGTCTTGCCTTTTTATTTTTCACTCTATTCGGTCCTGTCTTTTTTTTTTAAGTTTATCCTGACTTTTTTTTACCTAAATTGTCATCCTGGCTTTTTTTTTGCAAGTGTCTCATCCTGCCTTTTTTTCTCATAGCCATGAGTTTAAGGTCAGCCATATGCTTAACATATTCTAACACATTTATTATGGGACATATGTACTTCTTTGAAAAGTCTTCAATTTGGTCACCATCATTTACTGATATACCTTCTGCAGTAGAAAATATTTGTTTTAACTGAACACGTGGCTGATAGTCATCAGGTTGTCTTAGTTGGTCATCTATCCGTATTGGTGTGTTTTCAATAGGTAAATAATGAAAGTCTGGAAGTCTCCCATAGTCAGAATAGGGCCTTGGCAAAGGATTTACAGAAGGAAATGTGGATCTGTCAGTGCAAAAACTGCATGCCTCAGAATTTTGTTTGCATTTTCGAAACTCTATATAAAGTTCACCTATCTCACAATGACTATGTATTTGAAAATCTTGTTGAATTACCCATGACCTTGAATTTCATCTCGTTTGGATTTAGAGCTGTCTGCATACTTCATCAGTAGAGATCTATCAGTTTAGAACTGGTTATCTGGAAAACATACATCAATACTATATATACTATAAAAACTGACATTTTAAAATATTTTCGAAATCGTACATATGATAAAGCAGAACTGTTTATTTATACAATATGGAAACAAACTATGTGACAAAGGCAACTTGTGTTTCCTACATAAGAAATGCATCTTTTAACTGTCAACATCTTTCATGAAAGGGGTATCTTTACTGCACACCTGCATTTCATTTAACAAAATGTATACTCAGTGCCTTTTATAGTTGACTGTGCATTATGGGCTGTGCTCATTGTTGAAGACTCTGCAATGAACTATAGTTGTTAATGTCTGTTTTTATTTAAGCATTATAATAAATGCTTCTATAATTTATAGGGTACAGTAAAATTGACCAACATAGCATACCAAGTGGTTCAGTGAGATATGCTTTCAGGAAATCTCCAGCAGGGCCTTTTTCATCATCAATTCTTAGCCTCACTTGTTCAGCTGTGGTCCATGCATTTTTTTCCATTGCTTCTGATTTCCTTTTTTCTACTTCCTCCCTTGTCAGTTCCTGTATATCGTTACTAGTCATGCCTTCAAAAGCATCATGGTAGTCCCATTTCAATGTTGCACCATCAACAAGTGCCTCTTCTTAAAAAGTTAAAACTTGTGTATGTTATTAAAAAAGCAAAATAACTTTTTTTTTCTTTTTTTTTAACATGTTTAAAGTAGCATTGGATTAAAAATGTGAGATCTGCAGCATATTTCAGCAGGAAAACTAGCAATCCTGGTTGATTAAGATATGAGTCAAAAGTACCTGCCACAAGTAGGGTTTAAACTCACAACCTCAGTGTTGGCAGGCTAGTGATAACTGCAGATAAGCAACTTAGACCACTTGGCCATTGAGGCCCCATCTACCTGTCGGACCAAAGCAGAAAAATCTATAATATGGTCAGTAAAATTTATAATATAGCATGCTCTTTGTGCCTGCCAATTTTTTCTAATTCCAGCTGTTAAATCCATTTAAACAGACCAACTGGTTTCATGAAGGACCAGTAATTCAAAGTTAAAACAAGTCATTATGTCCAATGGAAAATCCCACTGAAGGATGAGCCTTTTTAACTAGTACTGAAAATCAGTCAACTTTTGCATTATTAATATTTTTTTTTAAAATGAACTAATTTATGTCTACCTGAAAACAACTAATGTTAGTATGTGAAGGCATTACAAAAACATTATGTTACATTATATACCATCATTATCTATGTCGTTATCGACATCCCCCTAAATCAGTTCGCTTTTCCACTTTATACCGCTAACAGAAGCTTTGACCCTTAAGATAATTCTATAACATCATCTTGCAGCCTATGAACGGCCAATTCGTGCCCCATATGACGAGCTACTTCTGCCAATTCGTTTTCTTTAATTCCAAACAGCTGGAAAAAAGGAAAGAATAAATATATTTTTTGGCTGATATAAAAAATATAACCTGGTGTTTAATTGTATAATTCACTATGATTCTTATTGTATTTATTTCTATGTGTATTTACATCCACGAATCTTCTCTACTCTGTTTACTTGTGAGTATCGCACTCTAATATATTGTCAGCAAAATGATGTAACCAAAAAAAGCTCCAAAATATAAATCTTTTTTATGCTTTAATCTAAACAAAAATAAGAATGTGTCCAAGTACACGGATGCCCCACTCGCACTATCAGTTTTGATGTTCAATGGATCGTAAAATAGGGTTAAAAATCTACTTTGGCATTAAAAGTAGAAAGATTATACCATCATGACCATAGGGAACATGTGTACTAAGTTTCAAGTTGATTGGACTTCATTAAAAACTACCTTGACCAAAAACTTTAATTTAAAACTCCTCTTTCATTTTCTATGTTCAGTGGACCGTGAAATCGGGGTCAAAAGTCTAATTTGGCTTTAAAATTAGAAAGCTCCTATCATAAGCAACAAGTTAACTAAGTTTCAAGTTGATTGGACTTCAGCTTCATCAAAAACTTTAACCAGAAGCGGGACAAACGGACGGACGGACGAAGGAACAGATGGACGAAAGCACAGACCAGAAAACATAATACCCCTCTACTATCGTAGGTGGGGCATGCAAATGGTAAATGATTACTGTTGTCAGACAACTTAGTTAATTTGCATTCAAATACGGAAATTGTTTTTTTAATATTCATTTTTTTCAGATGCGATTTGTTGATCTTGAAAAGCTTTTGTGAAAGATTCAATTAATTCCATGAAATTTTAACAAAATTTGTAGATGTCTAAAAGACTTTTAACCCAAACTGAATCTATTTGAAAAAAATACGGAAAAAAATGAAGAAAAAAAATTTCTAAATTCTACTTTAGACATTATCTCTTAATCACTAGGGTAAATGTGATCTCCATAACTGCAGTTACATATATCCGAAGATGGTGGTCGATGTTTTGGTCAAATTTTCTTTTGTCAATTTTGTAATAATTATATATAATTCTTCGGTATTTCATGTCTTATTATAACGTCATACTAAATTAGAAACTGTAATACCAAATGTTTAATTCATAATTCAACCGCTAAATTTGTAGTCGTACCCCATTTTATTTTTAAATATACACATGGAAAAAAGTATTGCAACACCTTGATTTTTCAAATTTTGGAAAATGAACGTCTTTTTTCAGGTCGAATATGATCAAATATTTGTATAATGATATTGGTACATTGTTAATGATAACTATGGCATTAAAACGACATAAAAAAAATGTATGATTCTTTTTTTTTTAATATAAGCAATTTTGATTACAAAATGAAGTCATTTTTGTACAAAAAAATGCACTTTACAAGTTTTACTGTAATTGGATATAAAAATGTCAGACATTTCAAAACAAAAGTAAAAACGATAGTTTACATCACATTGAACTTTATAAGCCAAAAAATCAGTACTTGGTGTAACCTCCATTCACACGAATAACTGCCTCCAAACGTCTTCTCATGCCTGCTACCAATCGACGAATTTGTTGTTGGAGTAACTGCAACCATTCCTGGTGAAGTGCATTGTCTAATTCATCCAGTGTCTGAACTGGTGGTGCCCTTTCGCGCACTTTTCGGCCAATAATGTCCCATACAAGCTCGATAGGGTTAAGGTCTGGGCTACAAGCAGGCCAAGGAAGAGTTGTTATTGCTTCTCCACGCAGATAATCGATAACAGCACGGGACCGATGTGTTCTAGCATTATCATCCATAAAAACTGGTCTTGAATTCAGAGGATGATTATCAAAGTGAGGCACTACACTTGCCGCAAGAATGTCTCTTTGATATTTTTGGCCATTCAGGTTTCCTCTAACGGTTTTAAGAGCTAACTTACAGTCATGTGAAACACATCCCCATACCATAATCGATCCACCTCCAAATGCAACAGTTTCAATGATGTTCTTTTCAGCATAGGCAGTATTTTGCTGACGCCAAACTCGTACCCGATCATCAACCGTGTGCAACATAAACCGACTCTCATCGGACCAATGGATCTTTCTCCAAGACCGTAAATTCCAACGTCGGCGAGGTCTGCACCATTGCATACGGGCAGCTTTATGTCTGTTTGTTAGCAAAATTCTCCTTACTGGTCTTCTAGCACGATAACCAACAGATTTAAGTCGATTTCTAACAGTTCTGTTTGAAAGTCTTCGGTATGGCAACCACTCACTTTTCAGGACTGTACTGTTTGCAAATGATGTTCTTCTCACCAGCCTTCCTAAGGCTCGGTTTTCTCTATCTGATGTTAAAGGGGGTCTGCCTGATCTTGCTAGGTCTTTTACATCATTGGTTGTTTGTTTTTTATTCACTATACGACTAATTGTTGAATAGTGATGACCAACATTACGTCCAATTTGTCGAAGCGACATACCTGCTGCTCGCAGGCCAATAATCTGCCATCTTAATGCAGTTGAGAGCTGTGGAGGACCCATTCTATTGTTTTATTCATATAACTTCACAAACTTGGTAATTTAAAGGGTTGCAATCAGTGGGGATAGAAACACCTGTTTTATGGTTTTCGGGTACAGTACCTGCACGTGCGAATTATGACTTATCGAGTTAACCTTTATTTATTAAACTCAGGTGAGATTTAAATAATTATAAACCAGTTCTATTTCGATAAATAATATCACAAAGCAATAAAGGATGTTTTATAAATTTGTTTTTCTTTTTGGTGTTGCAATACTTTTTTTCCAGGTGTATAGAATTTGATTAGTTACAAACTCTTTCCAACAATATTTCTTCTTATACTTTATCTCTTTGTTGTCATGAAGTACTTTTTTTACCTGATTGTCCTAAAATATACAGATGTGACCTTTAATCAATTTTCTGTATATCTATATCTTTCATGGAAGGATTTCTTTCCAGATACTCTTTGCTGGTTACAAAATTGCAGAGTCGTACATATAATTTATCATGAAATTGATGTAGGTATGGCTAAGTATATCAGAATGGTCATGCCAGACTTTAATGTTTCCTGGTCTTTGAATTGCCTTTAAGATGTTTTGTTTTGTTTCTGTGTTGCAGTGATGATTCTCTTGCAAGTTGATCAGACACTTGTCTAGCTCTGGCTGTGTTAATTTGACATAATACTCATCAGTATTCACTCTAAGAACCCCAGCTGCATGTAACCTATGGTTTTCTTTTTCCAATATTAGTTATAATGGAATTTTTCTACCATAGACGGTTTCAGTTTTTTCAATAAGGTTTCCTTCCTTATTTATCGTTGTTGTTATGAAGGTTTTTGGAGCCATTTTTTTCCAATGTTAATTTCACCAGACTACCTTTTTCTTTAACTATACTCTGGGAATTCTTCTGTATCTACCAGTTTCTATTAATAAGCAGTGGTCACTTATTCGAAATTTAGAAATTAGTAGTTTTGAGAAATTAGGTATGGTTCAGAGTTATAGCTTTTCTTTTTTTTTTTTAAAGTAGGAGTTTGCTATTCTCTTGTAAATTTAATATTTTATCATTATATAAATTTTCATAGGTATTTTCTAAATTTTGTTTGTATATTAGCCTATTATTTTTATCCTTATTTTGGTTAATAATTTCCAAATCATTTTGACTTCTGACATGATTTACATAGGAGTACCAATAATAAATACCTGCATTATGTAAAGTTTATGCCAAATTTAGTGTCTCCTTTAGTATCAATAGGGTAGCTGCCTTATTCAGATCGAGAAGCTATATTACAAGAGCATTTTTTTACTCCTAAAGTTAACTTATTAAATTTATTTAGTACTTTATCAGGTGGACTTTTGTCAATGAAATTAAGAGTATCTACTTTTTTATTATTTTTATCTCCTTTAATTGAAGCTTTATAAAAGGATGAGTATGCATCCATATACCATATTTCACTGTTATTAGTTAATAATGGTCTAACGAGTGAGTTAAATAAATGGTTTGACAAATTTACAGGAGTCTGATGAATCGAATAACAATATGTTTTTATAGAATACATTACTTTCATAGATTTTTTGGTTAATTCTTGTGCTGAATGAACAAGATTTCCTTAACGTACCCGCGTAGACAACTCTTCAATTATTGAGTCTAAATAAGTTTTCAATAGGACTAAATCACTTGTGACTGGTAATGTCATAGGCTTGTTTGATCTCAGTGTTGCAAGAGCAACTCCAGATATCATTTGAGTCCAGTCCAAGGAATGAAGCATCAAAAAGTCATCACTTTCTTTTTTCAGCACATTATCTAACATTCTAATTGCATTACTTTCTTTTTTCAGCACATTATCTAACATTCTAATTGCATTCCCTCTCTTTATTTCTGCTGTTTTAACTAGATTCTGTCCCATATTAAGAGCTAAAGATGGAGTTTCAAAAGCAAAAATCTGCTGCTCGTTTCTATGGTAACCTGCAAGTTTTTGTCATTTCATTGAACTTCATTTTCAATCTTGCCAATTGACGCATCCTTTGTGATACATAGTTAGTTCTTCTTGGTCCAAGATGGCTAACCATGAATTTTCCATATTGTAGTATTAATATATCATTTACAATATTATCAAAAATTTGATCTCTATACATTTTAATGAAGCAAGTTTTTTCAAGTTCCTTAGGAACTGCTATTTCTTTTCCCTCTAAATAAGGGCTCAATCCTCCTGCCAGGACTAGTTTAGATCTTACAATAATACTTGCATCCTGTAACTGTGACTTATTTTTATTTTTGTTGAATGCACATTTCTTGGTATGTCTCCACAATTCGTTCCTCTCATAAAAAACATAACAATAAAGACATTGCAGGAAATCTACAGAATTTAAGGTTTCTTTACTTGGTCTCCTACAAACTATCAAATTTCCTTGTCCTTCCGCCAGGATTTTCACATTATATTTAAAAGATCCAATATTTTTGATTCTCTCAAGAGACCAAATGACACGGAAGTTAACAATTATAGGTCATTATACTGCCTTCAACAATGAACAAAGCCCTACAGCCTATCAACTTTAAAAGGCCCCGGATTGACAAGGTAAAACAATTCAAACTAGAAAACTAATGGCCTAATGTATGCATTGTACAATAAATCTGTTTATGCTATTAAAACATTTGATTATATATAATATTTTATATTTTGCAGGTAAATTCACAAACATCAATGCAAACTGGCCAGGTAGCAGTCATGATTCCCACATATTCAGGACTTCACAGGTATGTATTTTATTACAATGTTCATGATGTTTGTCATCTTTTATTAGTCATATTCCCTTTGAACCACTCAAATCAATAATTCTATATATATAAAGAAGCAATCAATTACTGTTAAGGGGTGGCTATGTTTTAAAATATTGATATTCAAAAACTGAAAAAGGAATATTGAAAAATAGTTATTGCTCAATATAAATTTAGGTTTTCTATTGTAACTCCTCTGTAAAACCATTTAATTATATAAATGGTAGTTTTAACAAAATATAAACCTTTATTTATAGGTGTGTACCTACATGGAAGAAAATGGTGGATGGGCAAATGGTGTATTGCTTGGGGATAGTGGTTATCCTTGTCGACCATTTCTGATGACCCCATACCAGAATCCTGTACTAGATCATCAAAAAAAGTACAACAAATGCCACTGTTCAACCAGAAGTGTGATAGAGAGAACATTTGGGAAGGGGGGGGGGGGGGGGGTTGAAGAGACGGTTCCATATATTATACTCAGACGTAAAGTATAATAGAATAATTTTTAAGGTAAATGATCAGTGATAAAAAAAATCTTTTCAGGGGTTAAGGCAAAGGGATATATTTGGGACAAATAATAATGGTGTATTCAGTAGAAGCAAATTAGTTTCTCATTGTTGAAGGCCATACAGTGACCTATATTTGTTAATTTCTGTCATTTTGGTCTCTTGTGGAGAGTTGTCTCATTGACAATCATACCACATCTTCTTTATTATATTTCCATTCATATGTTTTACCAAAAGGTGTCGACAATAAAGACAACAACACTCATGTTTTTACCGCATGGTATCTGTTTATTGGGTCTACATGTTTCGCCTTATCGATAGGCATCATCAGGACAATTGTACAAAGAAATATGACGGTGAAGAATGAATTTAGCGGTTAGCGGTTTTAACCGGAAGTACAAGTTAGACAATGGTGGTTATTTTGACGTCGTTGAAAGTGAAAGTAAAAGTAATTTAAAAATAGAATTAAATATAGAAATAGAATAAAATGTTAGTGTAAGTATGAATAAATAAATAAAGTTAGTAAGTTAGTTCTTTCTGGTTCTGTAGCACTGGATATTAAAGTTGGTGTTTATTCCGTAAATTTCTGTATTTTGTAGATATATTCCTGGGGTATATCTGTATTCTTCTAGGCCTTGGTAATGCGAATATTTGTTGAGTTTCACTGGTGTGTTCCAATTTGTGGCGGTGTATATATAGTTGGTGGGTTCTTCTATTTCTTCTTCATCATTGCTTAAGTAGAGATCGGCGGCTAGGTCAATTTCTTCATTATTGTGTTCTATGTCAGCTTGGGCGATTATGCGGAAGACTGGCGGTTTTTTCCAGTCGACTTTTCTGGTGGCTTCCATAGGGGGTTCCATTTTTGAATTTTTTCAGCAAGTTCTCGCGGATTTTTTTCTTTTATTATTATGCCTTTTGCATTGCTCATTTCTTGTTCTATTTTGATGTGTCTCTTTGCGGAGTCACGCCTAATGAATCTTTTCTCGCACCATGTGCAAATGTGGTATTTGACTAGGGCTGTGCATTGATGCGAAATGCCTACGAAGGCTTCCTATATTGCTGTATTTTCTTGTTTTACCAAAAGGTTTAATACTCCAAAAGAAAGGTAAATAAGGTTTGTTTTGAGGTGTTTTGGTCCAAACTGTTTATGACATAGGGGCCAAATCATGCAAATGGAGGCCAAAACAAGCATTTTTCTAGTTTTCCAAACAATTACTTGATTATTTATATTGTAAGCATCTCTCTGAAATTGTACCACAAGGTTCCATATCACAAATGGAAGTTTGATTAAAGCGGAAAAATATATATAGTATATATAGTTGGAAAACTAAATAATCCAGCAATTGATGTATAAAAAAACTTACCACAATCAAGAGATGAATGGTATTTAAAGTGCTTCTAACACAACACTTAATTTGAAACAATTAACTAATATATAAATATACGACATCTTTTGAAACGCTTATACCACAATGTCATGCATGGTAAACCACTATAGATACATTTTTCGTAGTTTTATTTATAGCTTACTATAGTCTCCAATGTTGAATATCATACTGTAAACTTTTATATTTCATTACTTTCACCTGATATCACAGCTTCCTGTTTTTATACATACATACATGCAATGCCAACTTTTGAAATATTATAAAATACTACTTTAGCAAATTAATGCTGATAAGAAGACAATTATTGAGTTTAATAAATTAAGTTTTCTTGTGCTATACTCCACAATATATGCATTCTGTTGAATGAACCAGACATTGAAGATGATGGAGTAATTGTAGGCAATGATGGTGATCTTGGGGAACATTTCAATGGTCATCAAGATGGAAGAGCTGTTAGAGATCATATTTCCACCACATTTTTTAATCATTGAAAATCAAAAATAAATCATGACAACATCTTTTAATACTTTTTTATCAATAGCAATGGAATAAGAGAACAAGAATCATCAACACAGAAAAAAAAAAAAAAATTAATTATGACTAAGCTTCTGTATTTAAAAGAGCATCTAAAATCATGTTTTTACTGTCAATACTTTTCTTCTGGATCATCATGTTGTAAAATTGCATTTGTCTTTGGAAAAGTTCCAACTGCATTTTATTTCTTTTCAGGTCACTTTCTAAAACAAGACACTGCAGTTCATATACATCATCTGCAGTCCTCTTTGGTTTCTTCTTCTGCAAACTTTCACTGAAATATAAAAATTTTACTATTTGGTATTTTTATTTTAAAATCTAACTTAATATTTAGTAGATGTGTTCATATTATATCATTGCCAATGAGACAATTATCCAAAGAGCCAAAATGACACAGATTTTATTATAAAAATATCACTATTCCCAGCCTTTAACAATGAGGAAACCCAAATTACTGTTAAGCTCTTATAAAATAACTGACATGACAAGACAAATGTGGAACAATTAAAAAAAATGAATAATGACACATTAGCTAAAAACAAAAATTAAATAGATAGCAACCCAAGTCATATACTGTTTTACAGTCTCCTTAATTGGGACAGGGACTTACAAAATCTGAAAATAGTAAATGTGCTTGTGAAAACTCAATGGTTCCATTCTAATCATGGTCACTCAGTGGCGGATCCAGAACTTCAAAAGGGGGGGGGGGGGGGGGGCTAACTGTCTGACCTAAGGGGTGACCAATCTAGTCATGCTTCAGTGATTCCATACAAAATAATTTATCTTAAAACAAACTTGGAATCTGTAGGAAAAGGGTATTCTCATCAGACTCGCTAAACAACTTAGGTAAATATATCATAGACTGTGCTGTATTTTAACATATGAAACACATACCTGGGTTTTGGTGGTTGCTGAGTGCAAGTCTGTTTTTGTGCAGGTACAGGTACAAGTATGCTGGCATGAACAGTATCACTAGAAAGTGCTAACGCCTCATTTCTCTGGTCAACCTGCTCCAGTCTCCTTATCCAGATACTCTCCACAGAAGATGATAAATCTACAAGTTGACAATTGTTTAACATAAAGATGTTGCTCAATTCAGCGAAACTATCATATGTGTTTAGTATGCATCTAGTTGAAAGTTAATTCATATTTGCATTTTAATGTGCTGTTTAAAATACACAGAGGTATATTCAGATGGATCCCTGTATGGAGCCTTATGTTTGGTTCATTCAAATACTATTTACATGCCCATTTCTAACACTTCCTTCACAAAGCAATTTTTTTTCAAAATTCTGAATAGGCCCCTTAAAAATACTATTGTACAAGATTCAAGATAAATGGACAAACAAATAAATTGAACAACATAGATTGGGGAAGGGTATTGTAAAAATGAATTGCTGAATATAGAAGTTATAATTCTATCAAAAAGTGTGACAAATAGAACAATAATTATAAATATATGAAAATCAGATGGATTAACTTGAAACAAGCTGTTACATAAAAATAAAATAAGATAGAAGATTTTTTTATTAAGAATTATTTAAACAACATAATATATTTTTGTCAACTTATTTCTATTAAAATTTATGCTTTATCATTGCAACTATATATAAAATGCAGAATAAAACAAAAATACTATACCATTAATGAAATTATCTAAGTAATAAATACCATCAACAGTCTGGCATGTTGGAAAAGCATTCAGAGCTGGAACTGGCGAAATGGGTACAGCTGTAAACATTTGGTCAGATGTTATGCTGTCTGAAATGTGAAAAGACTTATTTTATTTGAAGAAGTGAATTGATAGTTTATACTCTTCATAAAAGAACAAATTATACAATTATTACAATTGTTTCTCTGTTCCCAAATTTGCATATAAATATATAAAACATTTATTTGACAGTACAGTTTACAGATCTGGAATACTTGTAAAATATCATAGTGACTGAAATTTGCTTAACAATCCTTGCTTTCTATAAACCTTCATTATGAACTGATCAGACATAATTTGGCATGTTTGCTGTACAATTATAAAAACTATGCATATGGAACTGTTTATAAGTTACTTTTTTAAGGCTTAATATATTAAATCAGTTGACAAATTGATTGCACTTCTAAGATCAAATCACAGATCAGAAAATAAAAACTATCCTTACGTAATTAATTGCCTTATACATGATAAATTTTGAAATATTACTTCAGCTTATGGTATTTATTTGATAAAAGTCGATCGAGTAAGTACTCCGTTCTTGATCACACAATGTCAAAGTTAGTATATGGCGTCAAATTTGTCAATTATACATGTTACGTCTTGCGACGCAATACCGTGCGTAACGTAAGATGCTTCAGGAGACATGGGTTTGTTTGGAATGAGTTGAATTTCTTTACTTCTGAGCATGCAGCAATCTGGACCATATCTGATGTTCCACCTGTAAAAAGTAAAAATTACAGTATGAACATTTGAATTAATAACATGTTCAATATAGCAAGCAGCTTCTTTATGTTCTTGACACCATACCATGTTTACTGATCTATTTCAATAAAAGATTTCTGTATAAAATTTATCAGTGCGAAAGCCGCGAATTCGTTCTGTACCTCCTTCCATATTACGTAACGGACAGAATATCAAAGGCGATAATGCCATGATCTATATATATATATATGGCGCACACATCGCAGTCTTGTTTATTTGGCGATCGTGTGATTTTTTTGTTTGTTTTATGAATAAAAAAAAACCGTCAAAGTGTGTAATGTGTTTATTGAATCCGAATGGCATTCTATCTATTTAGATAAGTCTTTCTTTAAGTAACATTTTACATGCGTTATTGACATGAAAATATCCCCAAAAAGATTTGCCTATATATTTAATAGACTCCGTCCAAAAATATGGCGGGTAAAACCTGCCTCTAAAAATAACTGACACAAATGCATCCTACAGACCTCATAATTATATCAGTTTTAAATGTGTTTAAGCGCCCCTAATTACCCTTCACATATTTTATCCAGTGCACAATGGAAAGCACACGACTCGTGTTGTTTATTCTTTAGTTTTCTATGTTATGTCATGTGAACATTGTCTGTCTTTTACATTTTTATACATGTCGTCAGTTTATTTTCAATTTATTAGTTTGACTGTACCTCTGGTATCTTTCGTCCCTCTTTTATCTGAACCATATCTGTTTTTGATCTCTAGTTTTTTTTAGTGCTGTAATTAATGTTATTTATTTTCGCATCACCTGTTACCAGGTAAACTTTTAACAATAAGATGCTCTTCTGCTGCTATGCATAGCCACATTTTTTTCTTTCTTTTTTTTTCCTTTTTGTGTTGCATCATCTCTTTTTATTATTTGAACTAGTTGAATTTTGGTTGCTGGTCCGTTCCAAAAAATGGCTGGGTTTCCTGAGAAGACTTACTGGTAGCTTGCATAGAGGGTGTTCGGCTTTCGACTCCCAAATAAAAAAGAAAAAATGAAATCAGTTGAAAAGGACTTGTTTATTTAATCAGTCACATTATGATAATAAAGTTTATCGCGTTAAAAAATACTGTGACACGCCCAAGATAGTTTGACTAGTCTTATCTTTAATTTTAGAATGCCTTCTTTTTAGTATAGGAATTCACTTATAATAAATAAATTTATACTCATTTTTTTTTCTAGAGTTTCCCCCAAGGGTGACTGGGGTGTAGAATTATGATCACTTGGTCTTCTCCCGACCGGCAGTAAAACGCTTGTCGAAGTGGGGCGTCCGTTTGGCTGTACGGGATGTATCAAGTTCGCAGTCACGTCCGGTCAGAAGGGGGACGTAAAATCCAATGCCTCGTGTAAAGAGAGTGCCACGCTCTTTGCACGTTAAGAACCCTTGCAACAACTCTTTGAGGGGTCCGTAGGTGGCCTGTTGCAAGGCAAAATTTCTGTCCCTATCCAATATACCCTCATTTTCCAGTGGCAGTCCAAATTTCCCCGACCATCATCCCAGATGGCCTCTATTGTATCAACCTACCTATTGTATTCATTGTGAACTTGTTCCCGTCCTGAATATGCATGAAATATTTGCCACTGAACGTTAAGCAACCAACAATCAATCAATCAATTTTTCTAGAGTTAATCTACTGATAGGTATGGTGTGTTTGATATTTACTTGAGCATCGGTATGACAATGAAAATTTAATCCTGATACCTATGAGGAGTCTATTTCAGATTGAAGTACTTCTTCATAGCCTGAGATCCTGAAATGTTACATTTCAAAGTGCTTCTTATTTCTCTTGCAATTATTTCCGAAATGTATTCTGATTTCTTGTTTTTCGAAACTCATCATGTCTTGTATGCACTAAAATATCTTCTTGTCTGTCTATCTGTCCAAAAGTGAATGGTGCTACTAGTACATGATGTGTCTGTATTACATGTTGATGTAGATGCCATATCATCTGGCTAATTACTTTCTAATTTATATTACTATCCATTTACTATAACTTTAACAGCTGAGTCTGGAATTTTGGCATGCCACAAAACAAGGTTCAACCCGTCATTTTTTCCTTTAAAAATGTCCTGTACCAAGTCAAGAATATGGCCATTGTTATATTATGGTTCGTTTCTGTCGGTGTTACATTTTACCGTTGTGTTGTTTGTTTTCTCTTATTTTGGAGAGTGAATTCACATTACTATAAGACGTGTCATGGTACTTATCTATCTTAAATTCATGTGTTTGGTTTTGATATTATATTTGTTACTCACATAGGATTTGGTCTTATGATAAGTCCGTGTGTGTGTGTGTGTTACAATTTAATGTTGTGTCGTTGTTCTACTCTTAAATTTAATGCGTTTCCCTCAGTTATAGTTTGTTACCCCGATTTTGTTTTTTTTTTCATGGATTTATGAGTTTTGTCTTCTTGTTCGATTTATGAGATTTTGCAATCTGTGATAAGTACTGTTGCCTTAATTGATATTTACAAAATAATAATACTACTTTAAAAGGTGAGATCACTTTAGTATAATGAAGAAAAAAACAAAGGCTTTACAAAGATTGAAAAATATGCTTAGCCCTGGATCAGATGGTTTTAAAAGGATTTTTTTTATATATTTAGATTTATTACTGATAGTTATAAAATTTAGAATTTGTCAATACCTCAAAATTAAAGTATCACATCTTAAATAAAAAATGGAAGTACAGCTGATGAGTATCAAGGTTATAAGAATGTTCTTATCCCGGGCATAAAAACAATGCCGTATTTGGCGAAACCTTTTCAACTTTTGATCTTCAGTGTTGTACAACTTTGTACTTTTTTCACTTTCGATCTTTTATATCTGGGCGTCACTAGTAAGTCTTGTGTGGACAAGGCGCGTTTTTGGCGTATTGAATTTTAAACCTGATGCTTTTTGTTATCTATTAAGCATGTTTTTCTTTGTCTAATATGTTCTATTAATTTGTATTGTAGTCCTGTAATATTATGTTGTCATTTCAATGTTATATTTAACTTTGCCATTAAAGTGCGAGGTTTGGCATGCCACAAAACCAGGTTCAACCCACCACTTTTATTCCCCTTTAAAAGTGTCCTGTACCAAGTCAGGAAGATGACCATTGTTATATTATTGTTCGTTTCTGTGTGTGTTGCATTTTAACGTTGAGTCGTTTGTGTTTTCTCTTATTTTTGAGAAATTGAGATAAGACGTGGCACGGTACTTGTCTATCCCAAATTCATGTATTTGGTTTTCATGTTATATTTGTTATTCTCGTGGTGTTTTGTCTGATGCTTGGTCCGTTTCTGTGTGTGTTACGTTTCGGTGTTATGTCGTTGTTCTCTTAAATTTAATGCGTTTCCCTCGGTTTAAGTTTGTTACCCCGATTTTGTTTTTTGTCCATGGATTTATGAGTTTTGAACAGCGGTATACTACTGTTGCCTTTATTTGAACAGCGGTCTACTACTGTTGCCTTTATTTGTCCCTCTTTTAAGTGTCTTATTCCACTAGATATTTAACTATCTAAATCAACATTGTATATAATATAGTATTACTTATATACCTGAGTCTCCAGACAGCAAAATAAAAAAAAAATCTAAAATATACTACATATATCTTAAATTTGTAATTGTGGTATACACGAAACAACATCTTAAATTGTCTTCGGTTTTTCTTTATTAAATGAGAGGTAGCAGCTTTGAAGTTGACACTGCGATACTACATGAAAATCACAGTCATTCAGATTATCACACTCTGAAAGATCATGAATTTCAAGATTTGGTATAAAGTACTGTAGAAAGTATGTGCTTGATATTGATGTTCTAGTTAGATTAATTCAGGTGAGTGTTGTTGCACAGCTCGAATTTGATATAAATCTATAATCTAACACAGGAAGACAGACGGCCTGTGTCAATCTCAGGCGTAAAGATTATTTTCAGTATGGGCTACTATGATGTGTTTTAAGCTGATGCTTTATTGTTTCAACATCAACAACTGATCTCGAGATGTAATAAAATGCATCTTAACATAAATTTAAAACTAAACAGAAATCAATGAACTTGTGACCAAGATGTTATGCCACAAACACAAGGTGTCAATATTTTTTTTGTACACCAGATCTAGATTTCGACAACATATGTCTGTTCAGTGATGTTAGGCATCAAAATGGTATTTGCAAGGCCATATAATTTACCCTCAATATATTAATGTCATAGAAAGTAAGGTCTACCCTTGTATGCAATCAAAGATATAATTATTGAAGTCTTGCAGATTTCGAAGCAAAATATTAGACGATACTAGTAGTATAAATTTGTATTACCAAAGTCTATATGTAAACTATTGGTATACATTTAAATTGCAAAAATTTCAATAATACATAAAATACATAAATACAAATATAAACCCAAACTATGTAACAGCATAGCAGAAGGTGTTGTAGTAATACATATACATTATTTTAGCATTTCGCTGTTCAAATTAAAATATCCAACTATGAATTTATCTAAATTACACAGTCATCTCTTTTACATTGTTTGTAGTTATTTGTTTGATAAACTAGTATAACATTAGTTTCAATATCCATGAAATAGTAACAAACTGCATCACGAATTCTTTATTTCAGATAATGAAAACAAGTGGTCCCCTCAACCAAGCTGAGTTGGGTTTAAAAGAACAATTTCTCAATCCCCCAGTGTATACAATGAACCACGCGGCATCCATATTCAACGGGGTCCGAATTTCTTTGAGGAAAGTTGGCATTACAAGAGTATGTATTAAAAGTTGATATGTCTTTACTTAAGTCGCAATATAAACCGACTATTTCAGAGTAATATCTACAGAAAGTAACATATTTTAATCATATGTTAGCCAAATATGTTATAATACGAATAACATAGTAACCAACATACATGTACATATATTGTTCAATCCAGAGAAATGAGATTTTTGGGGTCTTCAACTTTATATTCTATCAGTTTTACAATAGTCTTCTTCTACGCAACATATCTTTTGTTTGAAACGCCTTCTGTGCAAAATAACATTTTAACCACCGCTTTGATTTTTCGTATCAATAATGCTATTTTTATTCTCTCGATAATTTCCCTGTGTTTTGAGTGTATATATGACAATTTTTGCTAGTAGTTACAAAATCAAATCCCAATCTTTCAAATGTTCGCTGTGTTATGAAGTGATAACGACCCTTTTAGTTTCAATGTTATGCATTTTTTTTCAAAATCAAGAAACTATAAAAAGTATATACATTTATTTTCATCTGATACTATAATAACCTTTTACAATTGAATGGAGATGGACAGTTGATTCCAACTAAGTTAACTTTAATATTCATGAATTGTAGATAGGGGAAATACAGATAGCCAATGGCTCAAAAAGGCGAGAAATGAACCTCAAGTATAATGGCCGTACAGCCAAGTTGACGGCCTGAAATGGACTAGCAGATACTGTTGGTGGCTGCCATCTCCAGGCCGGAAAGATCTACCGGATAAAAAGTGTTGTCCCAACCAATGATTTTCATGACTGCAGATGCTATAACGCCTCTCCGTCAACAACCTTTGAGGCATTTCGTATACTTATTCGATTTCATCTTTTTTCATTAAGTTTTATCCTTTGATCAAACGAAGAACGACAATGAACGTTATACTAAACTCTAAATATTTTTTTTTTAAATCATTAAAAACACATTCAAAACTTGTAACGGCAAGAGGCTCCTTACTTTGGACAGACGCAATAATACGGCGGTGTTGAACATGTTTGATGATATGATGGACGATTTTAACGACCTTGCATGGCTATATACAGCCCTCGCACGATCTACACCCTCCCCATATACCTCCGTATTATATATAATATATATTGAGGGTAAATTATATAGCTTTCCAAATACCGTTTCGATTCCTAACATCACTGAAGAGACATTTATTGTCGAAATCCGGATCTGGTGTACAAACAGTATATTGACACTTTATGTTTGTGGCATAACATCTTGGCCACCAGTTCATTGTTTTCTGTTTAGTATTGAATTTATATTAAGATCCATTTTGTTACATCTTGTGATCAATTTTTTTTGGCAATTGCTAATGGCAGTCAGCAGGGTTAAAGAACATCAGTTGTTCGACCTGATAGTCAAATGCGTTTCGTTTAAATTTACTTTTTCCACTTTTTTTGGAAAATGTTGTTTGTGCTGTATTTAGACCCTTCTACAACGAAATTTGTTTTACATGCACGCGTATAAAAATTACGGTTTTTATTCAACGCAATCATAGGTTTGAACGTAGTTTTCAATTTAGACTTGTATATATATGATGGATGTATTCAAAAGCTTGATTTAAGGTATTGAATCTTTTTTTAAATATGATTTAGTATTTAGTAAAGCAGAAATTAATTTGTATTGCAGTTATTGGAAGACAGGGTAGAGGATACTGGAATCATTGACGGGATCGTAGAGTCGGTTTCGTTTGAAAGGTACGTTTTCCCTGGCAGCACGTCATTTTATTTTATTGCTATCGTGAAGAAAGATTTTGTTTTTGTACATAGATAAAAAAAAAAACCAGCAAATCCCAACTTAATAGCTTAACGTAATCGCACGACACTTGTGTCGACCCTTTTAAGAATTTTTGAATTGCTTGAGCGTTTGATTGGTTTTAATTTCATTTGTAGCTAAATCTCTTTGATAATTTGAGTTTTAAAGCTTGCATCTAGTACAAAACAATTGTGCTTACAATTTAATAAATTAATCATTTTTTTTACTGGAATATTTCAAGTTTCCAAACTGAATTTTCCCTGGGACATTTCATTTAGTGCTAATTTTCATGGTAGTAACAATATATTTTGCATTGCCATAAAATATTAGTGTGTAATTTAATGAATGCGTAGAAAGTTCTCGAGTTAAGCGAAATATTTTTTAAAAACATTTTTTTTAAACACTAGAGAAAATATATACGTAAAATTAAAAAAAATAATTTAAAATATAGTGAGAAATACCATATTCAGGACGAGAACAAGTTCACAATAAATACAATAGGTAGGTTGTTGTAATAGAGGCCATCTAGGATGATGGTCGGGGATATTTGGACTGCCACTGGAAAATGAGGGTATATTGGATAGGGACAGAAATTTTGCCTTGCAACAGGCCACCTACGGACCCCTCAAAGAGTTGTTGGAAGGGTTCTTAACATGCAAAGAGGGTGGCACTCTCTTTACACGAAGCATCGGATTTAACTTCCCCTTCTGACGGACGTGACTGCGAACTTGATACATCCCGCACAGCCAAACGGACACCCCACTTCAGCAAGCGTTTTACTGCCGGTTGGGAGAAGACCAAGTGACCATATTTCTATACCCCAGTCACCCTTGGGGTTAATATAATAGAAGTACAGGATGAGTTCTATAACATCCAAAAAACTATGCTTATGGCAGTGTTCCCTTCTGGGATATTTGTAAACAATACAAATATTCGTGCCAAAAGGAGGAGGGAAGAGGTTATCGAAATGCAAGTATTTTTTACTTTTGGTCCGATATGTTTCTCTCTACACATCAAATCGGACATCAGAAACGGTTTAGTTGAGAAAAATAACCAGACTGCTCTTCACTTATTGTTATGGCGTCAATAAGTATCTGTGAATAATTATTAAAAAAAACCGGTAAAAAGAATGTTTTGGAATAGTTTTGAAATATATTGATTCTCTTGAACAACTCTCACGCATCAGTAAGAAATGCGTAAAGGAGAATGTAAATGACTATAGTAGTGCGTCTATTGTAACATTTTCCAAATTTAAAATGAGAATATCGCGTCTTTAGTTTAGTATTTGTATTATCGAAATGAACGCGACGGCTTTTTTTCTTTTACTTTTACATCAAATCATATTATAGTTTTGTGTTGTACGAGCTGTAGAAGATGCAATACATTTAATGATATAAAGTGCTAAATGTGATACTTTTAAATTTCAGAATGGATATACATCAATGAAAAGAAACGAGTACTACAAACTCGCTATACAGAGCTAAACTCGCTCATTTTGGTGTCCCTATATATGCTTCGGAAAGTTCCATCTATTCGTATAAACAATACGGAAATCCGCCGTTAATTCCCGTTCTTGGAACTATGCGTTTTATATACACTTGTAATGTAACTGCAGTTTCCTAGTTCTTAGTATTTTTCTGACCTTGTCGTTAGTAGTGCGACCATATATTTTAATATGGAGTTTGTTCTTGCTTATATCATTTAACATCTATTAACTCCATTTGCAATATTCTTATTTGTGAGAGCAATGAATATCTTTACATAATAGATAAAAAGATGCGGTATGAGTGACAGTGTACGAAACAGTCCTGGTTATAGTCATCTTGTCTCTTTAAGGGGTATACTTCATTTCTCATCCTTCGAATATAAATTGGAAAAGACTTGAGTGACCGTACTTCAATTCCCCAGTCAACCTTCGGGATTTAATATTGAGGACATCAACATACCAGTACTTGTGTGCACAATTTACTACACTATTAACAGGCTGACCTTGTGAACAAAATTTAATGAAAATTAATAGTGGTCGACTAATCTTTGCATTTACTTGGTCTGGTTTCATGTTCATGTACACACTAATAATTACATTAGATGTATGTTTCATTATAATAATACTTTATTCTGATTAGCTAACAGCACATCACGTGTTATTCCGTAAGCAATTGTATCACTCAATAAAACTTTTCATTCATGATAACACGTGGTCTAACAATAAAGTGCACAGGCGAATTAAATAAAAACAATATAAAATTCGTTTTTTCTTGATCATAGCTAAAAAATGTAATTATAAGTATTGAATGCTTCTTTTTGTAACTTCATAGGGTTGTAAAAGCGTTGACCGTGCGCACATTTTTGAATGAAGCGGTTCCGCGCTTCATACAAAATGTACTTCGGTCAACGCTTTTACACCCCAATGAATTTAGAAAAAGAAGCATTCAATTCTTAAATAAAAGTCACCCACGTCAATACCTTAGCTTTAAGTCGAAATACCGGTTTTAGAATTTGGAATCTTGAAGTACATACATTTTATAGTTGACACGAATTTGAAAAAAATCACAAATATTGGTATAGCAAGATAGTTTATTGCGATTTTTTGTGGACACGGATGAGATTGGAATACAATAGGAAAGAGACCATTTGGGTTGAAGGTGTGAGAATTTTTAACGTTCACTCTAAAACGAAGGTACTAGTATATTGGATAGGGGCCGAAATTATGATATACAGCGGGTCACCTACGGACCCCAATTGTTTAATGCAAGAGATGTAGTCTATAGCAAGTGTTTTTGATCATCGTATATTGTTTTGTTTTCGCTGTGTAGAAAATGCTAGGGTGCAAATAATTTGTTAATTTTGCTATTATCATTTTCAATAATTAAGCTTGCCATCTTCGTTTAATTGACTTTCGTTAACACAAAATCAAATAGTAAACACATCAAACCAAAAAAATTACTTTAACATAATATTGTCTGTTGCATACCATTGCCATGTTAATAAAGCTCAAATAAAGGACTAGTCTCGAAGCATATTTTATGAGAATAATAATGGTCTATAAGCAGTTACTTTTATTTTTATGTTTGAAGCGATGCTTTTTTTTAATTTAATTTGACTTCTACCAAATATATGCATTGTAGCTTAGTGAATAATGATTGTGGTTTGAATCGAAATGCGAAAATGATAGAATTTAAAAGAACTAAATAAAGACTTTGAAATAAAAGGGAAAGGGCTTTTGCTACCTTTTCTCAAATTCTCCAGACACGAGATATTTTACAAAAAATCATCCTAGTTTATTATTTGTAAATGCCAGCGATTTTGCGGTTAAGTTCTAGTACTATTTTATGTACCTTTGTTGTTAAGCAAATAGTCCCTTGGTCTTGTAAGAAACAATAGCTTCTTCCACACTTCAAATGTATCTTCTTAAAATAATGATATTTTTTTAATATTAATTATATCGAAATTGTCATCAGTCATAGACATATGCAAACAATTTGTGGCGCGATTGGTGTCTGGGGGCTGCACACATCTAGTTGCTTAACTTTGAAACCACGCGCTCTCAAACTTCCGGCAATAGAAACTTCTTTAATTTGTTAGAATACTGTTGCATTTATTTTATTAGAATACTGAAGTTAAACTGTTTAATCATGAACAACAACAACAATTTCTAGAAGAAAGATAAATTAGCTAGGTGTTCATTGTTTTTTTTGTTTTTTTATTTAGTCGTAATCTTTCTTGCCATTTCAATCCCCAAGGGTGACTGGGGTATAGAAATATGGTCACTTGGTCTTCTCCCGACCGGCAGTAAAACGCTTGCCGAAGTGGGGCGTCCGTTTGGCTGTGCGGGATGTATCAAGTTCGCAGTCACGTCCGGTCAGAAGGGGGACGTTAAATCCGATGCCTTGTGTAAAGAGAGTGCCACGATCTTTGCACGTTAAGAGCCCTTGCAACAACTCTTTGAGGGGTCCGTAGGTGGCCTGTTGCAAGGCAAAATGTCTGTCCCTATCCAATATACCCTCCTTTTCCGGTGGCAGTCCAAATTTGTCCGACCATCATCCCAGATGGCCTCTATTGTATCAACCTACCTATTGTATCTATTGTGAACTTGTTCTCGTCCTGAATATGCATGAAATATTTGCCACTGGACGTTAAGCAACCATCAATCAATCAATCCTGTCATTTCGAGAAAAAACATGTCGTTGTTTGCTTGTACCTAACATTTTAAAATTCAAATGTATATTTTATACACCCTGTCGGGTTTTAAATTAAACTCCTGGTAAGAAGATATTTGGAGTATAGTGCTGTCCACCACATTCGGGGTCATAATTGTATGTAATGTGAAGTTACTTTGTTTTAATTTACTTTTAAGCTCCCGCTCTTCTTTCTGTTGTAGGATGTAGACTGCGTTTTTCTTGAAAAAAAAAAGATATTTAGTTACCAAGTTTTCAAGAATTAGTGGATGGTAGTGCGATGTAACAGTGAATTATAATACAAGTGGCAATATTTTTAGGTACATGTTTATAATTGAGAATGGAACTGAGGAATTTGTCAAAGAGACAACAATCCGACTTAAGACCAGAAAACAGCAGAGGGTCACCAACAAGGCAAGAAAATCCCACACTCTGAGGAAGGCTTCAGCTGCCTCTGAATAAAACATGTTTTACTTGTGAATTGGATGTCTTGCAGCTCCTCACTCAAAAAGTTGATTAACTCAATTCAATGTATACGTTTTTAATCAAATCAGTTTAAGATCAACCACATAACATGCTTTATATGTTACGTCAATGATATTTGGTAGAAAGTTTTACAAATTTTTGCAATTCTCAATTTCATGTAGCTTATCACTCGACCCCCTGTTATTTGTTTACAAGTATAAATTTGTGATGATGTTTGTTTAAAGGAAACTGGAAATAGTATTAAGGTTTATGTACCCTTCCTTAGCCATTTTTGTACGAATTTTTCAAACCTTAATTGTATCAAAACTATAGATATAATGAATAATAGAAATAGGCCATTTAGTACATATTCCAAGGGGAAACTTGATGCAAATCATTATTTTTTACTGTTTCATTGTATTTAATAGAAAAAGAGGACTTTGTGGCATATAAATCAAGGTTTTTATAGAAAATCCACAGCCTTTAATACAGAGTTTTTTGTTATAAAACTTGAAACATAAATTACTCACTTGATTTCCTATGATGTGCTAGTGTTTATTTTTTACAAAAAGTTCTAAGCAACTTGTAAATTCCAAAACACCTCGTGCTGAGTCGCTTAAATCGAGCGCACCCTTAAAGGTGTACTTCATTTTGGCCATATTTATATTTGTTTTAACCAATAACTACATTTATAAACTGGTTTCAAGGAAATCAATGCTAGCACTGCATGTAATAACTCTATATCTATCAGACCAAGCTCTAGCATCATCTGTGCATAAATTTTTACATAGTCATATTTTGGTGCTTTTGACTTTTACATAAATGTTACTTTTCTTCCATCAGTAAGTTGTACAACAGCTGGCTGTCCGTTAACTGAAAAATAAATTGCAAATGTTAGTTACCAGTTCAATAAAAACATATTAATTCAACACAATGTATAAATCACAAAACAAATGTTGGGATAAATTTGTATATGAGCGCAATCACTTTTTTGGTATTACATGAAGCTACAATGTCGTCTTGCAATGACACTTTGGGTTTCCGGATAATAACTTTAGTTTTAAGTGAATGAATTCAAGGGGTTCATATCTTTTGTCGTACTTCTTTTTAATGAAACAGTATTGTTCAACTTGGTATTTGTTTGGTTTATAACTATTTTTATATGAGCGTCACGGATGAGTCTGTCTGGCACAATGCATAATTTCACGAGAAACAGAAGGGAAATGAGTAAGTAAGTGTTTAAAGTCAATCTATTCATGTGTGTGTCTCCCTCTCACCAATCCCAGTAAGATTTGTTGGGGGGTTTTCCACACTATAAAAACAAAATGAATGATGTGAGCGGATGTCACATTGGTCAACCCCATATGGGATTGACGACTTGAAGCCGTTTTACCCAAAAAAAACAATGTCAAGATAATTTGTTAGTTCAAGCGGATTATTTGTTTTGCTCCTGACATTATCAATAGTTGACACCTTCTCTGTAGTTTCGGATGAAGAGTTAGATTTATTAATTTCCCTAATGGATGTTGAAACCCATTCATGTGATTAAGATCTGTCCAGGCTCGTTTGAGAAGTCTTGTCCATGTAATTAAAGAGGGCAAAGTACGTGAAGCTCTTATAGGATGAGATCCTAGAGGTGCAGCATTGAGATTGTCTAATACAATACATAGGAGAAAATACTGTGTAGCTGGGCATACTGAAGGAAATCATTTTTGATAAAAAAAAAAAATATCAAAGGTTATAAAATAATTGTTAAAAATTACAAAAAGTCAAATTTGCTTGGCACTGAAATGACCTCATGGGGCCAAGAAATCTTTCTTTGTCTTTTTTCAAGTATAACGACATATATGACAGAAGTGTATCTCAGCACCTTTTCCTCTGTCTCTGAAAGTTAACATTGAGCATTTTGGCCTGGGTTTTCTGGTTCTGAAGTAATGCATCGTTTTCTTCATAGTTCAGCAAAGAGTCTCTGAATGATAAACTGACTGATTATCATAATCATTGGATGCCTCCATGTGTAGGTCTTCTGTTAGCTCTATCAAAATTGTTCTGATTGGATCAGAAATGCTTGTATTGTGAAACATTAGCAGTTTTCTTTCCATTATTACGGATTTGAGTGATCTAGTGTCATCAGCAGCAGTAACAGATGGCTACAATTGTTCCAGCAACTCCTGACTATTTGAAACAGTTTTTTTCTGAGGTTTAGTCAGAAAGATATGATTTCATAGTTATTAAATATTCTTTGCCAGGACATTTTGATCTTTTGAAATAATCTGTTTCTAGTCTGTTGATTGTCGAAAGAACTAATTTTGCCTCTGATTGAGCTTTTGTAAGTGTGTAACATAGACCAAAAAAATGACTTTTTCATTTTTTTTTCTACCTTTCAAATCATAAAAATACAAATATTATTGCATAGCAAAAACATCTGTCTCATAATACAAGGATGTGATTACAGATACCGCGATACCGCAATTTTAACAATTGGGTGCAAACCCCCACTACACCATGACACCTAAACATAATAAAAAAGGAATAATAGTAAAAAAAAAATGGGTTAGGCTAGATCCGCTAATGTAGATTAAATAACTATCTTCCAATTTAAATTCTTATAATGATAAGTAATGCAACTGGATTATTTACTTTTATCAGATACGTAACATTGATACGATATCTTTTGCATATGTGTAATGAGCGGAAGTTCACAAGCCATAATTTCCCACCCGGGCTGATAACCCATATCAGGGGGCATCTCGTGCACAAAACACATACTAAAGCCTCTCGTGCAAGTTACTTCCGCTGTTTCCGGTATCGGCTGTTTACTTTTCCAATGTGACGTCAGATATTTTTTATGACGAAACTTTACAGAAACTAGTGGGGATAGTGACCTATAGTTGTTAATGTCCTAGTCATTTTGGTCTTTTGTGGATAGTTGTCTCATTTGCAATCATAAAACAGGTTTAATAGTATATTTGCAGTTACAAGGTATACATTGCATCGTGAGTAATATTCTGTGATGTACGCTGCGACGACATCTGGTCTTTAAGGACGCCGTAACGTAGCTGAAGCAAACAAACGTCAATAATGATGGACATGTGCCGTGTGCAAAAATTCATCAAGAAACACAAAAAACTTGAGCTTTTTTCAGAATTCCTAAAAAAATTCACGGAATTAGTGGTTACATGCCTTAAACTTAGAGGAGGAAGACGTAAATACAGGAACAAGAATTTGTTCTTAACATATATTTGCAAGTGAAAATGTTCCGAGCAACAGTATCTCCGACCTCTCAATTGGCAAGCAAATTTGTAAAAAATGTGAACGCAAAACTCAAGATAGAAAAAAAATCGAAAGTAAAGCTAAATAGCATAGTAGCAGAAGACATTTAAACTTACTTTGACAATGAATCTCGGTCCCAACTACCGTCAAATTTATTCGGATGAGCTTATATACATTTTCTGTGTAATTACTGGAAAAAAGTAAAATCACAAATATACTGAACTTAAGGAAAAACTGATCGGAAAGTCAATAGAATGTCTGCAACACCAATTTTCTTTCTGATTTTTGCTGCACTCTCTTCATCTTTACATACCAGACTTTATAATGCCGTTGTGGTAAACGAAACGCGCGTCTGGCGTACTGGGCCCAGTTGTTTCAAAGTTTCGTTAGACTAACGATGTCGTTAACGTGTCGTTATAATAATGTTTAGTGTTGTTCAAAAATATTATCGTTAACTTTTGTGTTAAAACCTCGCTAACTTTAATCAATTGTTTACCCATGATTAAATGCTTACGACTGCGTTAATCATGGCTGGCTTATCATTGTACAATGTTCCACCACAAAGAAGACCACGACATTTTCGCAACAAGGATGGCTTTTCTGTGGATTTTAGTGATGAGGAGATACAGATTCAGCAGACACAGTATTATGGTGATATCAGACCTTGTAAGGGATGATTGGAGCCATTGATGGAACGCACATACGAATTCAGGCACCTACCACTGATGAGGCATCCTATGTCAACAGGAAAGGGTACCACAGCATAAATGTGCAGGCTGTGTGTGATGCAGATGGTATGTTTACAATAGTGTAATGTCCGTTATAGAAAAAACTAAAATTAAAGGGAAGCAAGTCAACTAGTTCCTTGCAAAACTCGTACCTTGACAGCTCGTACCTAATTTGAACCATTGCATACCTGAGCAATTCAAAATACAAGATATATGCATATATACGAGTGCTGGTATATTGATAATAGTTTCCACGTGTTCAAAGGAATTTGCAATTCTATAGCATATTAAGTGGGACTGTCTCTTAAACTAAGTTGCAGATGTGTTTTTGATCAATGACAATTCAAAGTTAAGATGAATAGATAACGTTATTTGAATTTGAATTCAATGGAAAGGAAAACATGTCCTTATTTTTTGGTTTAACTAAATTCGCTTATTGAGAATTTCATGTGCTCTATAAAGAATTTTTTCTTTTACAGGAAAATTTACAAATATCAACACATCATGGCCAGGAAATACACACGATGCACACATCTTTAGAACTTCACAGGAAATATGTTAAGTCAAATCTTTCTTCCATTCATTTCCAATGGCAAATGTTTCATGCATATTCAGGACGAGAACAAGTTCACAATAAATACAATAGGTAGGTTGATACAATAGAGGCAATCCGGGATGATGGTCGGGGAAATTTAGACTGCCACTGAGGGTTTATTGGATAGGGACGGAAATTTTGCCTTGCAACAGGCCACCTACGGACCCATCAAAGAGTTGTTGGAAGGGTTCTTAACGTGCAAAGAGCGTGGCACGCTCTTTACACGAGGCATCGGATTTAACGTCCCCTTCTGACGGACGTGACTGCGAACTTGATACATCCCGCACAGCCAAACGGACGCCCCACTTCGGCAAGCGTTTTACTGCCGGTCGGGAGAAGACCAAGTGACCATATTTCTATACCCCAGTCACCCTTGGGGTGTTACACCAAATAGAGATTTATGAGAGAATGGAATACTATAGAGACACTCTTTTGAAGCCCATGATGTGCTGATTAAGATTTCGTTAAAATTTTCTGTATAGTTAAAAAGAGATGATAGAGCTAAATTCATGCAGGTGACCTTACCCATATTTTGCCACGTTTTACATAATAATTGATTACATAATGATGGCATAATAAAAATATTGCATTCATTTAATTTTTTTACTTAATATAATATAAATAAAGTTAAAATGATGTTCAGTGTGTTTTAAGGTCTAATGACTTGTAATGCAAATCTGTGATTTTGTAATGCACGTTAGTCTCGGGTCCAATACAGCTAACCTATAATCTAAAACAGGGCCAATGCAGAAACAGCTTAATAACACTATAATAGTTAACGCTGTTTTCTTCTATTATAGGATTTTATCAATTCAATCAGTGGCCATACCCAACCACACACTTTTAAATTTGTCCTTGGAGATGATGGAAAATCAAAATTGTTGTACAAGAAATGAGCAAATGATAAAGTAAGTGATGTTTAACTGTAAAAAGGTTTATCCATGGTATATATAAAGGTAACAGTAGTATACGCTGTTAAAAACTCATAAATCCATGGACAAAAAACAGAATTGGGGTAACAAACTAAAAACTAAGGAAACGCATTAAATATAAAAAGAAAACAACACATTAAAATGTAACATATACAGAAACGGACTAAGCATTAGACAAAATCATATGACAATCACAAATATAACGTCAAAACCAAATACATGGATTTGGGATAGATAAGTACCCTGACACGTCTTATAGTTATGTGAATTCACACTCTAAAATAAGAGAAAACAAACAACACAATGGAAACACAACGTTAAAATATAACACATACAGATACGAACTATAATATAACAATGGCCATATTCCTCACTTGGTACAGGACATTTTTAAGGAAAAACGGTGGATAGAACCTGGTTTTGTGGCATGCCAACCCTCCCTCTTTTATGGCCATGTGAAATATAACATTAAAATGACAACATAACATTACAGGACTTCAATATAAATAAATAGGAGAAAACAATTAACAAAGAAACAATTGTATAGGCCTGATGAATGCCTAAGAAGGGCCAGCGTCAGTCATGCCTCAGTGATTCCCTATATAATCAACCAATTTTTTTTCCAGGTAAGTGCCCCCTCTAACTCGCCTTTGATAATGAATAAGTGAAAGAAAACAACAGTGCAAAGCTTGAAGCGGATAACATACCTTTACACAAACATGATTTCATTATTTATGTAATAAATAACACTCTATGGAATCATTTTGTCTTAGGATAGAGGTTTTTACAGTCAGTAGCTTTTTCACAAATTATAATATAATTGATGTAATTTGACATTGAAATACCACACTTGCAAGTATAAAAAAGAAGATGTGGTATGATTGCCAATGAGACATTTGCCCACAAAGAGACCAAACATATTTTTTTAATTTATATTAAATTTTTTAATTGTTCGATTTATAAACTGTTTATTACTTAGGTTTGGCTTGAGTGTAATGGTTCTGAAAAAAATATACTGAAGGCTATTCCAAACACATGTCCATTCTGTATGCCCATGAATGACGACCAAATCGATGTTGATCGTCTGAAATCAGATATTAATAATTAGTGAACAAACAAAATGGTTGTGCCAAAAATGGCTGGTGGACATCTTTTTCACTGACATTGGTAAGTATTATTTTGTTTATGCTCAGAATTGAAGCTGTCAACAATGTCATGGTCAAAATCATGAGGATAATAATGTGTCAACAGTATTAAGGATATATATGTATTGGGTCTCATTGATAAATTAATGCAGACAGTCATAACAGACTGGAACTTCATTCAGTAATATTCACACCTGTTCAGTATTATTAAAAATAATGACAACGATGCATTGTTGATATTTTACATTATTTCAATTTTTAACTTAAAGAAATGAACTATAAATCCAACTCAAGTAAGGAAATATTTATCCCAAAGTGTTATTTTTCTTAAAATTTAAAGTTATACTTTTCGGTCAATCTAGATAATTACTATATAAATTCTTTTAAATGTACTTTTAGACATAATCTTTTATTCAGAATCCATTTGTAAAGGAGGGACTGATGGAGATTGTAAAGCAGTTAAATTATATCCCTCAGAGTTACATGGGCGAGACTGTGAAAACGTATTCACACCTACATTTGTGGGAGTGTTACAGTTGAGGACAGACCCCGCCATGAACAAGGGAACAGCTGTAATGGAGACTAGGAAGCTGTATAAATATTATCACGAGGGAATTTATTTGTAACAGAAGATGACAACACAAAATGCAAATTTAAACTCAACGGATACCAGCTAAACGAGCTTAGACCTAACTATTGTTAGACATAGTTTATGTGCAAAATAAAATATATTTAAATTATAGTGTATGGCTTATACCTCAACTGAGTTTAATTTCATACTTGTAGTCTAAAGTTTCATTAGAAAATTGATAACTGCATAAACATTTTTGATCTTATATTTTACCTGTATCTCATCCTTTGTTAAATTTTGTGATCAAAGTATCTTCTGCTTAAGTTTCTATCACAGTTTCTGCTCCAACAACACCTTTAAGATCATCGTCTGCAAAACTTTCTATCACAGCTTCTGCTTCATTTATAACTTCATGATTATTAGTTTTTTACGACCGTTAAAATTTATGGTTTTTAGTTGACAAACCGTGGTGGCTCTTTTGAAATATCGTTGGTTAAAGAGAATGGTTTAATCGTAAGAGGAAGTCGAAATGTAATATCCTCATATCCTTCGTCTTTGACGACTAGGAAGACACCACGATACTCCAAAAACTATGAACAGATCATCGTATTCCATAACTCTACCCTATAACGTTTTAACACCTCATAAAACAAAGGTTTTTCTTATCCCACGAGTAGATTACCTTAGCCGTACTTGACATAAATGTTTGGAATTTTAGGTCCTCAATGCTCTTTAGCTTTGTATTTGTTTGACCTTTTAACTGTTTTGATCCAAGCGTCACTGATGAGTCTTGTGTAGACGAAACGCGCATCTGGCGTAGTTAAATTATAATCCTGGAACCTTCGATATCTATTATCACGATAAACGATGTTTAATCGCGATAAACAATGTTTAAGCGCGTTAAAAGATGTTTGAACCCATTAAATGACTTTTGAGCGCGCGTTAAACGATTATTGAATTTAGCGCGTTAAATGTGATACATTATGACACATGTGGCCAGAAATACTTGTATAATGCGATAAACGGCCTTTTCCCCTTACGTGTTGAATCTACAACTTACTAATTGCAAAGTTTATTGTGTTAAAATATTGTTTTAACGCGTTAAAAGTGTAATTCAGGATAAATGTAATTTTAGCGACGTGTATTAATATCAAATTGTTAGCTAGCCTTGAGACGACCCCTCACTCATGCGCAGCATCGCAGAGATAGTGACCACACTGCGTTGTGAGTAACTTCGTAACCATGCAAGCATCTAATCGATTATGACTAGTACAAGATAAAAAAATCCCTTTTAAAAGTTAACTGAGGATAATGACATTAACGTTTGAAAACCGAAATGAAAAAAGTGGAGTTAAAACGAAAAATTGAAAAGAAAAGGACAATCTTTAAAACCTTCAACTGCTAACCGTTCAGCTGCCCGCCGCCGTGTTTGGTTCAAAATTCTACAAAAGGTGTGGCAAATTAATGACATTTCTGACGTTATTGCACTCAGTTCCGAACGATAACACTTGCCGGGTATATGAAAGGCAAAAAGAAAAACATTAAGACACGACTTCTTGGTCTTGTTTCATGTGGGATATTTTGACCTTCTCTCTTTCTGCTTACGTTTCTGTCTAGTGTTGGCTTTGTAGTCATTTGGTGTAAATCTATATTTTTCCTTACATATTATTATGCGCTCCAAGTTGGAAATATAATTTAAATATTGTTTCCTAGATAATGCAAACACTTTGAATTTGGTTCCAGGAAATTCACGATAGATTTAACTCCAGACTGTTGTATTTCAAGTGGAAATGGATTGAAATCAGTATGTGTTAAATAGTTTAGTTCAGTGTTACTACTGCCAATATTCTGATTTGATAGTGTATCGCTTTCCAGACATCTTTTTATAATTTGTATTAAGGCTCTCTTTACCCCTCATATTTTGGGACTCATCTTGTTGATGCTTCTGTGAGATTTGAAAAATCGTGTTTGCTAATTGCTTTTCTTTTTAAAGGGTGTTTTTTGGTGCTGAATCTGCCCTCCGAATCCTTTACTTGTGTTATTAGTTGTTTTATTTCTTTGCTTGGTATCAAAACAGGATCCTTTGTCACAAGTCTTGTGATCAAAGTATCTTCTGCTTAAGTTTCTATCACAGTTTCTGCTCCAACAACACCTTTAAGATCATCGTCTGCAAAACTTTCTATCACAGCTTCTGCTTCATTTATAACTTCATGATTATTAGTTTTTTACGACCGTTAAAATTTATGGTTTTTAGTTGACAAACCGTGGTGGCTCTTTTGAAATATCGTTGGTTAAAGAGAATGGTTTAATCGTAAGAGGAAGTCGAAATGTAATATCCTCATATCCTTCGTCTTTGACGATTAGGAAGACACCACGATACTCCAAAAACTATGAACAGATCATCGTATTCCATAACTCTACCCTATAACGTTTTAACACCTCATAAAACAAAGGTTTTTCTTATCCCACGAGTAGATTACCTTAGCCGTACTTGACATAAATGTTTGGAATTTTAGGTCCTCAATGCTCTTTAGCTTTGTATTTGTTTGACCTTTTAACTGTTTTGATCCAAGCGTCACTGATGAGTCTTGTGTAGACGAAACGCGCATCTGGCGTAGTTAAATTATAATCCTGGAACCTTCGATAACTATTATCACGATAAACGATGTTTAATCGCGATAAACAATGTTTAAGCGCGTTAAAAGATGTTTGAACCCATTAAATGACTTTTGAGCGCGCGTTAAACGATTATTGAATTTAGCGCGTTAAATGTGATACATTATGACACATGTGGCCAGAAATACTTGTATAATGCGATAAACGGCCTTTTCCCCTTACGTGTTGAATCTACAACTTACTAATTGCAAAGTTTATTGTGTTAAAATATTGTTTTAACGCGTTAAAAGTGTAATTCAGGATAAATGTAATTTTAGCGACGTGTATTAATATCATATTGTTAGCTAGCCTTGAGACGACCCCTCAATCATGCGCAGCATCGCAGAGATAGTGACCACACTGCGTTGTGAGTAACTTCGTAACCATGCAAGCATCTAATCGATTATGACTAGTACAAGATAAAAAAAATCCCTTTTAAAAGTTAACTGAGGATAATGACCTTAACGTTTGAAAACCGAAATGAGAAAAGTGGAGTTAAAACGAAAAATTGAAAAGAAAAGGACAATCTTTAAAACCTTCAACTGCTAACCGTTCAGCTGCCCGCCGCCGTGTTTGGTTCAAAATTCTACAAAAGGTGTGGCAAATTAATGACATTTCTGACGTTATTGCACTCAGTTCCAAACGATAACACTTGCCGGGTATATGAAAGGCAAAAAGAAAAACATTAAGACACGACTTCTTGGTCTTGTTTCATGTGGGATATTTTGACCTTCTCTCTTTCTGCTTACGTTTCTGTCTAGTGTTGGCTTTGAAGTCATTTGGTGTAAATCTATATTTTTCCTTACATATTATTATGCGCTCCAAGTTGGAAATATAATTTAAATATTGTTTCCTAGATAATGCAAACACTTTGAATTTGGTTCCAGGAAATTCACGATAGATTTAACTCCAGACTGTTGTATTTCAAGTGGAAATGGATTGAAATCAGTATGTGTTAAATAGTTTAGTTCAGTGTTACTACTGCCAATATTCTGATTTGATAGTGTATCGCTTTCCAGACATCTTTTTATAATTTGTATTAAGGCTCTCTTTACCCCTCATATTTTGGGACTCATCTTGTTGATGCTTCTGTGAGATTTGAAAAATCGTGTTTGCTAATTGCTTTTCTTTTTAAAGGGTGTTTTTTGGTGCTGAATCTGCCCTCCGAATCCTTTACTTGTGTTATTAGTTGTTTTATTTCTTTGCTTGGTATCAAAACAGGATCCTTTGTCACAAGTCTTGATATTTGGTCCGACTTTTTCCTCCGGTCAAATTTCGCATCAGTATACAATGATTTGACTCTGTCAGGCAGTTTTTTGTGCATCCTTTGATACGTCCGAATATACTGCTTGCCAGTTGCATATATTTTTGGCATAGCTCTTAAGAATAAGCATCTGTGTGGTTTTTTGTACTTGTAATATTTTGTATTTTCTATCGTTTATAAAACATTAATCAATAAGTTGAATTTTTGACAGGTTTTAATTTTATTGTGCGTTTACAAACAAAAACAAACAGGAGATCCCTTACACATAGTCAGTCGTTTTTTGCCACCGATGCCATCCTAGAACTTGTAACCCATCTACCCCACGGCATCCCATCCTTTGTACATTTCGTCATGTTATTGCATATTTTACTGGTAAAGCAGCGACATGTTCTAAAATACAAGTACTCCACTGCTCAGGAAGACATTCAATATACCGAGGTTTCTTAAAACATGAAATAATTTTGAAAACAGTTTAGAAAGACCCCACTAGCATGCATGTAATCCCTTGATAAAATTAAATGTGGGCAGCATTAACCCCTTAACTAAGTCCTTTTTCTCCCTTCTCAGCAAACTGGAAACAATTTGAAATGATATAGTTTTTTTTTTATCTTTTTGGTAAACTTCAAAATGTTTGAAATAATTTTGATGCAAATAATAAAACAACTCAAAAGGCACTTGGAATAAGTTTACTTGTGTCACTGTCAATCAGAACACATCTTATTCCAGAAGGTGAGAAATAAAAATACCTGTTTTCCTTCCATTAAGCGAATTCTAGCTATAATAGCAAAATTATTTGTCACTGCATGACTCCTGCATTCTCCTTAACCATTCTCTTCTTCTGCCCTTAAAGGAAAACAAATATTCACGGTAAATTCAGAAATTATTGCCATGATTTTATTACTAAAAAAAATGCAAAACGGTTAAAATTGCAATACTTTATCAAAAGTACCAGGATTATAACATAGTACGCTAGACGCGCGTTTCGTCTACATAAGAATCAGTGACGCTCATATCAAAATATTTATAAAGCCAAAAAAGTACAAAGTTAAAGAGCATTGAGGATCCAAAATTCCAAAAAGTTGTGCCAAATATGTCTAAGGTAATCTATGCCTGGGATAAGAAAATCCTTAGTTTTTCGAAAAATTCAAAGTTTTATAACAGGAAATTTATTAAATGACCACATTATTGATATTCATGTCAACACTGAAGTGTTGACTACTGGGCTGGTGTTACCCTCGGGGACTAATAACTTGAACTTGTATTGTGAAATTTATTAATATTATATGAATTAAATGGGATTTTCACAACATCGCAAAAATAAATGCATGTATTGATTTCTGAATGTACTGTAAATATTCTCTTTGGATGCAACCTCACAACAACAAAAAAGCAGAGATAATACCATTCCAAAAATTGTCAAGTCCCCTCTTCCAAACTTGCACTTTAATTAAGTGGATATTTATTGATTAATTGATTGATTAACTTTTTACTGAAAAACATATGAATGTGATGCAGGTTCAGACAACAAATCGTTCTTGTTTCTTACAGACCTACCTTCTTCCTGGTTAATAGATAGATCATAGACATCTGTGTAGAACATCTTACTCCGTACTGAAAGAAACAAACAAAGTTTGGTATTTCTTCCCCATGGCTATTACCGAGGTTTGTAACCATTGATTACAATCTTCCCCTAAAGTTTCTTCCATTACTTAAGTAAAGATTCTCCATCATTTTAATAGCAGGGTTCGTACGGGTCCTTGAATCCTGGAAAACTCCTGGATTTTTATTTTGGGGGGGGGAAATGCCTTTAAAAGTCATGGAAAGCTATATTTTCGTGAAAAGACCTTGAAAAGTGCTTGAAAGTTATTATTGCTTGAACTGTAAACTTTATTAGGTGTCTATAAACATTTTGCGTAGTTTTTGTCGAAACTGTTTCCTCAATAGAGCTACAAACAAGGTCCCAGTCTTGGTAATTGTAAAATAAGGATTTAAAAATTCGTTTCTTCATTATTTTAGGTGAAAATATATAACCAAATCTGGTTCCCTGTAATCCCATAATTGTTGCAGTTTGCTTCATTCAATAACATTGTCAGTATATAGGAATAATTTTAAAAAATGGCTTGATTTGATCAGTTGATACGAGAAAAATGCCAAGTAACAGCCATTGTTAGCTAAAATGGTTGGAAAAACCAGAGTACAACAAATGGCTTGTGAGGGGTAGTAACGATTCAAAGGCTAAATGCAGCCTTTGTCTAAAAGAGTTTGACGTTTCAAACATGGGAGAATCTGCCTTGAAAAGCCACTGTAAGAGCTCCAAACACATCAAGTTCTCAACTAAATCAAAAAGTTTGAAAATACCTGAATGGTTTCAAAGTTGGTTTCCAGTTACTGGTAGTGTATCCAAACAGCTATCGAAAACTTTGGATGAAACTGTTTCTACAGAGGAAGTAAGGCAGCAACCATTTGATTTTCTGGGGGGGGAGGGGGGACCTATGGATTTTTTGGAAAAAAAGTTAGTTTCCAGTTTTTGGAGAAAAAAATAATTTGATTCTGAGGAGAAAAAATGTTTGTTTCCCCCTCAGCTGCCACTATATGTAATGCTAAAATTGAAAGAAAAAAATTGTTTTCGACTTGTCCCCAGAAAATCAAATGGTTGCTGCCTAATGAAAGCGGAAATATACTGCGCCCTGAATATAGTTACAAATCATTTTTCCTTTGGTTTCCTGTTTTTCTGGGTATGGAAATTTCATAAAACATCCTTGAAAAGTCATAAAAAAGTCCTTCAAAATGGAACAAAAAAGGTGTATGAACCCTGTAATAGTTTAATCATAAGTTGCACGTGATCGCATAGTCAAGACAGAGAATGGTTATATGTCGGTGAATAGATATGAAACTTTTTGAATCAACATGTTCTTTCTTTTTGAAATTGCTTAGATGATTACAATTTTCCATTTAACCATTACATTTTTATTAGAGACAGAATAAAGAATTGTAGGAAATGATTCTGTTCCCGGCATTTGGAGGATAAATGATAATGTGGAGATTTATGGAAAATGTTTGACCTAACACTGGTCTGTGCTACCCATTAATTGTGCCTTTCCTTATAGTCAATACTTGGAAATACAAAATGTGTAAAGCAGAGAAGTCAATTCGTTCAATTGACAGGAATATTGTGGAGATGCATTGCAACAAGGCATTTAAAGTTATTTGAAGATATTCATAATACTTGAAACTTATTTGATAGGATTTCAGAAAAAAATAACATATATTTTACTACAATTATATATTACCTTCTTTAGCTGAACAGCATTCAAGACATTATTTATTTTCACAGCACACTAGACTTGGTGTCACGATATATCAGCATAGGTTCGAATCCCGGCGAGGTGTTTTAAATAAATTGAAATTGAAAAAGGAAAAGGAAAAACCTTGATCTCGTCGAATTAAAAATGTCTGAAACCGACAAGTTTTTCCTTCCTGTATCTTACTTATCTCCCATTATTTGGCAAAGTTGTAAAAAATCTAATCAAACACAAACAAAGTGTTTTAGAGAAATTACAACTGTATTTATGCTAAAACACACAATTGTCTTTATTTATATCAAAAGTCTTTTACATAAATTACAATCAACTCTCAAAATTTCACATGTCTTCAAATATCTAGACCAAAGTTTCTTGCTCCTTCAAATTCCAAGTTGGAGGAAGACACCCAAGCCCCCTTAATACTATCTGTTTCGAAAAATAAATTTTCCTTATAAATGTATTTAAAGTTTTTTTTTAGTTTCAGGGAACGGTAAATCTACCTACCAGCAGTCATTGACGATGATTGATTGATTGTTGGTTGCTTAACGTGCAGTGGCAAATATTTCATGCATGTTCAGGACGAGAACAAGTTAATAAATACAATAGGTACGTCATGTCATAATAAAGACCATTCGGGATGATCGTCAGGGAAATTTGGACTGCCACTGGAAAAAGAGGGTATATTGGACAGGGACAGAAAATTTTGCCTTGCAACAAGCCACCTACGGACCCAACAAAGAGTAAATGCAAGGGTTCTAAACGTGCAAATATCGTATTTACGTTTTAATTTGGCTAAATATATGTGTAACCAGACAAACCATATCCTAGGAAATGCAACCTGTCCCGTCCAGAGATGGCTACTAACACGGTACAGAGATAACGAAAATTTTACTCAGCAGCAAAGATATATAACTCGTGTTGAAAGTAAGATTCAGAAGATTGAAATTTTAAGAAACACTCAAGTTGAAACATCCGTAGAAATAATTATGTGTTACTGTGTTTTGCATTACATTTGTATTTTAGAACATGATTTCTTAGACGAAACTTGAACTTGTGAACTTGGCCACGAGCATCACTGAAGAGACATGTATTGTCGAAATGCGCATCTGGTGCAAGAAAATTAGTACCGTTAATTATATTACTACCACTGGGTCGATGCCTCTGCTGGTGGAGTATTAGTCCCCGAGGGTATCACCAGCCCAGTAGCCAGTACTTCGGATTTTTTGTGTTATTAAAATTTGCTGTTACAAAATGATAGAAATTATTATAAATTAAGGAATGTATCTCCCTCATGCAAAGCTCTGATTCCTTCCTCGGATTTGGCTATACTATTTGGACCTTTTGGATTATAGCTCTTCATCTTTTATGTAAGCTTTGGATTTCAAATATTTTGGCCACGAGCATCACTGAAGAGACATGTATTGTCGAAATGCGCATCTGGTGCAAGAAAATTGGTACCGTTAATTATATTGAACAGCATGGTGACAATAACCAATTTAACAGACACCTAATTCCAGTACACGATGAAGAAACATCGGGTAGAATATTGCTCGCCATCTTCAGAAGTATATTTGATTTCAATGTATATCTAATCAGTAAAATTCATCATCGTATGGAAGATTTTCATTTTGATTTATCTATTTAATTTCCAGACAAAAGGATATTTTTATCAGAAAAGCTATCTTTGTGTCGTGCATGAGCTTGCATTAATAATAAACAGCCTCTGGCCTGTGTTAGTCTTGTATTTTTAATTTTAGTATCTTGTGTACAATTTGGAAATTAGTATGGCGTTCACTAAACTAGCATATATTTGTTAAGGGGCCAGTTGAAGGACGCCTCCGGGTGCGGGAATTTCTCGCAACATTGAAGACCTGTTGGTGACCTTCTGCTGTTGTTTTTTTTTTCTATGGTCGGGTTGTTGTCTCTTTGGCACATTCCCCATTTCCATTCTCAAAATTCCTTTCTATTTAGTGCATTAATTGAAGTCTTTTTGGTAACGTAGTGTTGTCAGTTCCCCTGAACAATACAAACGACGACCAATGCATACAACACTACTTCCGAATTAAACCTGTATTTTATATCAAATAATTGAAATAAAATTCTTTGATACCAATTTGAAATACACATTTAAAATGCCGGTTCCAATTTTCTCAAAAGCAACAAAAGTTACATGCTCAAATATGTCACCTCTGTTATGTCCATTATTTTCTAATTGTAAATTTCTAAAGATCAAGCTTTACTTCAAGAAGCACTGAAACTTGACACACAAAAAGAGATCAAGACATGTACTTAGATAGTATATATGTAGGACTGAAATCTATGGCAGATTCCTAATCTATGGCAAATGTGACGTTACAATCGCTAAACAACTCAAATATCTGGTAAGTTTTTGTTTTCTCCAAATCTATGGCAGATCTGTGGAAAAGAGTAACATATAACGTCACAATTGAATAACGCTATATTACATCTCCACCGCCGCTAACGATGGCGGAACTCATAGATTTTAATACCATTCAAGATGAATTTAAGGTATTTCCCTGGTAACAATTTGCGGGATGTTTAAAGGAAGGTGTGACCTATAACCCCGAAGAGGGATAAAATGTGCTGTACCGGTGGATGCCCGCAATGATCAAGGGAACCGCTATTTTCAGTACTACATTTTTGAGGGAAAGGAGTATAAGAAGTAGTGTACCACTGGCAAAACGATCAAATGACCGGATACAAATTTGATTTAAATCGTCATCAAATAAAAAAGATGTATTATAAACGCGTACGATATCGCTGAAATAAATATAATAATTGAAAAATCAAACTTCATTTTTATTTGATACTTTTTGGGGTTTTTTTTGTTCGACCTTCTTGTTTGTTAAACTTGAATTTAAAGGATTTAATTAGTAGTTGGTTTAATGAATGGGTTTAACAGGTACCATGCAGAGATTAAAAAATGTTTATATTTTTGCAGAGCACATCATTTAAATCTTGAAGTCTGTATAAAGATATATAAATCTATCATTTATGATTTTTTTTTTAGGTTTACCATTATGGTATGTTTATATCACCAATTTTAATAGACATGCTCTCGTTGTTGTATTTTGCCACTTGCTTAAGGTGGTACCCAACAGGTGACACCAAAAATTTGCTGTCGTTTAATTTCTTTGAATTTTTTTAGGGTAAAACATACTGATATAACCTACAAAATTAAAAAAAAAATGGAATTCTAACCAAGGGTTTTCGCACATTTTCAATTTAAACCTCCACTTAAATCGAAGATATAGCCATACATTGCTTAAAGAGTGGATAATGGCTATTTTTCTTTTTTTTTAAGTTAAAAATAATAAATTTGCTTAACAATTCACATCATTTCGTTAGAGTGGAATTCGTTTCAGCTAATTAACCTGAAATTTAAGACTTTTTTCTAAGTTTTAGTAAAATTTTGAGCTGAAAAATAGAATATTCAACAGAAAAAGGCCCAAAAATGAAATGGCTAAATGTCATTATTTTTTAAGAAATCAAAGATGCAGAAAAAATGTGTCGTTTAATTTCCCGCAAAAAGTGCATGCTATTGAAGGAACATTACTAGGTAACACTGTTTAAGATTTAGAATTTTTGAACCAACCAAAATGGAAAACCAGCACGCTTTGTTATCCCCCCCTTTTTTTCCTGAAAATGCCATTTTTAGTCTGTAAAAGTGCCTTTTTCTTAAAAACTTTGTTTTTATTTAATGTAATTATGACCAACTTATATGATTATTAACCTTTTTCATTATATCACTTAGAACTTCATAATTTCCATACCTGCACTCATATTCTGTACATTTAACGGAAATCGGGGCGGTCATTCAGGGTCAAAAACAATCAATCGACCCACTTTGTCATCTCATGAAAATGCCATTTCAAGTCAATATTAGTGCGTTATTCTAAGAACTCTTCATTTGTATTTCTTATATTTGTGACGAACTTTTTATGATCAATAACTTTTCCTTTATATCACTTTTAATTTGATAATTGCAATAATTACATACACAATCTGTTTATTTTATGGAAAGGAAGGCGTTACCTTATATGGGCACATGCGGATTCATAACTTAGTGAAAGATAAACATAATATTAATGGAGTCATGTACTTGATTTGTTTTGTCATTGACAAAATAGCATTTTTTGGAAGAAATAGGTTAAAGTGATCATTGTAATGCCACCTACGATAGTAAAGGGACATTGTGTTTTCTGGTCTGTGCGTCCGTCCGTTTGTTTGTCCGTCTGTCTCTTTTTTTTATCAAGGTAGTTTTGAATGAAATTGAAGTCCAATCAACTTGAAACTTAGTGCACATGTTTCCTATGATATGATCTTTCTAATTTTAATGCTAGATTAGAGTTTTTACCCCAATTTCATGGTCCACTGAACATAGAAAATGCTAGTTTGAGTGAGGCATCCGTGTACTATGGACACATTCTTGCTGAAAAAGTCATTTATGAGGCTCAACACTGGTATTTTGTTGTAAACTTCTTGTACTGTTGTGTTGGTACACCTAGTTTTATATCATGTAACAATATACGTATGATCATGATGATACAACTCTTGACTCAATCTTCATCCAAAATCAAATGTTGTCAATGTTAATAATTATTGGTCAGACTTCAACATGGAGCTTAGGCTAACTCCCAAAAGTTAGCTCTTTAAAAGAAAGTGACCTGGTTACTGAAACTTGCCCATGACCAAGATAGGACCATGACAAAAGAAACAGAGGTCAGTTGGCACATTTTAGACTGGTATATTTACCTTACAATGAATTTACACACCAATTATTATTGATTTACCATATCTAGTTACACCATAAGCTACAATGGCATCAAACTTGGTGGCTGTTGGTCAAAGAGTGTGTGAGATATACAAAAGTGCATACAATACAGTAAAGAAATCCTTATGTCTCACTTTATGCTTAACCTTCCAGAGCACCTGAGATCACCCCCAGCTTTTAATAGGGTTCGTTTTACATAGTCTTTATTTTTTCTATGTTGTGTCTTGTGTACCATTGTTTATCTGTTTGTATTTTTCTTTTTTAGCCATGGCGTTCTTGGTTTGTTTTCAATCCATGAGTTTACTGTCCCCTTGGTATCTCTTGCCACTCTTTTTAAGTGACTTCAGTGCAGATGAGACAAAAATGGGAAAAAAATCAATAAAGACAATAGATAAGCATGCTATTGATTTAATATGCATGCATGTTGACCAATCATTGATAAAGCATATCCTCAACTGAAAAAATCTAACAGAAATGCAAGACATATAAATATTTATTTTCAGCAATAATATTTTTAAATAATATTTTTAAATGTGATACAATGTAGTTATAATTTCAAGATAATTACAATAATTACATTGAGTATATTGACATCACAGAGTTCTTACTATCACAGTATCTTACTATCACATTTTCTTAATCACAGTTCTAACTATCACATTTTCTTAATATCAGTTCTATAAAAAAAATTGAAAATACAGTAAAATGTAGAAAAATCATTATTAAAACCGTTGGTAAGTTTGGTGTAACATTCTATACAACTATCCTTAGAATGTGGTCGATTTAAGGTACCATCAGAATAAATTATCAAAAACGGGTAAAATTGACTAAAAAAAATATATTTTTAATAAAAATTAAGTTGGTTCAAGTTTACTTCAGACACAATTGTATATACATATTAGAAAATTATCTTGACCAAATGACCGATTTAAGGTAACTTCTAATACAATTATCAAAGAAAATTCAAATTACAGTAAAATGTAGAAAAATCATTATTAAAACCGTTGGCAAGTTTGGTGTAACATTCAATACAACTATCCTTAGAATGTGGTCGATGTAAGGTACCATCAGAATAAATTGTCAAAAAGGGGTAAAATTTACCAAAAAAATATAAAATATTTAAAATAAAAAATTAATTTGGTTCAAGTTTACTTCAGAGACAATTGTCAATACATATTAGAAAATTATCTTGATCAAATGACCGATTTAAGGTAACATCTAATTCAATTATCAAAAAAGTTTTCAAATTAACAGTAAAATGTTGAAAAATCATTATTCAAACCGTTGGCAGGTTTGGTGTTACATTCTTTACAACTATCCTTAGAATGTGGTCGATTTAAGGTAACATCAGAATAAATTATCAAAAAGGGGTAAAATTTACTAAAAATATATAATATATTAATAAAAATTAATTTGTTCCAAGTTTACTTCAGATACAATTGTCTATACATTAGTAAACGATCTTGATCAAATGACCGATTTAAGGTAACATCTAAAACAATTATCAAAAAAAAATCTAATTTACAGTAAAATGTAGAAAAATCATTATTAAAACCGTTGGCATATTTGGTGTTACATTCTTTACAACTATCTGTAGAATATGGTCAATATACTGTAACTAAAATGTAGAAAAATCATTATTAAAACCGTTGGCATATTTGGTGTTACATTCTTTACAACTATCTGTAGAATATGGTCAATATACTGTAACATCTTATTGAATTATCAAAAATGGGTAAAATTTACTATAAAAAATGTAATATTTTTAATAAAAATTAATTTGGTTCAAGTTTACTTCAGATACAATTTTCAATACATATTAGAAAATTATCTTGACCAAATGACCGATTTAAAGTAACTTATAATACAATTATAAAAAAAAAATCAAACTTACAGCAAAATGTAGAAAAATCATTATTAAAACCGTTGGCAAGTTTGTTGTAACATTCTATACAACTATCTGTAGAATATGGCCGATATACTATAATATCTTATTGAATTATCAAAATTGGGTAAAATTGACTAAAAAAAATATAATATTTTTAATAAAAATTAATTTGGTTCAAGTTTACTTCAGATATAATTGTCAATACATATTAGAAAAAAGTCTTGATCAAATAACTGATTTAAGGTAACATCTAATACAATTGTCCAAAAAAAATCAAACTTACAGTAAAATGTAGAAAAATCATTATTAAAACCGTTAGCAAGTTTGGTGTAACATTCTATACAACTATCTGTAGAATATCGTCGATATACTGTAATATCTTATTGAATTTAATTGATTAAAAACGGGTAAAATTTTCTAAAAAGTAAGTTGGTTCAAGTTTACTTCAGATACAATTGTCAATACATATTAAAAAATTATCTTGATCAAATGACCTATTTAAGGTAACATCTAATACAATTATCAAAAAAGATATCAAATTTACAGTAAAATGTAGAAAAATCATTATTAAAACTGTTGGCAAGTTTGGTGTTATATTCTATACAACTATCCTTAGAAAGTGGTCGATTTAAGGTACCATCAGAATAAATTATCAAAAACGGGTAAAATTTACCCAAAAAATATAATATTTTTAATAAAAATTAATTTGGTTCAATTTTACTTCAGATATAATTGTCAATACATATTAGAAAAAAATCTTGATCAAATGACCGATTGAAGGTAACATCTAATACAATTATAAAAAAAAAATCAAAGTTACAGTAAAATGTAGAAAAATCATTATTAAAACCGTTGGCAAGTTTGGTGTAACATTCTATACAACTATCTGTAGAATATGGTCGATATACTATATATTATTGAATTATCAAAAATGGGTAAAATTTTCAAAAAAATCAGTTGGTTCAAGTTGACTTCAGATACAATTGTCTATACATTAGAAAATTATCTTATTCAAATGACCGATTTAAGGTAACATCTAATTCAATTATCAAAAAGTTTTCAAATTAACAGTAAAATGTTGAAAAATCATTATTAAAACCGTTGGCAGGTTTGGTGTTACATTCTTTACAACTATCCTTAGAATGTGGTCGATTTAAGGTAACATCAAAATAAATTATCAAAAAGGGGTAAAATTTACTGAAAAAAATCTATAATATATTTAATAAAAATTAATTTGGTCCAAGTTTACTTCAGATACAATTGTCTATACATAAGAAAATTATCTTGATCAAATGACCGATTTAAGGTAACATCTTGTACAATTATCAAAAAAAAATCTAATTTACAGTAAAATGTAGAAAATCATTATTAAAACCGTTGGCATATTTGGTGTTACATTTTTTACAACTATTTGTAGAATATGGTCGGTATACGTAACATCTTATTGAATTATCGAAAAATGGGTAAAATTGACTATAAAAAATATAATATCTTTAATAAAAATTAAGTTGGTTCAAGTTTACTTCAGATACAATTGTAAATACATATTAGAAAATTATGTGGATCAAATGAACGATTTAAGGTAACTTCTAATTCAATTATAAAAAAAATTTAATTTACAGTAAAATGTAGAAAATTCATTATTAAAACCGTTGGCATATTTGGTGTTACACTTTTTACAACTATTTGTAGAATATGGTCGGCATACGTAACATCTTATTGAATTATCGAAAAATGGGTAAAATTGACTAAAAAAAATATGATATTTTTAATAAAAATTAAGTTGGTTCAAGTTTACTTCAGATACAATTGTAAATACATATTAGAAAATTATCTTGATCAAATGACCGATTTAAGGTAACTTCTAATACAATTATCAAAAAAAATCTAATTTACAGTAAAATGTAGAAAAATCATTATTAAAACCGTTGGCATATTTGGTGTTACATTCTTTACAACTATCTGTAGAATATGGTCGATATACTGTAGCATCTTATTGAATTATCAAAAATGGGTAAAATTTACTATAAAAAATATAATATTTTTAATAAAAATTAATTTGGTTCAAGTTTACTTCAGATACAATTTTCAATACATATTGGAAAATTATCTTGATCAAATAACCGATTTAAGGTAACTTCTAATACAATTATCAAAAAAAATTCAAATTACAGTAAAATGTAGAAAAATCATTATTAAAACCGTTGGCAAGTTTGGTGTAACATTCAATACAACTATCCTTAGAATGTGGTCGATTTAAGGTACCATCAGAATAAATTGTCAAAAAGGGGTAAAATTTACCAAAAAATATAAAATATTTAAAATAAAAATTAATTTGGTTCAAGTTTACTTCAGAGACAATTGTCAATACATATTAGAAAATTAGCTTGATCAAATGACCGATTTAAGGTAACATCTAATTCAATTATCAAAAAAGTTTTCAAATTAACAGTAAAATGTTTAAAAATCATTATTCAAACCGTTGGCAGGTTTGGTGTTACATTCTTTACAACTATCCTTAGAATGTGGTCGATTTAAGGTAACATCAGAATAAATTATCAAAAAGGGGTAAAATTTACTAAAAATATATAATATATTAATAAAAATTAATTTGTTCCAAGTTTACTTCAGATACAATTGTCTATACATTAGAAAATGATCTTGATCAAATGACCGATTTAAGGTAACATATAAAACAATTATCCAAAAAAAATCTAATTTACAGTAAAATGTAGAAAAATCATTATTAAAACCGTTGGCATATTTGGTGTTACATTCTTTACAACTATCTGTAGAATATGGTCAATATACTGTAACATCTTATTGAATTATCAAAAATGGGTAAAATTTACTATAAAAAATATAATATTTTTAATAAAAATTAATTTGGTTCAAGTTTACTTCAGATACAATTTTCAATACATATTAGAAAATTATCTTGACCAAATGACCGATTTAAAGTAACTTCTAATACAATTATAAAAAAAGAATCAAACTTACAGCAAAATGTAGAGAAATCATTATTAAAACCGTTGGCAAGTTTGGTGTAACATTCTATACAACTATCTGTAGAATATGGTCGATATACTATAATATCTTATTGAATTACCAAAAATGGGTAAAATTGACTAAAAAAAAATATAATATTTTTAATAAAAATTAATTTGGTTCAAGTTTACTTCAGATATAATTGTCAATACATATTAGAAAAAAGTCTTGATCAAATAACTGATTTAAGGTAACATCTAATACAATTGTCCAAAAAAAATCAAACTTACAGTAAAATGTAGAAAAATCATTATTAAAACCGTTAGCAAGTTTGGTGTAACATTCTATACAACTATCTGTAGAATATCGTCGATATACTGTAATATCTTATTGAATTTAATTTATCAAAAATGGGTAAAATTTTCTAAAAAGTAAGTTGGTTCAAGTTTACTTCAGATACAATTGTCAATACATATTAAAAAATTATCTTGATCAAATGACCTATTTAAGGTAACATCTAATACAATAATCAAAAAAGATGTCAAATTTACAGTAAAATGTAGAAAAATCATTATTAAAACCGTTGGCAGGTTTGGTGTTATATTCTATACAACTATCCTTAGAAAGTGGTCGATTTAAGGTACCATCAGAATACATTATCAAAAAGGGGTAAAATTTACCAAAAAGATATAATATTTTTAATAGAAATTAATTTGGTTCAAGTTTACTTCAGAGACAATTTTCAATACATATTAGAAAATTATCTTGATCAAATGCCGGTTTAAGGTAACATCTAATACAATTATTAAAAAAAAAATTGAAAATACAGTAAAATGTAGAAAAATCATTATTAAAACCGTTGGCAAGTTTGGTGTAACATTTTATACAACTCTCCTTAGAATGTGGTCGATTTAAGGTACCATCAGAATAAATTATCAAAAAGGGGTAAAATTTACCCAAAAAATATAATATTTTTAATAAAAATTAATTTGGTTCAATTTTATTTCAGATATAATTGTCAATACATATTAGAAAAATTTTTTGATCAAATGACCGATTGAAGGTAACATCTAATACAATTATAAAAAAAAATCAAAGTTACAGTAAAATGTAGAAAAATCATTATTAAAACCGTTGGCAGGTTTGGTGTAATATTCTATACAACTATCTTTAGAATATGCTCGATATACTGTAATCAAATTGAATTATCAAAAATGGATAAAATTTTCTAAAAAAATATATTTTTATAAAAAATCAGTTGGTTCAAGTTTACTTCAGATACAATTGTCAATACATATTAAAAAATTATCTTGATTTAAGGTAACATATAATATGGGGACGAAGTCCCCTATTACAGTAGAAAATTCAATAAAAAAAAAAAAATCGGGAAAATTTCCCGAATTTTTCATTGTACTAATGAACTGAAAATCGTTCAATTTTTTTTTTGTCGCGTTTTTTAATTTCCGGATCTGCGCAGAACACATAACTCTACTTCCTTCTTCCGGTCTTCTTGTCGTGAGACTTTGATAAGTCTAGTAAAATATAGGAACTCAAGGAACACAATACCAATATTTCATTTTTAATCATTCTTTGTCTTCGGTATGAATAAACGTTACCTGATACATTGCGTTTCTTTGTTTACATTGAACATGACGTCATAACTTAAATAACGTCACAAGTAAAATCCCTAACAACAGAACCAAAATCGGAAACGTTACGGTATTTCCGTTTCTTTTTTTTAACAGATATTTTAAAAGTTACAAAAGAAATAATTTAAACAAACTTCGTCCCCATTCACAGGTAAATGCCTGCCTCATATTACAATTATCAAAAAAAAATCAAATTTACAGTAAAATGTAGAAAAATCATTAAAACCGTTGGAATATTTGGTGTTACATTCTTTACAACTATCTGTAGAATATGGTCGATATACTGTAACATCTTATTGAATTTTCAAAAATGGGTAAAATTTACTAAAAAAAATATAATATTTTTAATAAAAATTAATTTGGTTTTAAGTTTACTTCAGATACAATTGTCAATACATATATGAAAATTATCTTGATCAAATAACCGATTTAAGGTAACTTCTAATACAATTATCAAAAAAAAAATCTAATTTACAGTAAAATGTAGAAAAATCATTATTAAAACCGTTGGCATATTTGGTGTTACATTCTTTACAACTATCTGTAGAATATGGTCGATATACTGTAAGATCTTATTGAAGTTTACTTCAGATACAATTGTCAATACATATTAAAAAATTATCTTGATCAAATGACCTATTTAAGGTAACATATAATATGGGGACGAAGTCCCCTTATTACAGTAGAAAATTCAATAAAAAAAAAAAAAAATCGGGAAAATTTCCCGAATTTTTCATTGTACTAATGAACTGAAAATCGTTCAATTTTTTTTTTTGTCGCGTTTTTTAATTTCCGGATCTGCGCAGAACACATAACTCTACTTCCTTCTTCCGGTCTTGTTGTCGTGAGACTTTGATTAGTCTAGTAAAATATAGGAACTCAAGGAACACAATACCAATATTTCATTTTTAATCATTCTTTGTCTTCGGTATGAATAAACATTACCTGATACATTGCGTTTCTTTGTTTACATTGAACATGACGTCATAACTTAAATAACGTCACAAGTAAAATCCCTAACAACAGAACCAAAATCGGAAACGTTACGGTATTTCCGTTTCTTTTTTTTAACAGATATTTTAAAAGTTACAAAAAAAATAATTTAAACAAACTTCGTCCCCATTCACAGGTAAATACCTGCCTCATATTACAATTATCAAAAAAAAATCAAATTTACAGTAAAATGTAGAAAAATCATTAAAACCGTTGGCATATTTGGTATTACATTCTTTACAACTATCTGTAGAATATGGTCGATATACTGTAACATCTTATTGAATTTTCAAAAATGGGTAAAATTTACTAAAAAAAATATAATATTTTTAATAAAAATTAATTTGGTTTTAAGTTTACTTCAGATACAATTGTCAATACATATTAGAAAATTATCTTGATCAAATAACCGATTTAAGGTAACTTCTAATACAATTATCAATAAAAAAATCTAATTTACAGTAAAATGTAGAAAAATCATTATTAAAACCGTTGGCATATTTGGTGTTACATTATTTACAACTATCTGTAGAATATGGTCGATATACTGTAAGATCTTATTGAATTATCAAAAATGGGTAAAATATACTAAAAAAAATATAATATTTTTAATAAAAATTAATTTGGTTCAAGTTTACTTCAGATACAATTGTCAATACATATTAGAAAATTATCTTGATCAAATGACCGATTTAAGGTAACTTAAAACCGTTGGCATATTTGGTGTTACATTCTTTACAACTATCTGTAGAATATGGTCGATATACTGTAACATCTTATTGAACTTTCAAAAATGGGTAAAATTTACTAAAAAAAATATAATATTTTTAATAAAAATTAATTTGGTTTTAAGTTTACTTCAGATACAATTATCAATACATATTAGAAAATTATCTTGATCAAATGACCGATTTAAGGTAACATCTAATACACTTATCAAAAAAAATCTAATTTACAGTAAAATGTAGAAAAATCATTATTAAAACCGTTGGCAGGTTTGGTGTAATATTCTATACAACTATCTTTAGAATATGCTCGATATACTGTAATATCAAATTGAATTATCAAAAATGGGTAAAATTTACTAAAAAAATATAATATTTTTAATAAAAAATAATTTCGTTTTAAGTTTACTTCAGATACAATTATCAATACATATTAGAAAATTATCTTGATCAAATAACCGATTTAAGGTAACTTCTAATACAACTATCAAAGAAAAATCAAATTTACAGTAAAATGTAGAAAAATCATTATTAAAACCGTTGGCATATTTGGTGTTACATTCTTTACAACTATCGTTAGAATATGGTCGATATACTGTAACATCTTATTGAATTATCAAAAAAGGGTAAAATTTACTAAAAAAAATATAATGTTTTTAATAAAGATTAATTTGGTTCAAGTTTACTTCAGATACAATTGTCAATACATATTAGAAAATTATCTTGATCAAATGACCGATTAAAGGTAACATATAATACAATTATAAAAAAAAATTGAAAATACAGTAAAATGTAGAAAAATCATTATTAAAACCGTTGGCAAGTTTGGTGTAACATTTTATACAACTATCTTTAGAATGTGGTCGATTTAAGATACCATCAGAATAAATTATCAAAAAGGGGTAAAATTTACCAAAAAAATATAATATTTTAAATAGAAATTAATTTGGTTCAAGTTTACTTCAGAGACGTGTGTCAATACATATTAGAAAATTATCTTGATCAAATCACCGATTTAAGGTAACATCTAATACAATTATAAAAAAAAATGAAAATACAGTAAAATGTAGAAAAATCATTATTAAAACCGTTAGCAAGTTTGGTGTAACATTCTATACAACTATCCTTAGAATGTGGTCGATTTAAGGTACCATCAGAATAAATTATCAAAAATGGGTAAAATTTTCTAAAAAATCAGTTGGTTCAAGTTTACTTCAGATACAATTGTGTATACATTAGAAAATTATCTTGATCAAATGACCGATTTAAGGTAACATCTAATTCAATTATCAAAAAAGTTTTCAAATTAACAGTAAAATGTTGAAAAATCATTATTTAAACCGTTGGCAGGTTTGGTGTTACATTCTTTACAACTATCCTTAGAATGCGGTCGATTTAAGGTAACATCAGAATGAATTAACAAAAAGGGGTAAAATTTACTAAAAATATATAATATATTTAATAAAAATTAATTTGGTCCAAGTTTACTTCAGATACAATTGTCTATACATTAGAAAATTATCTTGATCAAATGACCGATTTAAGTTTACTTATAATACAATTATTAAAAAAAAATCTAATTTACAGTAAAATGTAGAAAAATCATTATTAAAACCGTTGGCATATTTGGTGTTACATTCTTTACAACTATCTGTAGAATATGGTCGATATACTGTAACGTCTTATTGAATTATCAAAAAATGGGTAAAATTAGCTAAAAAAAATATATTTTTAATAAAAATTAAGTTGGTTCAAGTTTACTTCAGATACAATTGTAAATACATATTAGAAAATTATCTTGATCAAATGACCGATTTAAGGTAACTTCTAATACAATTATCAAAAAATATTGAAAATACAGTAAAATGTAGAAAAATCATTATTAAAACCGTTGGCAAGTTTGGTGTAACATTCTATACAACTATCCTTAGAATGTGGTCGATTTAAGGTACCATCAGAATAAATTTTCAAAAAGGGGTAAAATTTACCAAAAAAATATAATATTTTGAATAAAAATTAATTTGGTTCAAGTTTACTTCAGATATAATTGTCAATATATATTAGAAAAAAGTCTAGATCAAATAACCTATTTAAGGTATTATATAAAAAAAATCAAACTTACAGTAAAATGTAGAAAAATCATTATTAAAACCGTTGGCAAGTTTGGTGTAACATTCTATACAACTATCTGTAGAATATGGTCGATATACTGTAATATCTTATTGAATTTAATTTATCAAAAATGGGTAAAATTTTCTAAAAAAAAAAGGTTGGTTCAAGTTTACTTCAGATACAATTGTCAATACATATTAAAAAATTATCTTGATCAAATGACCTATTTAAGGTAACATATAATACAATTATCAAAAAAGATGTCAAATTTACAGTAAAATGTAGAAAAATCATTATTAAAACCGTTGGCAGGTTTTGTGTTATATTCTATACAACTATCCTTAGAAAGTGGTCGATTTAAGGTACCATTAGAATAAATTATCAAAAAGGGGTAAAATTCACCAAAAAAATATAATATTTTTTATAGAAATTAATTTGGTTCAAGTTTGCTTCAGAGAAACGTGTCAATACATATTAGAAAATTATCTTCATCAAATCACCGATTTAAGGTAACATCTAATACAATTATAAAAAAAAATTGAAAATACAGTAAAATGTAGAAAAATCATTATCAAAACCGTTGGCAAGTTTGGTGTAACATTCTATACAACTATCCTTAGAATGTGGTCGATTTAAGGTACCATCAGAATAAATTATCAAAAAGGGGTAAAATTTACCAAAAAATTAATTTGGTTCAAGTTTACTTCAGATATAATTGTCAATACATATTAGAAAAAAATCTTGATCAAATGACCGATTGAAGGTAACATCTAATACATTTATAAAAAAAATTCAAACTTACAGTAAAATGTAGAACCAGATGCTCCGCAGGGCGCAGCTTTATACGACCGCAGAGGTTGAACCCTGAACGGTTGGGGCAAGTATGGACACAACATTCAAGCTGGATTCAGCTCTAAATTTGGATTGTGATTAAATAGTTGACACAGCATAGGTTTCTGACACAGAATGAATGTGGTCTAATGAACTTTAAAAAAAATGTTTGCCTTTGAGCAATTCACTATGCTGTTGAATATTAATCCTCTCAAAAAAATGTTTGAAGAAATTTTCTTTTTATTTATGAAATCTGAAATGAAAAAAATTGACCCTCCAATTTTTTTTTTTCACATTCCCCTTTCCCTTATTTCAAAACTGATCTCAATTCAAATTTCTAATGAAGTTTGCAACAATAACTACTCATTTAAATACATCATAAAATATTAAAATGTAAAAAAAGTGCTTGTTATCACTGAATGGTAAAGATTGTTTTAATCTATCAGTTGGTAGTAAAAGTGAATATACATTGTATATTGTATAAAACAATGATTTAAGTTGATTCAACTACTATTCTGGACAAAGAAAGATAACTCCAATTGAAATCCAATTGGAATTTCTTGCTATTGCACAATATTGTGCACTTAGATATTTCTTGCTATTGTGGAATACTGTGCAATTGAAAATATTTGCTATTGCACAATACTGTCCAATTGAAGATTTCTTGCTATTGCACAATACTGTGCAATTGAAGATTTCTTGCTATTGCTGAATACTGTGCAATTGAAAATTTCTTGCTATTGCACAATACTTAATATAATAATTTTGGATCCTGATTTGGACCAACTTGAAAACTGGGCCCATAATCAAAAATCTAAGTACATGTTTAGATTCAGCATATCACAGAGGCCCAATAATTCAATTTTTGTTAAAATCAAACTAAGTTTAATTTTGGACCCTTTGGACGTTAATGTAAACCAATTTTAAAACGGGACCAAAAATTAAGGATCTACATACACAGTTAGATTTGGCATATCAAAGAACCCCAATTATTCAATTTTTTATGAAATCAAACAAAGTTTAATTTTGGACCCCGATTTGGACCAACTTGAAAACTGGGCCAATAATAAAAAATCTAAGTACATTTTTAGATTCAGCATATCAAAGAACCCCAAGGATTCAATTTTTGTTAAAATCAAACTAAGTTTAATTTTGGACCCTTTGGACCTTAATGTAGACCAATTTGAAAACGGGACCAATAATTAAAAATCTACATACACAGTTAGATTCGGCATATCAAAGAACCTCAATTATTCAATTTTTGATAAAATCAAACAAAGTTTAAATCTGGACCCTTTGGGCCCATTATTCCTAAACTGTTGGGACCAAAACTCCCAAAATCAATACCAACCTTCCTTTAATGGTCATAAACCTTGTGTTTAAATTTTATAGATTTCTATTTACTTATACTAAAGTTATGGTGCGAAAACCAAAAAAATGCTTATTTTGGTCCCTTTTTGGCCCCTAATTCCTAAACTGTTGGGACCTAAACTCCCAAAATCAATACCAACCTTTGTGGTCATAAACATTGTGTTTAAATTTCATTGATTTCTTTTTACTTAAACTAAAGTTATTGTGCGAAAACCAAGAATAATGCTTATTTGGGCCCTTTTTTGGCCCCTAATTCCTAAACTGTTGGAACCAAAACTCCCAAAATCAATCCCAACCTTTCTTTTGTGGTCATAAACCTTATGTCAAAATTTCATAGATTTCTATTTACTTAAACTAAAGTTATAGTGCGAAAACCAAGAAAATGCTTATTTGGGCCCTTTTTCCTAAAATGTTGGGACTAAAACTCCCAAAATCAATCCAAACCTTCCTTTTGTGGTCATAAACCTTGTGTTAAAATTTCATAGATTTCTATTCACTTTTACTAAAGTTAGAGTGCGAAAACTAAAAGTATTCGGACGATGAGGACGACGACGCAGACGACGACGCCAACGTGATAGCAATATACGACGAAAAAATTTTCAAATTTTGCGGTCGTATAAAAATCATTATTAAAACCGTTGGCAATTTTGGTGTAACATTCTATACAACTATCTGTAGAATATGGTCGATATACTATAATATCTTATTGAATTATCAAAAATGGGTAAAATTTTCTAAAAAATCAGTTGGTTCAAGTTTACTTCAGATACAATTGTCTATACATTAGAAAATTATCTTGATCAAATGACCGATTTAAGGTAACATCTAATTCAATTATCAAAAAAGTTTTCAAATTAACAGTAAAATTTTGAAAAATCATTATTCAAACCGTTGGCAGGTTTGGTGTTACATTCTTTACAACTATCCTTAGAATGTGGTCGATTTAAGGTAACATCAGAATAAATTATCAAAAAGAGGTAAAATTTACTAAAAATTTATAAAATTTTTAATAAAAATTAAATTGGTCCAAGTTTACTTCCGATACAATTGTCTATACATTATTAATTTATCTTGATCAAATGACCGATTTAAGGTAACTTCTAATACAATTATAAAAAAAAATCTAATTTACAGTAAAATGTAGAAAAATCATTATTAAAACCGTTCGCATATTTGATGTTACATTCTTTACAACTATCTGTAGAACATGGTCGGTATTCTGTAACATATTATTGAATTATCAAAAAATGGGTAAAATTGACTAAAAAAAATATAATATTTTTAATAAAAATTAAGTTGGTCCAAGTTTACTTCAGATACAATTGTAAATACATATTATAAAAGTATCTTGATTAAATGACCGATTTAAGGTAACATCTAATACAATTATCTAAAAAGTTGTCAAATTTACAGTAAAATGTAGAAAAATTATTATTAAAACCGTTGGCAGGTTTGGTGTTACATTCTATACAACTGTCCTTAGAATGTGGTCGATATAAGGTAACATCTGAATGAAGTTTCAAAAAAAGGAGTAAAATTTACAGAAAAATATTATATTTTTAATAAAAATTAAGTTGGTTCAAGTTTACGTCAGATACAATTGTCAATACTTATTAGAAAAAGTTATAAAATTTACAGAAAAAATGTAGAAAAATCATTATTAAAACTGTTGGCAGGTTTGATGTTACATTTTATACAACTATTTGTAGAATATGGTCGATTTAATGTAACATCTTAATGAATTATCAACAAAGGGGTAAAATTAACTAATAAATATAATATTTTTAATTAAAATTAAGTTGGTTCAAGTTTACTTCAGATACAATTGTCAATACATATTATAAAAGTATCTTGATCTAATGACCGATTTAAGGTAACATCTGATACAATTATCTAAAAAGTTGTCCAATTTACAGTAAAATGTAGAAAAATCATTATTAAAACCGTTGGCAGGTTTGGTGTTACATTCTATACAACTATCCTTAGAATGTGGTAGATTTGAGGTAACATCAGAATGAATTATCAAAAAAGAGGTAAAGTTAACTGGAAAATAATATTTTTAATAAAAATTAAGTTGGTTCAAGTTAATTTCAGATACCATTGTCATTACATATAATTACAAAATTATCTTGATCAAATGACCGATTTAAGGTAACATCTGATACAATTATTTAAAAAGTTGTTAAATTTACAGTAAAATGTAGAAAAATCATTATTAAAACCGTTAGCAGGTTTGGTGTTACATTTTATACAACTGTCCTTAGAATGTGGTCAATTTAAGATAACATCTGAATGAAGTTTTAAAAAAGGAGTAAAATTTACAGAAAAATATTTTATTTTTAATAAAAGTTAAGTTGGTTCAAGTTTACTTCAGATACAATTGTCAATACATTTTAGAAAATTATCTTGATCAAACGACGATTTAAGGTAACATCTAATACAATTATCAAAAAAGTGGTCAAATTAATACATATTAGAATATTATCTTGATCAGTTGAGCGATTTAAAGTAGCATCAAATGGCAATTATCAAAAAAGTTGTCAAATTAATACACATTAGAAAATTATCTTGATCAAATGACCGATTTAAGGTAACATCTAATACAATTATCTAAAAAGTTGTCAAATTTACAGTAAAATGTAGAAAAATCATTATTAAAACCGTTGGCAGGTTTGGTGTTACATTCTATACAGCTGTCCTTAGAATGTGGTCGATATAAGATAACATCTGAATGAAGTTTCAAAAAAAGGAGTAAAATTTACAGAAAAATATTATATTTTTAATAAAAATTAAGTTGGTTCAAGTTTACGTCAGATACAATTGTCAATACATATTAGAAAAAGTTGTAAAATTTACATAAAAAATGTAGAAAAATCATTATTAAAACTGTTGGAAGGTTTGATGTTACATTTTATACAACTATTTGTAGAATATGGTCGATTTAATGTAACATCTTAATGAATTATCAACAAAGGGGTAAAATTTACTAATAAATATAATATTTTTAATTAAAATTAAGTTGGTTCAAATTTACTTCAGATACAATTGTCAATACATATTATAAAAGTATCTTGATCTAATGACCGATTTAAGGTAACATCTGATACAATTATCTAAAAAGTTGTCCAATTTACAGTAAAATGTAGAAAAATCATTATTAAAACCGTTGGCAGGTTTGGTGTTACATTCTATACAACTATCCTTAGAATGTGGTAGATTTGAGGTAACATCAGAATGAATTATCAAAAAAGAGGTAAAGTTAACTGGAAAATAATATTTTTAATAAAAATTAAGTTGGTTCAAGTTAACTTCAGATACCATTGTCATTACATATAATTACAAAATTATCTTGATCAAATGACCGATTTAAGGTAACATCTGATACAATTATTTAAAAAGTTGTTAAATTTACAGTAAAATGTAGAAAAATCATTATTAAAACCGTTAGCAGGTTTGGTGTTACATTTTAAACAACTGTCCTTAGAATGTGGTCAATTTAAGATAACATTTGAATGAAGTTTCAAAAAAGGAGTAAAATTTACAGAAAAATATTTTATTTTTAATAAAAGTTAAGTTGGTTCAAGTTTACTTCAGATACAATTGTCAATACATTTCAGAAAATTATCTTGATCAAACGACGATTTAAGGTAACATCTAATACAATTATCAAAAAAGTGGTCAAATTAATACATATTAGAATATTATCTTGATCAGATGAGCGATTTAAGGTAGCATCAAATGGCAATTATCAAAAAAGTTGTCAAATTAATACACATTAGAAAATTATCTTGATCAAATGACCGATTTAAGGTAACATCTAATACAATTATCTAAAAAGTTGTCAAATTTACAGTAAAATGTAGAAAAATCATTATTAAAACCGTTGGCAGGTTTGGTGTTACATTCTATACAACTGTCCTTAGAATGTGGTCGATATAAGGTAACATCTGAATGAAGTTTCAAAAAAAGGAGTAAAATTTACAGAAAAATATTATATTTTTAATAAAAATTAAGTTGGTTCAAGTTTACGTCAGATACAATTGTCAATACTTATTAGAAAAAGTTATAAAATTTACAGAAAAAATGTAGAAAAATCATTATTAAAACTGTTGGCAGGTTTGATGTTACATTTTATACAACTATTTGTAGAATATGGTCGATTTAATGTAACATCTTAATGAATTATCAACAAAGGGGTAAAATTAACTAATAAATATAATATTTTTAATTAAAATTAAGTTGGTTCAAGTTTACTTCAGATACAATTGTCAATACATATTATAAAAGTATCTTGATCTAATGACCGATTTAAGGTAACATCTGATACAATTATCTAAAAAGTTGTCCAATTTACAGTAAAATGTAGAAAAATCATTATTAAAACCGTTGGCAGGTTTGGTGTTACATTCTATACAACTATCCTTAGAATGTGGTAGATTTGAGGTAACATCAGAATGAATTATCAAAAAAGAGGTAAAGTTAACTGGAAAATAATATTTTTAATAAAAATTAAGTTGGTTCAAGTTAACTTCAGATACCATTGTCATTACATATAATTACAAAATTATCTTGATCAAATGACCGATTTAAGGTAACATCTGATACAATTATTTAAAAAGTTGTTAAATTTACAGTTAAATGTAGAAAAATCATTATTAAAACCGTTAGCAGGTTTGGTGTTACATTTTATACAACTGTCCTTAGAATGTGGTCAATTTAAGATAACATCTGAATGAAGTTTCAAAAAAGGAGTAAAATTTACAGAAAAATATTTTATTTTTAATAAAAGTTAAGTTGGTTCAAGTTTACTTCAGATACAATTGTCAATACATTTCAGAAAATTATCTTGATCAAACGACGATTTAAGGTAACATCTAATACAATTATCAAAAAAGTGGTCAAATTAATACATATTAGAATATTATCTTGATCAGATGAGCGATTTAAGGTAGCATCAAATGGGAATTATCAAAAAAGTTGTCAAATTAATACACATTAGAAAATTATCTTGATCAAATGACCGATTTAAGGTAACATCTAATACAATTATCTAAAAAGTTGTCAAATTTACAGTAAAATGTAGAAAAATCATTATTAAAACCGTTGGCAGGTTTGGTGTTACATTCTATACAACTGTCCTTAGAATGTGGTCGATATAAGGTAACATCTGAATGAAGTTTCAAAAAAAGGAGTAAAATTTACAGAAAAATATTATATTTTTAATAAAAATTAAGTTGGTTCAAGTTTACGTCAGATACAATTGTCAATACTTATTAGAAAAAGTTATAAAATTTACAGAAAAAATGTAGAAAAATCATTATTAAAACTGTTGGCAGGTTTGATGTTACATTTTATACAACTATTTGTAGAATATGGTCGATTTAATGTAACATCTTAATGAATTATCAACAAAGGGGTAAAATTAACTAATAAATATAATATTTTTAATTAAAATTAAGTTGGTTCAAGTTTACTTCAGATACAATTGTCAATACATATTATAAAAGTATCTTGATCTAATGACCGATTTAAGGTAACATCTGATACAATTATCTAAAAAGTTGTCCAATTTACAGTAAAATGTAGAAAAATCATTATTAAAACCGTTGGCAGGTTTGGTGTTACATTCTATACAACTATCCTTAGAATGTGGTAGATTTGAGGTAACATCAGAATGAATTATCAAAAAAGAGGTAAAGTTAACTGGAAAATAATATTTTTAATAAAAATTAAGTTGGTTCAAGTTAACTTCAGATACCATTGTCATTACATATAATTACAAAATTATCTTGATCAAATGACCGATTTAAGGTAACATCTGATACAATTATTTAAAAAGTTGTTAAATTTACAGTAAAATGTAGAAAAATCATTATTAAAACCGTTAGCAGGTTTGGTGTTACATTTTATACAACTGTCCTTAGAATGTGGTCAATTTAAGATAACATCTGAATGAAGTTTCAAAAAAGGAGTAAAATTTACAGAAAAATATTTTATTTTTAATAAAAGTTAAGTTGGTTCAAGTTTACTTCAGATACAATTGTCAATACATTTTAGAAAATTATCTTGATCAAACGACGATTTAAGGTAACATCTAATACAATTATCAAAAAAGTGGTCAAATTAATACATATTAGAATATTATCTTGATCAGATGAGCGATTTAAGGTAGCATCAAATGGGAATTATCAAAAAAGTTGTCAAATTAATACACATTAGAAAATTATCTTGATCAAATGACCGATTTAAGGTAACATCTAATACAATTATCTAAAAAGTTGTCAAATTTACAGTAAAATGTAGAAAAATCATTATTAAAACCGTTGGCAGGTTTGGTGTTACATTCTATACAACTGTCCTTAGAATGTGGTCGATATAAGGTAACATCTGAATGAAGTTTCAAAAAAAGGAGTAAAATTTACAGAAAAATATTATATTTTTAATAAAAATTAAGTTGGTTCAAGTTTACGTCAGATACAATTGTCAATACTTATTAGAAAAAGTTATAAAATTTACAGAAAAAATGTAGAAAAATCATTATTAAAACTGTTGGCAGGTTTGATGTTACATTTTATACAACTATTTGTAGAATATGGTCGATTTAATGTAACATCTTAATGAATTATCAACAAAGGGGTAAAATTAACTAATAAATATAATATTTTTAATTAAAATTAAGTTGGTTCAAGTTTACTTCAGATACAATTGTCAATACATATTATAAAAGTATCTTGATCTAATGACCGATTTAAGGTAACATCTGATACAATTATCTAAAAAGTTGTCCAATTTACAGTAAAATGTAGAAAAATCATTATTAAAACCGTTGGCAGGTTTGGTGTTACATTCTATACAACTATCCTTAGAATGTGGTAGATTTGAGGTAACATCAGAATGAATTATCAAAAAAGAGGTAAAGTTAACTGGAAAATAATATTTTTAATAAAAATTAAGTTGGTTCAAGTTAACTTCAGATACCATTGTCATTACATATAATTACAAAATTATCTTGATCAAATGACCGATTTAAGGTAACATCTGATACAATTATTTAAAAAGTTGTTAAATTTACAGTAAAATGTAGAAAAATCATTATTAAAACCGTTAGCAGGTTTGGTGTTACATTTTATACAACTGTCCTTAGAATGTGGTCAATTTAAGATAACATTTGAATGAAGTTTCAAAAAAGGAGTAAAATTTACAGAAAAATATTTTATTTTTAATAAAAGTTAAGTTGGTTCAAGTTTACGTCAGATACAATTGTCAATACATTTTAGAAAATTATCTTGATCAAACGACGATTTAAGGTAACATCTAATACAATTATCAAAAAAGTGGTCAAATTAATACATATTAGAATATTATCTTGATCAGATGAGCGATTTAAGGTAGCATCAAATGGCAATTATCAAAAAAGTTGTCAAATTAATACACATTAGAAAATTATCTTGATCAAATGACCGATTTAAGGTAACATCTAATACAATTATCTAAAAAGTTGTCAAATTTACAGTAAAATGTAGAAAAATCATTATTAAAACCGTTGGCAGGTTTGGTGTTACATTCTATACAACTGTCCTTAGAATGTGGTCGATATAAGGTAACATCTGAATGAAGTTTCAAAAAAAGGAGTAAAATTTACAGAAAAATATTATATTTTTAATAAAAATTAAGTTGGTTCAAGTTTACGTCAGATACAATTGTCAATACTTATTAGAAAAAGTTATAAAATTTACAGAAAAAATGTAGAAAAATCATTATTAAAACTGTTGGCAGGTTTGATGTTACATTTTATACAACTATTTGTAGAATATGGTCGATTTAATGTAACATCTTAATGAATTATCAACAAAGGGGTAAAATTAACTAATAAATATAATATTTTTAATTAAAATTAAGTTGGTTCAAGTTTACTTCAGATACAATTGTCAATACATATTATAAAAGTATCTTGATCTAATGACCGATTTAAGGTAACATCTGATACAATTATCTAAAAAGTTGTCCAATTTACAGTAAAATGTAGAAAAATCATTATTAAAACCGTTGGCAGGTTTGGTGTTACATTCTATTCAACTATCCTTAGAATGTGGTAGATTTGAGGTAACATCAGAATGAATTATCAAAAAAGAGGTAAAGTTAACTGGAAAATAATATTTTTAATAAAAATTAAGTTGGTTCAAGTTAACTTCAGATACCATTGTCATTACATATAATTACAAAATTATCTTGATCAAATGACCGATTTAAGGTAACATCTGATACAATTATTTAAAAAGTTGTTAAATTTACAGTAAAATGTAGAAAAATCATTATTAAAACCGTTAGCAGGTTTGGTGTTACATTTTATACAACTGTCCTTAGAATGTGGTCAATTTAAGATAACATTTGAATGAAGTTTCAAAAAAGGAGTAAAATTTACAGAAAAATATTTTATTTTTAATAAAAGTTAAGTTGGTTCAAGTTTACGTCAGATACAATTGTCAATACATTTTAGAAAATTATCTTGATCAAACGACGATTTAAGGTAACATCTAATACAATTATCAAAAAAGTGGTCAAATTAATACATATTAGAATATTATCTTGATCAGATGAGCGATTTAAGGTAGCATCAAATGGCAATTATCAAAAAAGTTGTCAAATTAATACACATTAGAAAATTATCTTGATCAAATGACCGATTTAAGGTAACATCTAATACAATTATCTAAAAAGTTGTCAAATTTACAGTAAAATGTAGAAAAATCATTATTAAAACCGTTGGCAGGTTTGGTGTTACATTCTATACAGCTGTCCTTAGAATGTGGTCGATATAAGGTAACATCTGAATGAAGTTTCAAAAAAAGGAGTAAAATTTACAGAAAAATATTATATTTTTAATAAAAATTAAGTTGGTTCAAGTTTACGTCAGATACAATTGTCAATACTTATTAGAAAAAGTTATAAAATTTACAGAAAAAATGTAGAAAAATCATTATTAAAACTGTTGGCAGGTTTGATGTTACATTTTATACAACTATTTGTAGAATATGGTCGATTTAATGTAACATCTTAATGAATTATCAACAAAGGGGTAAAATTAACTAATAAATATAATATTTTTAATTAAAATTAAGTTGGTTCAAGTTTACTTCAGATACAATTGTCAATACATATTATAAAAGTATCTTGATCTAATGACCGATTTAAGGTAACATCTGATACAATTATCTAAAAAGTTGTCCAATTTACAGTAAAATGTAGAAAAATCATTATTAAAACCGTTGGCAGGTTTGGTGTTACATTCTATTCAACTATCCTTAGAATGTGGTAGATTTGAGGTAACATCAGAATGAATTATCAAAAAAGAGGTAAAGTTAACTGGAAAATAATATTTTTAATAAAAATTAAGTTGGTTCAAGTTAACTTCAGATACCATTGTCATTACATATAATTACAAAATTATCTTGATCAAATGACCGATTTAAGGTAACATCTGATACAATTATTTAAAAAGTTGTTAAATTTACAGTAAAATGTAGAAAAATCATTATTAAAACCGTTAGCAGGTTTGGTGTTACATTTTATACAACTGTCCTTAGAATGTGGTCAATTTAAGATAACATTTGAATGAAGTTTCAAAAAAGGAGTAAAATTTACAGAAAAATATTTTATTTTTAATAAAAGTTAAGTTGGTTCAAGTTTACGTCAGATACAATTGTCAATACATTTTAGAAAATTATCTTGATCAAACGACGATTTAAGGTAACATCTAATACAATTATCAAAAAAGTGGTCAAATTAATACATATTAGAATATTATCTTGATCAGATGAGCGATTTAAGGTAGCATCAAATGGCAATTATCAAAAAAGTTGTCAAATTAATACACATTAGAAAATTATCTTGATCAAATGACCGATTTAAGGTAACATCTAATACAATTATCTAAAAAGTTGTCAAATTTACAGTAAAATGTAGAAAAATCATTATTAAAACCGTTGGCAGGTTTGGTGTTACATTCTATACAGCTGTCCTTAGAATGTGGTCGATATAAGGTAACATCTGAATGAAGTTTCAAAAAAAGGAGTAAAATTTACAGAAAAATATTATATTTTTAATAAAAATTAAGTTGGTTCAAGTTTACGTCAGATACAATTGTCAATACTTATTAGAAAAAGTTATAAAATTTACAGAAAAAATGTAGAAAAATCATTATTAAAACTGTTGGCAGGTTTGATGTTACATTTTATACAACTATTTGTAGAATATGGTCGATTTAATGTAACATCTTAATGAATTATCAACAAAGGGGTAAAATTTACTAATAAATATAATATTTTTAATTAAAATTAAGTTGGTTCAAGTTTACTTCAGATACAATTGTCAATACATATTATAAAAGTATCTTGATCTAATGACCGATTTAAGGTAACATCTGATACAATTATCTAAAAAGTTGTCCAATTTACAGTAAAATGTAGAAAAATCATTATTAAAACCGTTGGCAGGTTTGGTGTTACATTCTATAAAACTATCCTTAGAATGTGGTAGATTTGAGGTAACATCAGAATGAATTATCAAAAAAGAGGTAAAGTTAACTGGAAAATAATATTTTTAATAAAAATTAAGTTGGTTCAAGTTAACTTCAGATACCATTGTCATTACATATAATTACAAAATTATCTTGATCAAATGACCGATTTAAGGTAACATCTGATACAATTATTTATAAAGTTGTTAAATTTACAGTAAAATATAGAAAAATCATTATTAAAACCGTTAGCAGGTTTGGTGTTACATTTTATACAACTGTCCTTAGAATGTGGTCAATTTAAGATAACATCTGAATAAAGTTTCAAAAAAGGAGTAAAATTTACAGAAAAATATTATATTTTTAATAAAAGTTAAGTTGGTTCAAGTTTACGTCAGATACAATTGTCAATACATTTTAGAAAATTATCTTGATCAAACGACGATTTAAGGTAACATCTAATACAATTATAAAAAAAAGTGGTCAAATTAATACATATTAGAATATTATCTTGATCAGATGAGCGATTTAAGGTAGCATCAAATGGCAATTATCAAAAAAGTTGTCAAATTAATACACATTAGAAAATTATCTTGATCAAATGACCGATTTAAGGTAACATCTAATACAATTATCTAAAAAGTTGTCAAATTTACAGTAAAATGTAGAAAAATCATTATTAAAACCGTTGGCAGGTTTGGTGTTACATTCTATACAACTGTCCTTAGAATGTGGTCGATATAAGGTAACATCTGAATGAAGTTTCAAAAAAAGGAGTAAAATTTACAGAAAAATATTTTATTTTTAATAAAAATTAAGTTGGTTCAAGTTTACGTCAGATACAATTGTCAATACTTATTAGAAAAAGTTATAAAATTTACAGAAAAAATGTAGAAAAATCATTATTAAAACTGTTGGCAGGTTTGATGTTACATTTTATACAACTATTTGTAGAATATGGTCGATTTAATGTAACATCTTAATGAATTATCAACAAAGGGGTAAAATTTACTAATAAATATAATATTTTTAATTAAAATTAAGTTGGTTCAAGTTTACTTCAGATACAATTGTCAATACATATTATAAAAGTATCTTGATCTAATGACCGATTTAAGGTAACATCTGATACAATTATCTAAAAAGTTGTCCAATTTACAGTAAAATGTAGAAAAATCATTATTAAAACCGTTGGCAGGTTTGGTGTTACATTCTATACAACTATCCTTAGAATGTGGTAGATTTGAGGTAACATCAGAATGAATTAGCAAAAAAGAGGTAAAGTTAACTGGAAAATAATATTTTTAATAAAAATTAAGTTGGTTCAAGTTAACTTCAGATACCATTGTCATTACATATAATTACAAAATTATCTTGATCAAATGACCGATTTAAGGTAACATCTGATACAATTATTTATAAAGTTGTTAAATTTACAGTAAAATATAGAAAAATCATTATTAAAACCGTTAGCAGGTTTGGTGTTACATTTTATACAACTGTCCTTAGAATGTGGTCAATTTAAGATAACATTTGAATGAAGTTTCAAAAAAGGAGTAAAATTTACAGAAAAATATTTTATTTTTAATAAAAGTTAAGTTGGTTCAAGTTTACTTCAGATACAATTGTCAATACATTTTAGAAAATTATCTTGATCAAACGACGATTTAAGGTAACATCTAATACAATTATCAAAAAAGTGGTCAAATTAATACATATTAGAATATTATCTTGATCAGATGAGCGATTTAAGGTAGCATCAAATGGCAATTATCAAAAAAGTTGTCAAATTAATACACATTAGAAAATTATCTTGATCAAATGACCGATTTAAGGTAACATCTAATACAATTATCTAAAAAGTTGTCAAATTTACAGTAAAATGTAGAAAAATCATTATTAAAACCGTTGGCAGGTTTGGTGTTACATTCTATACAACTGTCCTTAGAATGTGGTCGATATAAGGTAACATCTGAATGAAGTTTCAAAAAAAGGAGTAAAATTTACAGAAAAATATTATATTTTTAATAAAAATTAAGTTGGTTCAAGTTTACGTCAGATACAATTGTCAATACTTATTAGAAAAAGTTATAAAATTTACAGAAAAAATGTAGAAAAATCATTATTAAAACTGTTGGCAGGTTTGATGTTACATTTTATACAACTATTTGTAGAATATGGTCGATTTAATGTAACATCTTAATGAATTATCAACAAAGGGGTAAAATTTACTAATAAATATAATATTTTTAATTAAAATTAAGTTGGTTCAAGTTTACTTCAGATACAATTGTCAATACATATTATAAAAGTATCTTGATCTAATGACCGATTTAAGGTAACATCTGATACAATTATCTAAAAAGTTGTCCAATTTACAGTAAAATGTAGAAAAATCATTATTAAAACCGTTGGCAGGTTTGGTGTTACATTCTATACAACTATCCTTAGAATGTGGTAGATTTGAGGTAACATCAGAATGAATTATCAAAAAAGAGGTAAAGTTAACTGGAAAATAATATTTTTAATAAAAATTAAGTTGGTTCAAGTTAACTTCAGATACCATTGTCATTACATATAATTACAAAATTATCTTGATCAAATGACCGATTTAAGGTAACATCTGATACAATTATTTAAAAAGTTGTTAAATTTACAGTAAAATGTAGAAAAATCATTATTAAAACCGTTGGCAGGTTTGGTGTTACATTCTATACAGCTGTCCTTAGAATGTGGTCGATATAAGGTAACATCTGAATGAAGTTTGAAAAAAAGGAGTAAAATTTATAGAAAAATATTATATTTTTAATAAAAATTAAGTTGGTTCAAGTTTACGTCAGATACAATTGTCAATACATATTAGAAAAGTATCTTGATCTAATGACCGATTTAAGGTAACATCTGATACAATTATCTAAAAAGTTGTCCAATTTACAGTAAAATGTAGAAAAATCATTATTAAAACCGTTGGCAGGTTTGGTGTTACATTCTATACAACTATCCTTAGAATGTGGTAGATTTGAGGTAACATCAGAATGAATTATCAAAAAAGAGGTAAAGTTAACTGCAAAATAATATTTTTAATAAAAATTAAGTTGGTTCAAGTTAACTTCAGATACCATTGTCATTACATATAATTACAAAATTATCTTGATCAAATGACCGATTTAAGGTAACATCTGATACAATTATTTAAAAAGTTGTTAAATTTACAGTAAAATGTAGAAAAATCATTATTAAAACCGTTAGCAGGTTTGGTGTTACATTTTATACAACTGTCCTTAGAATGTGGTCAATTTAAGATAACATCTGAATGAAGTTTAAAAAAAGGAGTAAAATTTACAGAAAAATATTTTATTTTTAATAAAAGTTAAGTTGGTTCAAGTTTACTTCAGATACAATTGTCAATACATTTTAGAAAATTATCTTGATCAAACGACGATTTAAGGTAACATCTAATACAATTATCAAAAAAGTGGTCAAATTAATACATATTAGAATATTATCTTGATCAGATGAGCGATTTAAGGTAGCATCAAATGGCAATTATCAAAAAAGTTGTCAAATTAATACACATTAGAAAATTATCTTGATCAAATGACCGATTTAAGGTAACATCTAATACAATTATCTAAAAAGTTGTCAAATTTACGGTAAAATGTAGAAAAATCATTATTAAAACTGTTGGCAGGTTTGGTGTTACATTCTATACAACTGTCCTTAGAATGTGGTCGATATAAGGTAACATCTGAATGAAGTTTCAAAAAAAGGAGTAAAATTTACAGAAAAATATTATATTTTTAGTTAAAATTAAGTTGGTTCAAGTTTACGTCAGATGCAATTGTCAATACATATTAGAAAAAGTTGTAAAATTTACAGAAAAAATGTAGAAAAATCATTATTAAAACTGTTGGCAGGTTTGATGTTACATTTTATACAACTATTTGTAGAATATGGTCGATTTTATGTAACATCTTAATGAATTATCAACAAAGGGGTAAAATTTACTAATAAATATATTATTTTTAATTAAAATTAAGTTGGTTCAAATTTACTTCAGATACAATTGTCAATACATATTATAAAAGTATCTTGATCTAATGACCGATTTAAGGTAACATCTGATACAATTATCTAAAAAGTTGTCCAATTTACAGTAAAATGTAGAAAAATCATTATTAAAACCGTTGGCAGGTTTGGTGTTACATTCTATACAACTATCCTTAGAATGTGGTAGATTTGAGGTAACATCAGAATGAATTATCAAAAAAGAGGTAAAGTTAACTGGAAAATAATATTTTTAATAAAAATTAAGTTGGTTCAAGTTAACTTCAGATACCATTGTCATTACATATAATTACAAAATTATCTTGATCAAATGACCGATTTAAGGTAACATCTGATACAATTATTTAAAAAGTTAAATTTACAGTAAAATGTAGAAAAATCATTATTAAAACCGTTAGCAGGTTTGGTGTTACATTTTATACAACTGTCCTTAGAATGTGGTCAATTTAAGATAACATCTGAATGAAGTTTCAAAAAAGGAGTAAAATTTACAGAAAAATATTTTATTTTTAATAAAAGTTAAGTTGGTTCAAGTTTACTTCAGATACAATTGTCAATACATTTTAGAAAATTATCTTGATCAAACGACGATTTAAGGTAACATCTAATACAATTATCAAAAAAGTGGTCAAATTAATACATATTAGAATATTATCTTGATCAGATGAGCGATTTAAGGTAGCATCAAATGGCAATTATCAAAAAAGTTGTCAAATTAATACACATTAGAAAATTATCTTGATCAAATGACCGATTTAAGGTGACATCTAATACAATTATCTAAAAAGTTGTCAAATTTACAGTAAAATGTAGAAAAATCATTATTAAAACCGTTGGCAGGTTTGGTGTTACATTCTATACAGCTGTCCTTAGAATGTGGTCGATATAAGGTAACATCTGAATGAAGTTTCAAAAAAAGGAGTAAAATTTACAGAAAAATATTATATTTTTAATAAAAATTAAGTTGGTTCAAGTTTACGTCAGATACAATTGTCAATACTTATTAGAAAAAGTTATAAAATTTACAGAAAAAATGTAGAAAAATCATTATTAAAACTGTTGGCAGGTTTGATGTTACATTTTATACAACTATTTGTAGAATATGGTCGATTTAATGTAACATCTTAATGAATTATCAACAAAGGGGTAAAATTTACTAATAAATATAATATTTTTAATTAAAGTTAAGTTGGTTCAAGTTTACTTCAGATATAATTGTCAATACATATTATAAAAGTATCTTGATCTAATGACCGATTTAAGGTAACATCTGATACAATTATCTAAAAAGTTGTCCAATTTACAGTAAAATGTAGAAAAATCATTATTAAAACCGTTGGCAGGTTTGGTGTTACATTCTATAAAACTATCCTTAGAATGTGGTAGATTTGAGGTAACATCAGAATGAATTATCAAAAAAGAGGTAAAGTTAACTGGAAAATAATATTTTTAATAAAAATTAAGTTGGTTCAAGTTAACTTCAGATACCATTGTCATTACATATAATTACAAAATTATCTTGATCAAATGACCGATTTAAGGTAACATCTGATACAATTATTTATAAAGTTGTTAAATTTACAGTAAAATATAGAAAAATCATTATTAAAACCGTTAGCAGGTTTGGTGTTACATTTTATACAACTTTCCTTAGAATGTGGTCAATTTAAGATAACATCTGAATGAAGTTTCAAAAAAGGAGTAAAATTTACAGAAAAATATTATATTTTTAATAAAAGTTAAGTTGGTTCAAGTTTACGTCAGATACAATTGTCAATACATTATAGAAAATTATCTTGATCAAACGACGATTTAAGGTAACATCTAATACAATTATCAAAAAAGTGGTCAAATTAATACATATTAGAATATTATCTTGATCAGATGAGCGATTTAAGGTAGCATCAAATGGCAATTATCAAAAAAGTTGTCAAATTAATACACATTAGAAAATTATCTTGATCAAATGACCGATTTAAGGTAACATCTAATACAATTATCTAAAAAGTTGTCAAATTTACAGTAAAATGTAGAAAAATCATTATTAAAACCGTTGGCAGGTTTGGTGTTACATTCTATACAACTGTCCTTAGAATGTGGTCGATATAAGGTAACATCTGAATGAAGTTTCAAAAAAAGGAGTAAAATTTACAGAAAAATATTATATTTTTAATAAAAATTAAGTTGGTTCAAGTTTACGTCAGATACAATTGTCAATACTTATTAGAAAAAGTTATAAAATTTACAGAAAAAATGTAGAAAAATCATTATTAAAACTGTTGGCAGGTTTGATGTTACATTTTATACAACTATTTGTAGAATATGGTCGATTTAATGTAACATCTTAATGAATTATCAACAAAGGGGTAAAATTTACTAATAAATATAATATTTTTAATTAAAATTAAGTTGGTTCAAGTTTACTTCAGATACAATTGTCAATACATATTATAAAAGTATCTTGATCTAATGACCGATTTAAGGTAACATCTGATACAATTATCTAAAAAGTTGTCCAATTTACAGTAAAATGTAGAAAAATCATTATTAAAACCGTTGGCAGGTTTGGTGTTACATTCTATACAACTATCCTTAGAATGTGGTAGATTTGAGGTAACATCAGAATGAATTATCAAAAAAGAGGTAAAGTTAACTGGAAAATAATATTTTTAATAAAAATTAAGTTGGTTCAAGTTAACTTCAGATACCATTGTCATTACATATAATTACAAAATTATCTTGATCAAATGACCGATTTAAGGTAACATCTGATACAATTATTTATAAAGTTGTTAAATTTACAGTAAAATATAGAAAAATCATTATTAAAACCGTTAGCAGGTTTGGTGTTACATTTTATACAACTGTCCTTAGAATGTGGTCAATTTAAGATAACATTTGAATGAAGTTTCAAAAAAGGAGTAAAATTTACAGAAAAATATTTTATTTTTAATAAAAGTTAAGTTGGTTCAAGTTTACTTCAGATACAATTGTCAATACATTTTAGAAAATTATCTTGATCAAACGACGATTTAAGGTAACATCTAATACAATTATCAAAAAAGTGGTCAAATTAATACATATTAGAATATTATCTTGATCAGATGAGCGATTTAAGGTAGCATCAAATGGCAATTATCAAAAAAGTTGTCAAATTAATACACATTAGAAAATTATCTTGATCAAATGACCGATTTAAGGTAACATCTAATACAATTATCTAAAAAGTTGTCAAATTTACAGTAAAATGTAGAAAAATCATTATTAAAACCGTTGGCAGGTTTGGTGTGACATTCTATACAACTGTCCTTAGAATGTGGTCGATATAAGGTAACATCTGAATGAAGTTTCAAAAAAAGGAGTAAAATTTACAGAAAAATATTATATTTTTAATAAAAATTAAGTTGGTTCAAGTTTACGTCAGATACAATTGTCAATACTTATTAGAAAAAGTTATAAAATTTACAGAAAAAATGTAGAAAAATCATTATTAAAACTGTTGGCAGGTTTGATGTTACATTTTATACAACTATTTGTAGAATATGGTCGATTTAATGTAACGTCTTAATGAATTATCAACAAAGGGGTAAAATTTACTAATAAATATAATATTTTTAATTAAAATTAAGTTGGTTCAAGTTTCCTTCAGATACAATTGTCAATACATATTATAAAAGTATCTTGATCTAATGACCGATTTAAGGTAACATCTGATACAATTATCTAAAAAGTTGTCCAATTTACAGTAAAATGTAGAAAAATCATTATTAAAACCGTTGGCAGGTTTGGTGTTACATTCTATACAACTATCCTTAGAATGTGGTAGATTTGAGGTAACATCAGAATGAATTATCAAAAAAGAGGTAAAGTTAACTGGAAAATAATATTTTAATAAAAATTAAGTTGGTTCAAGTTAACTTCAGATACCATTGTCATTACATATAATTACAAAATTATCTTGATCAAATGACCGATTTAAGGTAACATCTGATACAATTATTTATAAAGTTGTTAAATTTACAGTAAAATATAGAAAAATCATTATTAAAACCGTTAGCAGGTTTGGTGTTACATTTTATACAACTGTCCTTAGAATGTGGTCAATTTAAGATAACATCTGAATAAAGTTTCAAAAAAGGAGTAAAATTTACAGAAAAATATTATATTTTTAATAAAAGTTAAGTTGGTTCAAGTTTACGTCAGATACAATTGTCAATACATTTTAGAAAATTATCTTGATCAAACGACGATTTAAGGTAACATCTAATACAATTATAAAAAAAGTGGTCAAATTAATACATATTAGAATATTATCTTGATCAGATGAGCGATTTAAGGTAGCATCAAATGGCAATTATCAAAAAAGTTGTCAAATTAATACACATTAGAAAATTATCTTGATCAAATGACCGATTTAAGGTAACATCTAATACAATTATCTAAAAAGTTGTCAAATTTACAGTAAAATGTAGAAAAATCATTATTAAAACCGTTGGCAGGTTTGGTGTTACATTCTATACAACTGTCCTTAGAATGTGGTCGATATAAGGTAACATCTGAATGAAGTTTCAAAAAAAGGAGTAAAATTTACAGAAAAATATTTTATTTTTAATAAAAATTAAGTTGGTTCAAGTTTACGTCAGATACAATTGTCAATACTTATTAGAAAAAGTTATAAAATTTACAGAAAAAATGTAGAAAAATCATTATTAAAACTGTTGGCAGGTTTGATGTTACATTTTATACAACTATTTGTAGAATATGGTCGATTTAATGTAACATCTTAATGAATTATCAACAAAGGGGTAAAATTTACTAATAAATATAATATTTTTAATTAAAATTAAGTTGGTTCAAGTTTACTTCAGATACAATTGTCAATACATATTATAAAAGTATCTTGATCTAATGACCGATTTAAGGTAACATCTGATACAATTATCTAAAAAGTTGTCCAATTTACAGTAAAATGTAGAAAAATCATTATTAAAACCGTTGGCAGGTTTGGTGTTACATTCTATACAACTATCCTTAGAATGTGGTAGATTTGAGGTAACATCAGAATGAATTATCAAAAAAGAGGTAAAGTTAACTGGAAAATAATATTTTTAATAAAAATTAAGTTGGTTCAAGTTAACTTCAGATACCATTGTCATTACATATAATTACAAAATTATCTTGATCAAATGACCGATTTAAGGTAACATCTGATACAATTATTTATAAAGTTGTTAAATTTACAGTAAAATATAGAAAAATCATTATTAAAACCGTTAGCAGGTTTGGTGTTACATTTTATACAACTGTCCTTAGAATGTGGTCAATTTAAGATAACATTTGAATGAAGTTTCAAAAAAGGAGTAAAATTTACAGAAAAATATTTTATTTTTAATAAAAGTTAAGTTGGTTCAAGTTTACTTCAGATACAATTGTCAATACATTTTAGAAAATTATCTTGATCAAACGACGATTTAAGGTAACATCTAATACAATTATCAAAAAAGTGGTCAAATTAATACATATTAGAATATTATCTTGATCAGATGAGCGATTTAAGGTAGCATCAAATGGCAATTATCAAAAAAGTTGTCAAATTAATACACATTAGAAAATTATCTTGATCAAATGACCGATTTAAGGTAACATCTAATACAATTATCTAAAAAGTTGTCAAATTTACAGTAAAATGTAGAAAAATCATTATTAAAACCGTTGGCAGGTTTGGTGTGACATTCTATACAACTGTCCTTAGAATGTGGTCGATATAAGGTAACATCTGAATGAAGTTTCAAAAAAAGGAGTAAAATTTACAGAAAAATATTATATTTTTAATAAAAATTAAGTTGGTTCAAGTTTACGTCAGATACAATTGTCAATACTTATTAGAAAAAGTTATAAAATTTACAGAAAAAATGTAGAAAAATCATTATTAAAACTGTTGGCAGGTTTGATGTTACATTTTATACAACTATTTGTAGAATATGGTCGATTTAATGTAACGTCTTAATGAATTATCAACAAAGGGGTAAAATTTACTAATAAATATAATATTTTTAATTAAAATTAAGTTGGTTCAAGTTTCCTTCAGATACAATTGTCAATACATATTATAAAAGTATCTTGATCTAATGACCGATTTAAGGTAACATCTGATACAATTATCTAAAAAGTTGTCCAATTTACAGTAAAATGTAGAAAAATCATTATTAAAACCGTTGGCAGGTTTGGTGTTACATTCTATACAACTATCCTTAGAATGTGGTAGATTTGAGGTAACATCAGAATGAATTATCAAAAAAGAGGTAAAGTTAACTGGAAAATAATATTTTAATAAAAATTAAGTTGGTTCAAGTTAACTTCAGATACCATTGTCATTACATATAATTACAAAATTATCTTGATCAAATGACCGATTTAAGGTAACATCTGATACAATTATTTAAAAAGTTGTTAAATTTACAGTAAAATGTAGAAAAATCATTATTAAAACCGTTAGCAGGTTTGGTGTTACATTTTATACAACTGTCCTTAGAATGTGGTCAATTTAAGATAACATCTGAATGAAGTTTCAAAAAAGGAGTAAAATTTACAGAAAAATATTTTATTTTTAATAAAAGTTAAGTTGGTTCAAGTTTACTTGAGATACAATTGTCAATACATTTTAGAAAATTATCTTGATCAAACGACGATTTAAGGTAACATCTAATACAATTATCAAAAAAGTGGTCAAATTAATACATATTAGAATATTATCTTGATCAGATGAGCGATTTAAGGTAGCATCAAATGGCAATTATCAAAAAAGTTGTCAAATTAATACATATTAGAAAATTATCTTGATCAAATGACCGATTTAAGGTAACATCTAATACAATTATCTAAAAAGTTGTCAAATTTACGGTAAAATGTAGAAAAATCATTATTAAAACTGTTGGCAGGTTTGGTGTTACATTCTATACAACTGTCCTTAGAATGTGGTCGATATAAGGTAACATCTGAATGAAGTTTCAAAAAAAGGAGTAAAATTTACAGAAAAATATTATATTTTTAGTTAAAATTAAGTTGGTTCAAGTTTACGTCAGATACAATTGTCAATACTTATTAGAAAAAGTTATAAAATTTACAGAAAAAATGTAGAAAAATCATTATTAAAACTGTTGGCAGGTTTGATGTTACATTTTATACAACTATTTGTAGAATATGGTCGATTTAATGTAACATCTTAATGAATTATCAACAAAGGGGTAAAATTTACTAATAAATATAATATTTTTAATTAAAATTAAGTTGGTTCAAGTTTACTTCAGATACAATTGTCAATACATATTATAAAAGTATCTTGATCTAATGACCGATTTAAGGTAACATCTGATACAATTATCTAAAAAGTTGTCCAATTTACAGTAAAATGTAGAAAAATCATTATTAAAACCGTTGGCAGGTTTGGTGTTACATTCTATACAACTATCCTTAGAATGTGGTAGATTTGAGGTAACATCAGAATGAATTATCAAAAAAGAGGTAAAGTTAACTGGAAAATAATATTTTTAATAAAAATTAAGTTGGTTCAAGTTAACTTCAGATACCATTGTCATTACATATAATTACAAAATTATCTTGATCAAATGACCGATTTAAGGTAACATCTGATACAATTATTTATAAAGTTGTTAAATTTACAGTAAAATATAGAAAAATCATTATTAAAACCGTTAGCAGGTTTGGTGTTACATTTTATACAACTGTCCTTAGAATGTGGTCAATTTAAGATAACATTTGAATGAAGTTTCAAAAAAGGAGTAAAATTTACAGAAAAATATTTTATTTTTAATAAAAGTTAAGTTGGTTCAAGTTTACTTCAGATACAATTGTCAATACATTTTAGAAAATTATCTTGATCAAACGACGATTTAAGGTAACATCTAATACAATTATCAAAAAAGTGGTCAAATTAATACATATTAGAATATTATCTTGATCAGATGAGCGATTTAAGGTAGCATCAAATGGCAATTATCAAAAAAGTTGTCAAATTAATACACATTAGAAAATTATCTTGATCAAATGACCGATTTAAGGTAACATCTAATACAATTATCTAAAAAGTTGTCAAATTTACAGTAAAATGTAGAAAAATCATTATTAAAACCGTTGGCAGGTTTGGTGTGACATTCTATACAACTGTCCTTAGAATGTGGTCGATATAAGGTAACATCTGAATGAAGTTTCAAAAAAAGGAGTAAAATTTACAGAAAAATATTATATTTTTAATAAAAATTAAGTTGGTTCAAGTTTACGTCAGATACAATTGTCAATACTTATTAGAAAAAGTTATAAAATTTACAGAAAAAATGTAGAAAAATCATTATTAAAACTGTTGGCAGGTTTGATGTTACATTTTATACAACTATTTGTAGAATATGGTCGATTTAATGTAACGTCTTAATGAATTATCAACAAAGGGGTAAAATTTACTAATAAATATAATATTTTTAATTAAAATTAAGTTGGTTCAAGTTTCCTTCAGATACAATTGTCAATACATATTATAAAAGTATCTTGATCTAATGACCGATTTAAGGTAACATCTGATACAATTATCTAAAAAGTTGTCCAATTTACAGTAAAATGTAGAAAAATCATTATTAAAACCGTTGGCAGGTTTGGTGTTACATTCTATACAACTATCCTTAGAATGTGGTAGATTTGAGGTAACATCAGAATGAATTATCAAAAAAGAGGTAAAGTTAACTGGAAAATAATATTTTAATAAAAATTAAGTTGGTTCAAGTTAACTTCAGATACCATTGTCATTACATATAATTACAAAATTATCTTGATCAAATGACCGATTTAAGGTAACATCTGATACAATTATTTAAAAAGTTGTTAAATTTACAGTAAAATGTAGAAAAATCATTATTAAAACCGTTAGCAGGTTTGGTGTTACATTTTATACAACTGTCCTTAGAATGTGGTCAATTTAAGATAACATCTGAATGAAGTTTCAAAAAAGGAGTAAAATTTACAGAAAAATATTTTATTTTTAATAAAAGTTAAGTTGGTTCAAGTTTACTTGAGATACAATTGTCAATACATTTTAGAAAATTATCTTGATCAAACGACGATTTAAGGTAACATCTAATACAATTATCAAAAAAGTGGTCAAATTAATACATATTAGAATATTATCTTGATCAGATGAGCGATTTAAGGTAGCATCAAATGGCAATTATCAAAAAAGTTGTCAAATTAATACATATTAGAAAATTATCTTGATCAAATGACCGATTTAAGGTAACATCTAATACAATTATCTAAAAAGTTGTCAAATTTACAGTAAAATGTAGAAAAATCATTATTAAAACCGTTGGCAGGTTTGGTGTTACATTCTATACAACTATCCTTAGAATGTGGTAGATTTGAGGTAACATCAGAATGAATTATCAAAAAAGAGGTAAAGTTAACTGGAAAATAATATTTGAATAAAAATTAAGTTGGTTCAAGTTAACTTCAGATACCATTGTCATTACATATAATTACAAAATTATCTTGATCAAATGACCGATTTAAGGTAACATCTGATACAATTATTTAAAAAGTTGTTAAATTTACAGTAAAATGTAGAAAAATCATTATTAAAACCGTTAGCAGGTTTGGTGTTACATTTTATACAACTGTCCTTAGAATGTGGTCAATTTAAGATAACATGTGAATGAAGTTTCAAAAAAGGAGTAAAATTTACAGAAAAATATTTTATTTTTAATAAAAGTTAAGTTGGTTCAAGTTTACTTCAGATACAATTGTCAATACATTTTAGAAAATTATCTTGATCAAACGACGATTTAAGGTAACATCTAATACAATTATCAAAAAAGTGGTCAAATTAATACATATTAGAATATTATCTTGATCAGATGAGCGATTTAAGGTAGCATCAAATGGCAATTATCAAAAAAGTTGTCAAATTAATACACATTAGAAAATTATCTTGATCAAATGACCGATTTAAGGTAACATCTAATACAATTATCTAAAAAGTTGTCAAATTTACAGTAAAATGTAGAAAAATCATTATTAAAACCGTTGGCAGGTTTGGTGTTACATTCTATACAACTGTCCTTAGAATGTGGTCGATATAAGGTAACATCTGAATGAAGTTTCAAAAAAAGGAGTAAAATTTACAGAAAAATATTATATTTTTAATAAAAATTAAGTTGGTTCAAGTTTACGTCAGATACAATTGTCAATACATATTAGAAAAAGTTGTAAAATTTACAGAAAAAATGTAGAAAAATCATTATTAAAACTGTTGGCAGGTTTGATGTTACATTTTATACAACTATTTGTAGAATATGGTCGATTTAATGTAACATCTTAATGAATTATCAACAAAGGGGTAAAATTTACTAATAAATATAATATTTTTAATTAAAATTAAGTTGGTTCAAGTTTACTTCAGATACAATTGTCAATACATATTATAAAAGTATCTTGATCTAATGACCGATTTAAGGTAACATCTGATACAAGTATCTAAAAAGTTGTAAAATTTACAGTAAAATGTAGAAAAATCATTATTAAAACTGTTGGCAGGTTTGGTGTTACATTCTATACAACTATCCTTAGAATGTGGTCGTTTTAAGGTAACATCTGAATTGAAGTTTCAAAAAAGGAGTACAATTTACCGATTTAAGGTAACATCGACGGTGAAATCATTATTTACAGGACAGAGAAGACTCCAAAGTTAAGTTTTTCAAATTATCGAATTTGAATGATTATTTTGTAAAGGAGGGAAGTTATTCCAATAAAAGAAAGGAATAGTCTATATTAAAAGAGATGTCAGTTCAACTTCGGAAAGCAACTTTAATATAATTGATCCGTATCTAGGAAATCAAACGAACAGGTTAACGATTGATGAGAAAATTGACAGGAATTGGATAAGTGTATCGAAAAGTTTTACACTTTAAGCAAAGCGGATGGGTCATGAAGACTTTGGAATCGGGGAACCTATGATACAAAGATACATATCTAATAACGATATGCAGAGACACAAAAGACCATTGTTTTTCAATAAAGCACCACATATACCCAAGATTTGTGTGGTTGCGACCATTATCAATGAAGAAAAGTTGCTGCTCAGCTACGGGAGATGTCCGCGGAATTTGGAAACTACCAAGTAACCAAGGTTCAGAGCTCAGATGTGTTGTCACAAGACTCTGTAAAGATGTGAACATTAAATTGAAATACAGTTCAAGTTACCATGCATCCACAGACCCAGGGGATAATAGAAAGATCTCATGGGATCTCGAGACATAATTTGTTTTGATCTTATATCAAGTAACTTTAGGACAGTAGTAATATTTCCATCAGAATACATCAAAGATGCCCCAGAATTCAATTTTGGATGAAATCAAATAAAGTTAAATTTTGGACCAACCTGAAAACTGGGCCCATAACCACAAATCTATGTTCATGTTTGATTCAGCATATCAAAACCCCAATAATCAAACTGAGTAATAAAAGTACAAGCTCATAATTGGATACGTCAGACGTGCGCGCAAGGACATCTTTTGATATATTTAGAATAGTTTCCATTGTGAAAATTCAAAGATCCTGTCAATTGCGGTTAACATTGTTACAAATATTTTCAGCAGCTAGGGATATGACCGTTTTACTTGCATTGTTTTTGAAGCAGTAGTTCGACATCCGGTCGTCGTGTTGCGACTTTCACGAATTACGGACAGTATGTGAAGGGAACTATACAATTTTTTCTTTGAATTTGTTTGAAATTGCTACTTTCTGGCTGTAACCAGAAAATCACTCTTTATTTAGAGGTCGTTTTTTTCTATGAGGTGTCTTTACGCTATTGGTTTTATCATGTGTTTGTGTGTAATTGATTGATACAGTGACTTCCCGTCATTATTTTTCTTTGGAGTTTTTTATGATGTTTACTTTTTTAAGTATCCGTAGGAGAGTGTCAAGAGCAATGAACCATAAGGTAGGGGGTACGAAAACTTTGTTTTTCTAATTTGGCAAATTTGATTATTTGTGGATTGTTTTTATAAAGTCATATTCATTGATAGGTTGTTTTATGTTGTAAATTTACGTATGAGTGAACTTTTTTTTAAAGTCCGTGCATAAACTTGCAATGAATAAGGGATTGTTTTCTACACAGTCGGTGCCTTCATACTTGAATATATCTATTATATATTATTTGCTTTTTAGGGGTTTAGTATATATTTTTTTCGGGGTTATTCTATTTATTCAGATGTTCATATATTTATGAATTGAATTCAGATTTGTGTCTTGCGTGAATGGTCAATTTTGCCTGCGCATGGACTTTAATCTGAAGTCAAATGTATTTATTGGGAGGAATTTAAACTCAAGTGATTTGAGAAGGTAGTAACCTGATGTTGGTTTTTTTTTATGTAAAAACGATTGCAAGTTTAGTAATGAAAGTTACCCTTCCACTGGTGCTCTCTTTTATATGGATAATAAATTTACGGTGTCTTGTGATGGAATATGTTTATTTATATATATGGTAAAATATTAATGCAGTTTAGATTGCATGTGATGATGATATATAGAAAGTGTGCTGAACCCAATATAAAGGGGCATAAAAAAAGTACACGGATACATTATTTTTAATCTTATTCATGCAAATTATAAACATGGCAGTAAATGCATGATTTTATGATTCACCTATACATATGAACACTAGTATACAGTTGAAACTGCCTGGATATAATAGACACATAGAACGTATTAGCTTTACTCTGGCCATATATCGCTACCATAAGTTTTGGTGGTGCAGTAGTTAAAGCTGGAAATATAGCAGAATTTTAAATAATATTGATACGTGAACCGAGATTCACAGTATGGCAGTATACATATAGATATAAATATAGTCATGGGTGACAAAAATGCACTCTGAAATAAAAGAATAGCATTTGCACGTGATTGTTATATGTCTTATGCTATAATATTATGCTTACTGTACTCTTGAAGTTTGGTTTAGTACACACATCATAAACACTTATTTAACTTCATTGCATTAAATATATTGATTTATAGTATATTCTATATTGGAGATGCTGTTTAATTACATAATTATTTTGTTCTTGTAGCACACTCATGTAATCGGTACGGATTTTCTCGAATACAATTGGCCTTAATTCATTTATGATATATCTATAATTACTTTAATTTGCAATGTCTACCTTCCCCAATCTCCGTGCTCTGCACGTAACATGTTAATTTCACGTAATGAAAACATGTAGTCTGCTTAATCCGACTGAGATAGCTTTGAAAAAGCAATTTTGTAACCCCAGTATTAACAACTGACTAAGCTGCTTCCATCTCAAACGGGGTGCGGGTTTCCTGCGAGAAAGTTGGTCATTATAAGTGTATGTATTAATTGATTGATTGTTGGTTGCTTAACGTCTAATGGCAAATATTTCATGCATATTCAGGACGAGAACAAGTAAACAATAAATACAATAGGTAGGTCTGGTCACAATAGAGGCCATTCAGGATGATGGTCTCGGAAACGGCCACAGGAAAATGAGGGCATATTGGATAGGGACAGATATTTTGCCTTCCAACAGGCCACCTACGGACCCCTCAAAGAGTTGTTGCAAGGGTTCTTAACGTGCAAAGAGCGTGGCACTCTCTTTACACGAGGCATCGGATTTAACGTCCCCATTCGGACCGGACGTGACTGCGAACTTGATACATCCCGCACAGTCAAACGGACGCCCCACTTCGGCAAGCGTTTTACTGCCGGTCGGGAGAAGACCAAGTGACCATATTTCTATTCCCCAGTCACCCTTGGGGGTGTATGTATTAAAAGTCGATATTTCTTTACTATAGTCGCAATATAAACCAACCCATTATTTCAGAGTAATATCCACAGAAAATAACATATTTTAATCATATATGTATGTTAGCCAAACTTGTTATACTACGAATCACATAGTAGCCAACATGCATGTTCATATATTGTTCAATCCAGAGAGTGATTGATTGTTTGTTGCTTAACGTCCAGTGGCAAATATCTCATGCATATTCAGGACGAGAACAAGTTCACAATAAAAACAATAGGTAGGTTGATACAATAGAGGCCATCTGGGATGATGGTCGGAGAAATTTGGACTGCCACCGGAAAAGGAGGGTATATTGGATAGGGACAGAAATTTTGCCTTGCAACAGGCCACCTACGGACCCCTCAAAGAGTTGTTGCAAGGGTTCTCAACGTGCAAAGAGCGTGGCACTGTCTTTACACGAGGCATCGGATTTAACGTCCCCCTTCTGACCGGACGTGACTGCGAACTTGATACATCCCGCACAGCCAAACGGACGCCCCACTTCGGCAAGCGTTTTACTGCCGGTCGGGAGAAGACCAAGTGACCATATTTCTATACCCCAGTCACCCTTGGGGATTCAATTCAGAGAAATGAGATTTTTGGAGTATTCAACTTAATATTCTCTCACTTTTACAATAGTATTCTTATACACGACATATCTCTTGTTTTAAACGCCTTCTGTGCAAAATAATATTTGAACTACAGCTTCGAAAAAAAATCGGTTACTGATAATGATTTAGTGGCTTTATAATGTAAGTGTTCGTAAACTACTGATCTATAATCCTTCATTTTATTTGTACAGACTACCGACTACCCCGAAACTTTCTACTCCAGCAATATAAGAAGATAGTACTATTGGAAGATTAAAACAACAAAAAACTCTACGTATACAAGAAGTAATATACTGAATTCTAGAAAGGCAAGTTATAATATTGGAAATAACCTTTTTCTCTATACAAACCTGGAATAAATCACATAAAAGTAACCATAAAAACCAAGAAATATTTTACGATCAAGATTGCCAAAAACAAATAATAGAAATTAACAAAACCGTTAAAACAATCAAAACTTTTTCAATATTGACCTGTACAGAACATTAACCAGGCAAAAAAAAAACCTATAAGTAAAAGTAAGGATTTTTGTATCCCAGGAATATTATACCTTAGCCGTACTTGGCACAACTTTTTCGAATTTTGAATCATCAATGCTCTTTGACTTTGTACTTATTAGGCTTTATAACTGTTTTGATCTGATCATCACTGATGATTTTTATGTAGACGAAACGTGAGTCTGTCGTATTAAATTATAATCATGGTACCTTTGATAACTATCTAGCTATTTATTTATAAATATGTGTAGTGCTGTACTGTATGTGTAATGAAGTGGCATTGTAACATCGTATGGTTCCGATGGTGTGTACGTATCAGATATTAGTAATAGCATGATATGAAAACTGTTTTGTTATAAAGTTGCATTTGGCAAAACTGAAAAGAAGAATGGCGGACCAAGTAAGGAAGCTTACACAAGATGGGATGACAATTTTCAATCCGGAGTTGAAGAGGCTAGTCGAGGAGGTTAGGTCCAGCGTCAAAAAGGGAAAACTTGAAGAGTATGTTAACGTAAGAGTATTTTTTATTTGCATTTATCCATACATGTTTCAAATTTCAAATCAAATTGCGTGAAAACATTAAAACCACACTTCAAAATGAATGTCGTTAAATGTAATTTGATACCTTGCATTTGTCATGATTTCCCGTTAACTATGGTGAAATTGCTGAAAGACCCCCTCCTAAATTATAGAAATCGTATCATTTTATATACAAATTATATCTTGGGTGTTAATTAGATACATATAATCGGGAATGTGTTAACAAATGTAAATAATTTTAAATATTTATTATAATTGCTTCATCAGTAGCATAACCCTCCCGATAATAGCAACATAACAATATGAGAGAGTTAAAATTATAAAAATATCTAGCCGAGTTTTTTTTTACCTGAAATACCGTAAATTCATAGAAATGGAAATTTTTTGCCATATCAACTTGATAGTTTAAAGATATTTTTAGTACATCCAGCCTTTTAAAAATGTCCATTGGCAAATATTTCTTGCATATTCTGGACAAAAACAAATTAACATTATTTAAATACAAGTTATTACTTTAAATAGACTCATCATAGATACCAGGACTAAATTTTGTATATACGCCAGACGCGCGTTTCGTCGACAAAAGACTCATCAGTGACGCTCGAATCCAAAAAAGTTAAAAAGGCCAAATTAATGTAATAGATTTTGCCGTGAAGCTTTTTCCAGGAATAAAAGTATAAGGATTCTAGAAGCTTACTGGAAAATAAGAGTAGGGAGAATACGAAAAAAAAATGTTACATTGTACATGACTCCTGGGAAGAGATTGATTTTCAATTTTAGTGTGTGGAAAGGGGGGGTGACTATTATTTAATTATATATTCTGGCGCAATTGTAACTGGAAAAAAATGATTTCAACACTGACAGAATAAATGAAATTATGCATTTAAATTTAAAGTAATACGCCTTCTCAGTCCAACAAAACAAAATGATCGATTTACATTATTCAAGAAATAAATTGACTTTTAGCCATTCCTTTATTCTGTTCATCAAAATATGAAACGTTCTTAAAAGAGCAGTATGTGCATCAATCCTAATTTTGTGGTGTTCGGTTTATAAACGGAAATAATAAGAGTATTAACAAAAAAATATAAGTGCATAACTTCATGGTCACGTTTTTTTTATTTTTATATGTCTAATGTATAAATATTACTTTAAACACACTTGTATGAATGAGTTGATGGCGTAATGGTTAGGCTGTTGGTCTTCAATGGTACACACAGAATATAAACACGTGCGTGTTCCAACCTCATCGGTCAAAAAATGTTTTTGCTTCTTTAATCCATGATAACGTCTTCAGTTTATGTAAATTAAGTTGAAATTAATCTATTTCAAGCCATAAACTATTTCTTTTTAACATTTGTGTCGTGTTTGACTGAGACCCATTCAATCTTAGTTTTTGGAAAACTTTTTTTTTATTTCAATATGTCTAATGTATAAATATTACTTTACACACTTGTGTAAGAGGTGATGGCGTAATGATTAGGCTGTTGCTCTTCAATGGTAAACATACATATAATATGAATGTGCGTGTACCGACCTCGCCGAACAAAATATAATTTTAGCTTCTTTAATCCATGCTTACATCTTCAGTTTATGTAAAATAAGTTGAACTTATTTTATTTCAAGCCATAAACTATTTCTTTTTAACATTTCATTGTGTCGTGTTTGACTGAGCCCCATTCTATTTTAGTTTTAGCAAAACTTTTCTTTATTTCAGAATGTCAAAGCAAATATCCTTGAAGAAGTAGTGTCATTTCCCGTCAGGAGTAAATTCTCCCCTGACGGCAAATCACTAAAGTACATTGTATGGGCAATTGTTGATAACAAAGTATGTCAAATTGCAACCTTCAAAGAAAACAATGCCCAGCAGCTAAAGAGGGACGACCAGATAAAATTTATAAAACTGCATTATGATACAACATACGGCTATATGATTAGGCCGGACACAGTTAGAAGTTGTATAAAGAAATATTTAAAGTTTAAAGTTTAAGTCGCGAAGGACATGACGGGAATCTAGAGTTCAAGTAAAAGTTGAAAAATTTCGAAAGAAACAAACCCTATTCTTTGCATAAAGGGGACATTGAATATTCTGTTTACGAAAGAAACAAAACCTACTCTTTGCATAAAGGGGACAAATATTCTGTTTATGATGTTTTGCAAATTTCATTAACAACTTGCAATTACCTTTTAATTTTCGTCTTTGATATTATCTGTTAATATGTAAAGTGCCTAGAAAATCAACCTTATATACATATATATATTCATTTTATAGAAAGTAAGGTCTACCCTTATATGCAATCAAAGAAATAATTTTTGAAGTCTTACAGATTTTGAAGCAAAATAGGCAGACGATACTAGTAATATAATTTTTTATTACCAAAGTCTATATGTAAACTGTAGGTATACATTTGAATTGCATAAATATCAATAGTACATAAAATACATAATTATAAACTTAACACAAACTATGTGATAGCATAGCAGAAGGTGTTGTAGTAATACATATACATTATTTTAGCATTTCGGTGTTCAAATTAAAAGATCCAAATATGAATTTCTCTTTTACATGTTTATTCTTATCTGTTTGATAAACTAGTACAACATTAGTTTCAATATCCATAAAATAGTATTTTTCAGGGTTAAGTTTCAGAAACTAAAAGTAAAGATATATTAAAATTATATTAGGAAAAAAGATTTAAAGATTAAAAATGAATGCCACTATACTTACTTTGGGACATAGTTATATTCGAAGATTATCCAAATATTGTAGAATGAATAGGATGTCCACCAATTTTGGTATTACTTATATTAATGGTATTATGTATTGCAAAGGTGGTACAAAATATTGCAATATGATAAAAGATCATATCTTTCAAAGATTGGTCACTAATTTTTCTCCTACAATAATATTATTACAAATTGGAGGTAATGACATAGATAGCCATAATTTCAAGGTTAATATTTTATAGATAAAGAAACTTTTAAAGAGTTCTTGAGAAATTTGAATTCTAAAAATGTAAAAAAGGTGGTTATAGTTTAATTGTTTCATAGATTGAAAACTATAGTTTCAATGTCTGTATATGCAGGCACAAGAGCACATATTAATCTGGAACTTGTAAATTTGACAAAAAGAGAGTTTAAAAAGTTTTCTAGGCACCAAAGAGGTTGACATCAAAATGTGTATTGACAACAGATGGTGTCCATTTGAATAAAACCAAAATGAGGACTTATTACTATTCCTTAAAGAGGGCTGTTAAGCTTTCTCTTAGACAATAAAAATCAATAGGAGGCCATGTGTTGTCATTTATTATATATATATATATTAATGTGGAGTGGTTGGTGGTGGCTGAGATATATTTTTTCGTAAAAATGTGGAGTAAATATTTTTCAGCTTGTAAGATTATTTGTACATTCCAGGAGGGGAGATGTTTTAATCTTAATTGGAAATTCAGATTTCTTGCATCCGAGACCACAAGCTTTACATAGCAGCACGCGTTAATTTGCACATGGATTTTGCCAGATATGCGGACATATCTGTTCTGTGGGAAAGGGGGTAATGTAACGTTTGTGAGTCACTTAATTTGGTTCATTTATTTATTTCATTATTACTATTTTTTTCGTTATTTTCCCAGAAAGATTGCTTATTATTATTTTATTACTTTTATTATTTTTTTTTTCATTCATTAAATTTTAGTGACGTAACGCACCTCGCATTAGCATTAAAAATATTTTCCCTTTTCAGCCAATCAGAGAGCTCGATTTAATTCGCGGGGAAAAATTAGCTCGTGCAGATATTGTCTGCTGGAAATCATTCTCAGCCCCGACTCCCAAGTGTATAGATGTAAGGTAACAAGGGGAATTTTCAACCATGTGCGCGATATTTTTGTAAGTGGTCTCAGTAGAAATCACGCGCGATTTTCATATACTATAGTTAGTGTATTGAAGAAAATGTTTTTTACAGTATTTTTTAGATAAGAAGTCCCCCCTCCTATGATTTTCATGTATATTTTGAGTGACTAAAACTGGCTGGTTTTTGATCACGATTTGCATTGGAGATTTAGCGGAAAACTTTAAATATTTACGTGTTGAGGCGTAGTTTATTTAGAAAGTTCGGAGTCACTTTTCGTTGACATTCACACGAGTGACTTAAATCTATGACTTGGACTTAAGGACGGTAAATTAAAGGATTAAAGCGTTAAAAAGCGAAATCCATATGCAAGCCCTCATCAGAACGGCAAAGTGAGTTTTATTTTTGGTCTTAGAAATCTTTTTATAAACTGCAGAAAATGACCATTGACAAAACATCGCAAAACTGTAACGAATTAAATGTGCAGCTGATTCATATGCGTGTTGTTTAATGAAAGTTGTATCCTACTGAATTATTTTATTAGAGAAACGCCTTGTTCCTTGCCTGAATTGATTCTTTTTGCTTGTGTATTTGGTATATAAATCTAATTACGTGTTTGGAAATCCTGAACTAGTTTTGGTTGAAAAGTCGGTTATATTTGTGGTTTCGTAGTTGAAACGACCCCACTTGTTGGGTCTGGCTTTTTAAATTTGGTCCGTCGGTCTTTCGGCCCCCTTCATTTATTGTTTACCTCCAGGTTTATTGGAAATGTTTTAGTTTTACCCTTACCCATACAGATATATAATGTAGAATTAGCGTGGGACGGTACTTCATATTTGAGCAATACAAATACCTAGACATACTTATAGAGGTGGAGTATATTTCTGGACTACTAAACTGGTATTGCCAGATCCTGGTATATATGGTAACAGTCCAGACTAACATTCAGTTGTTCTTTTAGTCCTAGGATAGCATGACTGCGGTCAAGGTCAAAGGTTAGGATCTTGTTGGCCCTCAGAGAAGTCTATACCCGCAATCACTCTTAACTGAGACTTGAAGAGTAATGAACGTCAAAGACATCTTGTTCCAGAACACATATTTAAAAAAAAAAATAGAAACTAGTGGCATAAACCGGTCAAAATTTATACTAGTATACCTTCTAAAACTCTAATATATTCTAGTTGGGCATCACTATAATAGAATACCTAGAGCGAACGCATAGGCCGAACCTACCCTCGAGATAAATTAAATGAAAAGTTGGGTTGCTGTCTAGTTTATTTAAAGTTTCGGTTAAGGTCGCATAGACAGTACACGAGTTTCGTTTAAATATTATGTATGCTGGTCCTGGTTCAATTTCATTGGAAAAACGATAATATTTCAACCAATCCGATGCCGTAGTTTTACGAAGTCAAATAACCGGTTTTTGAAATCTTGAAATACATACAATTTACAGTATTCTTATCATAGATATAGGAAGATGTGGTGTGAACGCCAATGAGACAACTCTCCATCCAAATAACAATTTATAAAAGTAAACCATTATAGGTCAATGTATGGTCTTCAACACGGAGCCTTGGCTCACACCGAACAAGAAGCTCCAATAGTATCAGTAGGGGAACCGTGTTTAGTTACCCTAATAATGAAAAAAAGTGGCACATGTTTAAGATCACTTAAAGAACTCTTGCCAAATTCCTAAAGAACGAAAATTGGTAGCTGTTTGGTCTGACGGGATCCCATATTTGTATGGGACGCGTCTTCAGCAGTACGTTTTTTATTGTACGATTTGTGACGATCTGGTTGATACTAGGTTAGAGTCTTTAAACGACCATTCTAAATTGCGTAATCATTGTGAAAATTGAAACGTTTCACAAAAACAATTGGTGAATTCATCTTCTGACCTGGACCAGGGCATATCGAACTGAATATGGCCAAGTGCTTACTACATTTTTGCTGGCCCATTTTATGTCCATTAGTCCAATCTCTGGGGTTTAGAACAAAGAAAGTACAAGATGTGGTAAGGCGAGGTACAAACCATCACCGTTCTAAACATATATTGTTATGCATTTACTTTTCTACATTGGCTAGAGGTATAGGGGGAGGGTTGAGATCTCATAAACATGTTTAACCCCGCCGCATTTTTGCGCCTGTTCCAAGTCAGGAGCCTCTGGCCTTTGTTGGTCTTGTATTTTTTTAATTTTAGTAATTTGGAAATTAGTATGGCGTTCATTATCACTGAACTAGTATATATTTGTTTAGGGGCCAGCTGAAGGACGCCTCCGGGTGCGGGAATGTCTCGCTACATTGAAGACCTGTTAGTGACCTTCTGCTGTTGTTTTTTCTACGGTCGTGTTGTTGTCTCTTTGACACATTCCCCATTTCCATTCTCAATTTTATATACTATTTATATTTTTTCAATATGTTCTCAAAGAGTTATTGGTGGTTTATTCTCTCGACCAGTTTGTTTATTAAAATGCAAAACTGGATCAAGTGGCTCATTGTTCATTGACATGTGACATTTTGAAATATTTGATAAGTATTTCCGAACTTCTTGTCGCATCATCATCTCTTCCTGGTCAAACCTCGGACGTCTGGACACAACATTAAAATGACTCTGATTTGATGTATTAAAAGACTTTTCCTTTAGTGATTTCAGCATTTCAGATTTTCGGCAAACCCTTTGCCCGTAGGGACACCAGGGGGCAGGAAAGATTTAATAAATTTGTTTTTTTCTTCATGTATTAAGTCAGCCCCTTGACCGTTAAAATCGACACCTGTTACTGAAAAAGATTCAGTTTTGTTCATTTCTACTGCTAATTCTGGGGGTATTGAACTCTGTCAATGAGGTCTCGTATGTGTAACTCTTAATACTTGGGATGATTGCCAGCAAAAAAAAAGCGGGGCAAAGAATATTAGACATAGATCATGTAACAAAATGTAATAGGGGTCAGTAACTGTATTTTGAACCCAATTGTTATAAGATTCAGCGGTAAACATAGCATTACTATTTCTAAGTGCAAATACTCAAATCATGTCGTTCTGTTAGAACAAATCTTGTACAAATTTACTAGGTATGACATATATATATATAATATATGAATATATTGATGAAGAATTAGTACAACGGAAAGCGTTTCGTGTAAAACTATAGGATATCTTCAGGTTGATCAATGATTTTAGTTGCTGATTGATCTTTTTGAAAATCTGTACAGAGGTTTTGTTCATTGTAATAGTACTCACGACGCAATCTACATAGTCCTTGTAACTGCTTAGGTTCTTTATACACGTACAATGTATATGAGTGACACATGATATAAATACAAGAACTGATTCCCATAAGGAAAAAAAACTGTACATACAAGAACAAATTGTTTAAAAGCGATCTTTCGATGCATTAGAAATGTACAAATGACAGTTAATAGTTTTAATATGTTATTGCTACAGAAGATAAAAATATCACACATAAACATAAAACACTTAAAAGGATAAACTCTGACATAAACAACAATAGAACAATAAATTTTAGTAACCTTTGGCAATATGCATCTACAATGTACCCACCAACTACAACCTTTTTGGGAACACTGAACCCAGTGGCTCTCAAAGTCAGCATCTGAATTGTATATAATTCTACATATCCCACAAATGAATTTTGGTTGCTGATGTTCTGGTAAAATCTCGGCCAGTGGCAGTCGCTCTACCACTAGACTAGGTGGTTGCTGCTCTTCCATTGGCATGTCTGGTGGTCCAGCTGGTTCATTGGTCTCAGCTGGATTATCATTAGTTACTTCCGGTATCTCTTGGAAGTCTGGTGACTGGTATACCTAGAAAACAATAGGCAGTAATTATTAAATGCTGGCTTTATCAAATTTATTTCAAAAATCAAATAACGAGTGCTGATAAGATAATATAAGAAAACTTTAATTTGATTCGGCATAAGTACAAATAAGCAACACAAGTTCTAAGGTACATTTGACCGAATATAAAAACATATAAATAACATAAAAACAGTCCTGATTGACATATAAAACAACCTGTTATACAAAGTTAAAATCTCACATACATAACATGCAATAAAAATGAGCAACAAATTTTCGAATGATGTGGAGTTATTCCTTCAAACACGTGTACAGCAAATTCATTCACTCTGATGATTCAAGATGGGTGTTATTTTATTTTGCGCATGTGTTGTGTAAAATTTTAACCAACCGCTTTTTTTTCAAGGGAATGTGATTAATATGATTAATATATTATGGGAAGAATCAACGTCTTCACATGGGCCCCTGTTATTTTGTGCAGCTCCTCACTTCTCTTTATAAGGTTGTTCCCTCTTGTTAAATAACTGTCTGCCCTTGCTTTCCCCTCCCAGAGGTTTTCTGTTTCAAAACCCCCATTGTCTTTGAAATTCTTCCTATTGTAAGGTTTCAATCTTCCTCTTGATTCTCCAGTTGCCATTTCTACACCAAAGGTAAAAATTAAATGTACTGTTTCTCTTTATAATGGAGTCGATTATTCAATTTTTTTTTTAAATCCACATATTTGAAAACAAATTTGAATGAAAAAAGTATATAATTATAGATATAGTTTGTTCTGTATACGTTCTACATATTTTAAACGTGGACATTGGCATGTGCTCCTACAATATAGGAGGAATAATTGTAACAGATAACGTACAATTATCCAGGCAACCATTACAGCTATATGTACCTTCCCTTGACCATTTATGATATGAAAGGGGGTGAGGGATTTTTAAAGAAGAATCATATTTAACAGTGAATTTTGTATCATGATATCCTACCTAATCTGAATATTATAAATAACTTCTGCAGCGGATACCAGCATGCTGGAATAGTTCATATATTCAAGTACATGAGGGACGACAATGTTAAGGAATGGAAGAAGCTGATTAACCCTGACAACATTGACAAGGCTACAAGATATATAAGACGACTGTCATTATTTTTTCATTTGGCCTTCATTTGCAAATATATGCACATTTTGTCAATAGAAGATGCTGAAGTTATGCTGGAACACAACACAAACAAAACCATCTTTGGGACAATATGGGAAACATAATTCGGTTTGGTTTTGGGGAAGGGAAAAGCAGATAATCCCACTTTTGCATTGCATGTTGACATGATGATCCACTCTGACGAGGTGTGTGTAATAACCTTTTCAGAAAGACTTGAAGGGGAGGCTGGCTATATCTTAATATAATCAGCTGCAAAGACATCACTACCATTTTCTTTTCTCAATGGAGCATCATCTTATGCAGCATATTGCACAAAACTCCTCAATGAACGCTTCAAATCGGGACCATTTTATAGACGTATGAAAACAACTCTGTTCACAACATCACATTAATGAAGCAATGACAACTGTACGTTGGATTCTCTTAGAGAAATGGACCATCAAGATGTTATCAAGGCATTTAGATCTGGTGCAACAGTAACACCAATAATGTCCTTGATAGACACTTCAAATGAGGTCCATGATTCGACTATTAAAAATACATCAGGGCATAATTATATCAACTCGAGAGAAATCACAAAAAGAGCTGCTTGGCATTGTAATCTCTGAAACTGATATAAAGTATATTTTACGGGTGACATCTCTTATTTTGAGGCGTGATGGAATTTCAACAGAAAAGAATCTAACTGTTTTCAATGTTTATGAACGGTCTCCTGAAATTCTTCCAGAAAGTGTTCCTGATGAAACAACCAAAATGAAAATGAAACCAAAAGCTTCGACACCAAAGAGGTTGAATAATCTAACTTAAATTCTTAGCCCTAACTATTTATGTATTTTATAATAATTTGATAAATGAAAAAAACAATATTGATTGATTGTTGGTAGCTTAACGTCCAGTGGCAAATATTTCATGCATGTTCAGGATTGATAAAAACAACATGTTATAAATGCAAGCGCTTTTCTAAAGTTAACTTCATAAGAAATGCTCAAAGCTGAATATTTGAAAGCCCAGGATGTATAAAAACTGAAATATGTTGATATTGCTAAAGATGATTTATTTTGTTTGTGAAGTTAACATTTATTTACAAGTTTGTAAACCAATGCAAAAATGCTATACTTTTCAAAATTTTTAAAGCCCAATTAAAGTACTGCAAAAAAAATTAAGAAAAAAATTAGTCTTAAAAGGACAGGAGACATTATTTAAGAAATACGCTTTTGTGAATTAAAACATTCATTTATATCAATTTTGAATTAAGTTTTATTATTGAAATTTGCTTTTTATTAATGTTAATTGTGAAATAATTAACAAATGTAGCCCATTTTATAAAGAAAGTACTGGGCCACGCACATAATATTCTTAAATTACAAATTTCTCCATAGACTCTGTTGAAAATGGAATACTTAATATTTTAAATAAAACAAAATAAGTTTTGATACGGTTGTTATCTATTACTGTATATTGGATGTGGCAAATATCCTCAATAATAACAAACCATATGGTCACTGTGTAATCCAATTTAAAGCATTTACCAGTAATCTTTCGAAAGAAAGACAATTATTGTTTTATGGTACGATCTGTTTTTACCTTTTAAGTAGAGGTTTTGATTATAAAAGCGGACACATTTTGTTTTTCTTCAAATACGTTCTTTGCTTCTAGGTGTATTTGAAAACACCCCATAGTAAGGGATGCATGGAATATCAGGGTCCTTACATTACGGTGTGGGTTTTATACATAGTTAAAAGCATTACTGTGATAAGTATATATATAGTTGCTTACATCCAAGTCGTTAGGTCGTTTTTTTTGTTTTTTTGTTTTTAATTTTAAACATATTTTATTAACAATCTCGTTAGGTCGTTTAACATTTAATGAAGGTATACGTTTTTGCCTTTTGCGAGTTTTAAATATGCATGTACTTATATGCATGTTTCAGTTCATCATCCAATCCCAGAGAGGAAATTTTTCTACAAAAGAAAGTCACCACTAAGTAACTTTTATGCCGCCCGATTCAAAGTGTCTGGAAAGTGGTACACTATTACAGAGCAATTCTACTAAAAGGTCGGTCAGTGTTTTAGTAGTTATCTGTTTTTCGCCGCTACTTAAAACTGAGAAAGTACAACAGGGTGGATGTATAACTTTGATGTTTAAAAAGGGGGGGGGGGGGGGGTAAGAAGGACCAAAATTATATATTCATTTTGAGATAGACATGCGAGTGGGGGTCGTGATGTTGGGGTGTCATGTAATGTCGCGATCAACAGTAACAATGGTATAGAGAGAAAGAACCTTGCTAAAAAAAGGGGGACGATTGACTGATTGATTGTTGGTTGCTTAACGTCCAGTGGCAAATATTTCATGCATATCCAGGACGAGAACAAGTTTACAATAAATACAATAGGTAGGTTGATATATGGGATGATGGTCGGAGAAATTTGGACTGCCACCGGAAAAGGAGGGTATATTGGATAGGGACAGAAATTTTGCCTTGCAACAGGCCACCTACGGACCCCTCAAAGAGTTGTTGCAAGGGTTCTTAACGTTCAAAGAGCGAAAAGGGGGACGAAAGAATCCAAAGAGACAGTCAAACTCATAAATCATAAAACAAACTGACAACGCCATGGCTAAAAATGAAAAAGACAAACAATATTACACATGACACAACATAGAAAACTAAAGAATAAACAACACGTACCCCACCAAAAGCTAGGGGTGATCTCAGGTGACCCGGAAGGGTTAGCAGATCCTGATCCACATGTGGCACCTGTCGTGCTAACATGTGTTGCCATCTTCCAGAACTTTGATATTTAGAGTTGGGAGAGTTTACCGATACTGTATCGAAGTAGTCAATTTTTGAATCTAGATAGAGAATGTCGATAACAGACAGTTTGTTGAAGAAACTGTTGATGTAGAACTGGCAGACTCCGAGGACAACAGAATATATTGAACTTCCAATTCCATCAGCCACACGTATCAAAAGAAAAACCCCAGAGCATTTGAAAACTGATTAAAGATCTTTGTTATAAGATAGAGGATTCTGAAGTCCTAAATTCCACCATAGATCAGTTGAATTCAGGTATGCTTCAGATGAACTCCTCAGTTCCACAGACAGCAGAATTTTTGCTTGATAACGAGAAGATGCTGCACATAGGAACTCCAAAAAGATTAAAATGCAGAAACCTGAAGAAGACAAAGGCAAAGAAAATAGGGTAGAGTAGGAAGACAGAAAGAAGGACACACAAAGCCTGGTGTAAATGATCTTGTAAAGATTGATGAAGGTAAATATTTCGGTTTTATTCATTTGGGGACAGTATAAATGATATGTTACATCTGCTCTTTAATTTGAACTTTAAAATATTCATAGGAACTGATTGATGAAGGAAATACTGCAAGAAGTTGCATAGAATTATTGACTTGCATGATAGTTCAAGGCATATATGTTGACTGATTTCATAAATATTATTTTTGTGGTTATTCATTTGCTATTAGAAGGGTAATAGACAAATTGAATTTGTCATAAATGGATTATAATTGGTATTGCACTTTTAAGTGGGAACTTTAGATTGTATGTTTGCAGGTCATTAGATAATGTGAATAATTTTTCGTACTTTTAGGTATTTTCGTATTAAGTTGTCTTACATGGTATTCCTGATTAATATCTACACTCTTGAATGAACAACACGTGCATTGGTATCCTTACCAGAACTTGGTTCCTGTGTGCAGCTTGGCACCACGATAGCATATTTAGTTGAGCTCAATGCCTACATTTCAAGTATTTACCTTCGCTACCACAATACTATAAACGACAACTTTATTTTCCAACCTGAGTGACGTAAGAAAAATAATAGTCCATTCTTGTCCTGTAACTTTAGTGTGCTTTTCTTTTCTGTTCGTTGTAATCATTAATTTAATAGTATTCACGAAGCCATGTTAGCTTTTGTCAATATTAGATTTACCTTTCTTTTTCACACAACAACATTTATTTTTAAAGCTGGTTTTCAGCCATATATTTCATATTGTATTTATAATGAATCAGAACTCATTAATTAAGCAACTAACTATATCTGCATGGAATATATACTGAGCCAAAAAAGTTTAGCAACACTTTTATTTTAATTTTTTTTTGTTGTTGTTTCTGGAAAAAAAAATATTCAAACATCATTGATATAATCCTTAGTTTACCTGTAATTTAAAACAGACGTACTTTTTCCTGGTGATTGATTTCGCGCCATTTCAGCTTTGCACGTGTAATTGACGTTTTACCTTCTGTACCTGTACTTTTAAAACGATAGTAAAAATGTCTTTTTCACTGACGTTCAGAAACATGCCATTGATAGGAAAAACACATACACCTTTGAAAAAATTGCATGGGGCGTCAACCAGGGCTCCCCGAAAATGACCGTCAGAAAGGTCTTGGAATGGTTGATGTCGGAATGAGTATTGCTGACATCGTGTATCGATTTAATGTGCATACGGCAACAGTTTAGAGACTAACAAACAGATATCGACAAATTGCAACTGCACAGGATAGGTCGATATCCCGTAGACCAAAAAAAACTATCGCCAAAGGAGGAGCGCTACTTTCGCTTTTCATAAACACGTGACAAGTTTTTTCCGGCCACAAAAGTAGTGCATTGACTAAGGGCAGCTGCTGGTGTGCCTGCCAATCCTTCATTGGTGCACTAAGGGCATGGCTGAGAAATTGATTTTGAATAACAGTATATTCATTTCCGCATTTTGACCCTCCCGCGCTCCATACAAAGAAAATCATAATGAATGTGAGTGATAAACACCCATGTTGCTTCTGACATGTAATAATTTCAGTTTTTTATTATTAAAATTATATGTTGTTATGATTTTGTAATGAAATAAAATTTCATATTTTTGTTGCTAACTTTTTTGGCTCAGTATACATGGTCTTGGTGACAAATCAAATGATGATTTTTTTCTTAACAGTATAAAAAGTGACATAAATATCTTACTAGAAACCTGGAAAGGAGAATGTAAAGAATAAAATATCCCTGGTTTTAATATCTTTTCTAAAATAAGAAAAAAGAAGAAAGCAAACAGACATAGTGGTGGGATACTAGTATACTATAAAAAAATATACTCCAAAGGGATTTCCCATATTCAAGAAGGTACTAATTCACAAAACAGGCTATGGCTTACATTAGACAAAAAATTCTTTGGCCTTACATATGACTTATACTTGTGTGCTGTTTATATCCGCCCTGTAAATTCCACTCATTATGAAAACGACTATTCTCAGCTAGAAAAGGAAATATTGATTGATTTATTGTTGATTGCTTAACGTCCAGTGGCAAATGTGTCATGCATATTCAGGACGAGAACAAGTTCACAATAAATACAATGATACGATAGAGGCCATCTGGGATGATGGTCGGGAAAATTTGGACTGCCACTGGAAAATGAGGGTATCTTGGATAGGGACAGAAATTTTGCCTTGCAACAGACCACCTACGGACCCCTCAAAAGAGTTGTTGCAAGGGTTCTTAGCGTGTATAGAGCGTGGCACTCTCTTTACACGAGGCATCAGATTTAACGTCCCCCTTCTGACCGGACGTGACTGCGAACTTGATACATCCCGCACAGCCAAACGGACGCCTGACTTCAGCAAGCGTTTTACTGCCGGTCGGGAGAAGACCAAGTGACCATATTTCTATACCCCAGTCACCCTTGGGGTGTTTTATTATGAAACAGAGCATGTAGTTTTGACTTATTTGTGTATAATGTATTTAATTTACCAAGGAGATAGATTAATATAAGCAATTGTTGCTTGTTACTTGGATCCTTATTGTGAGTGTTTTTTATTTATACTTGTATTTTTCATAATAAAATATTGTTAACACCAAAAAAGAAAAAGTTACAGGACATGAAGTGACAATTTTGTTTGCGTCACACAGGTTATTGAAAAAAATGTCGTCGTTTATAGTATGGATAGGTGCAGCTAACGATTATAAAAGCAGTGTTGCAAGTGTATACTAGAATAACCGACCGTGCGAGGGCTGTATAGCCAGTCAAGGTCGTTAAACACCACCATATATATATACTAGAATTGTTAAACGGATATTTAGCTAGCTAGCATTTGAAAACATTGAAAAACAAAAATGGTCACTTAGTTTTCTCCCGACCGGCAGTAGCTGTCTAGCTGTGTGGAATGTATCAAGTTTTCAGTCACGTCCGGTGTGAATGGGGACGTTAAATCCTATGCCTCGTAAACAGAGAGTGCCTCTGTCAGTCTGCCTTTCTATGGCTTGTCTCATGTCTATGTCTTGTCCCCTGTCACGGTTAGTCTTCGTGCAATGTCTTTTCCCTTCTCGATGTCGGGTGCGTTTAACCACTGCTATTATAACATGCCATTAAGGACTAGATGGGGTGTTGTTACATGTAATTTCTTTTCATATTATGGTAGAAATTGTTATTTAGTGCATAAACTTCAAACTTTTTAGAAACATTATTATAAATAAACGAGATATTCAACATTATTTAGACACGTGCCTGTTTTTCTAATGATATGTTTTCAAAGTTGGTTTATTCAAATTCAAATATTTTATTGGACAAAGCACATATGATACAATGCGTATTCCTAGATACAAACACATTAAACATGACAATTTATGCAAATAAAACAGAAAGAAACATTTCAAGTACCAATTATATATATAATATCACAGTATTACACAGTATTATACTTATGGTAGACCAACTGACATTAGATTTTTATTACGAAGTTCAAAAGCTTGACTTAAATAATTACATATTTGTCTGGTGTGAACCAGATTTACTGGGTTAAGTAAATAAATCGTTGATTTGATATCATCATCATTATTAAGGTTATTGAAAATATCAAACTTCTCTCGAAGGTCTTTATATAGAGGACAATATAAAAGAAAATGAACTTCATCTTCCACTTTATCTTTACAAAGTTTGCAGTATCTTTCACTTGCTAAATTTTTGGTTTGCTATACCTCCCAGTTTCAATTGCAAGTGAATGTGCACTTATTCTAATTTTTGTAAGCAGTAATCTATCATATTTCTTAATATCAAATCTTAAGTAAGCTTTTAAGTCAAAAGATGAGCACAGTTTATATACAATAGTTCAAGAAAAATACAAAAATATTTTTGTAGAAATAAGGGTTTTTTATTCAAAGAAAATAATCAGAAAAAATGAATGGTGACTTTTTGTCCTGTGACTTTTTGTCCGTGACATTTTGTCTGTGACTTTTTGTCCTGTGACTTTCTGTCCTACATTCAAATTACATAACCGATTACTTCGACAAGTTTGGTAAAGTTGGCCACTTTGAATGAATTGTTCAGAAATTTTATTTATTTTTTTTCAGAATGAAGGAAGTATTTACTCATGGGTATTTTGTAATTATTTCTTGTAAATAATAAATTTGTCACCAGAGCAATATATCTTATGTCGGTGTTTTATTTGATGTTCATATTAATAAATGACTGAAATATATATTTTTTTTAAATATTTTAATTCACATTTATATATTTATTTTTTTAAAGTACTGTTGAATTTTGGATAACCGGCAGAGATGTTTGGTGCTTTTTCATTCAACTCATCTTGATCTTGGGCTGTGATAAGTCCGGTAGAACCGAAAATTGAATCTTAATATTTCGTAGCGTTCTTTGTCGTTGGAACCAATTTAATTTTTTAGGTGGTCGGACACATCTTTAAATGTGTTTTGGACACGTATCTCTATACTGTTTATTATTTCTTGCAAGCTTGCGTTAGTGTGATGACAGGCGACGACGGACATGTTTTTGCTCAAAAGACAGATATGGAGCTGGAACACTTTTTTGTTTCTTCTGGTGTACTTTTCAAAATTATGAAGTCGTGAAAATTCAACCATTCATTTACAGATAATAATCCACCCATTCATGACTTAATACCCACTGAATCATGGATCCTAACCCAATCTTTCCTCTCCTGGCTTACCTATATGGTCACCATGGGTTTATTTGTCCTCTTGAGGTGGCCGATGGGCACAATCCTCTCCTGGGGCATCTTGTTGGTCTTCTTGAAGTGGCCGGTGGGCACAACCCTCTTCTTGATCTTCAAAAAATACATCTATTCTTTCCTCAGTAACTTCTGGAGGCACAGTCAGTATCTGTAAAGACATGCAGCAGTAAGAAAAAATTAAAATACTGTGGATTTTTTTCTTTCTTTCATAACAACAAAATATTAAGTTCAAGGGAATCCAAGATGATTATAACTTCCTAAGCAAAATATCAAATGAATCAATGATACATCTTCATCATTTTTTCTAGGTTTGTTATTACCAGTAACTCGTCCAATTAAGTGTTGGATGAGTTATGGCAATGTCATCTCTCTCTTAGCTGTGTCTATCAGACTTATTGTGTTATACATGTTACAATAATGGATGTTGTCAGAATAAGATGTGCTATATGAATTATATAAAGTTTAGATTGAAACTGTTATGAATGGTTCCTGGTAATAGTTTGTTATAACATAAATTTGGTTGTTTGACTTCTTGTCTTCCCTGTTTTGTTCCAGATTGGGCCACTTTACATTTTGCGTTTAACTCATTTTTAAAAGCCAGATGTAGCTATATTTGATTCACAATATCACATAATTTGGACTAGTGGATAGTTGTCATTTCGGGAATGGGCAGTCCCACAAGATATTCTTAATTGATATTCAATCAAAAAGGAAATACTGGCATTTGAGTTTGTTTACTCCCTCCTTCAAGTATGATGATCTTCTCCTTTGAGGATCAATACCTTACCTGCCTGACCATTGTAGTTTCCTCTTTTAGGCAAGTGGCAACCGTTTGATTTTTTTCAGGTGTCTTCTGAACTTTTGTCTTTTTGGCTTTTTAGTGGCAATATGTGTTGTTTCAAGGTGTTGATCCAACACAAAATTACACTCTTTTGGTAGTTCTTTTAACATTTCACTTGCGACTGATGTTAATGTCTGTGATACTTTCTCCAATACAATAAGCTGGTCACTCTCATAACATCATGTTTTAATTAATTCCAGAAGATTGCATATTTTTTATCTCTCTTTTTTAATTCTTTGCCTAGGTGGTATTAATAGGCTCTCTTTGCGATACTCCTCACCTTCAATGCTAGAGATGTGCACCTCTGATATGTTGTCATCATCAAAGCCAGATGTATCTTCTGCGGAATCAAGAGGAAAGCTCTCAACATCAAGACATATGTATGGATTGTCCCTGTAGATGACTGGAATCAAATTCCAAGAATTGGGGAAATTGGTGGAACCCTGTCATTAAAAGTTTGCAGGGCAAGTGCTTATTCATCAAATCCATACATTGACAAGATGGCATACCACTCTCATTTTCCAAGAAAACTTCATACCAAAGGTTTTTTTTAACCTCGTTCAAACTCTTTACCAAAAACCGTAAAGAGGAAACCTGCTCGATGTCATCCAGTGTCGAATTCCCAGAAGATGAATAAATTCAGTAAATGTATTACATCTTATACGAACTTACTTCACATAACTCTCTGGCAGGAATTTCTTTACAAGAATACTCAACAGCTGGCTCAGGAAACGTGCTTTTTTTTTGTCACGGTATTCATATTTTAGAGAGATTTTGCCTCTCTATTCCATTGTTGGTATTAACTGAAACATTAAACCTGTCCTGTCTGTATGCTCTTACCTAGCGCTGGAATTGAAATTAAAATGCATTTTTCAAAAGTACAATTTGAGTATTTTCATGTTTATTTGTTTATGCACATTAAAAAAGAATATTTGAAAAATAAATCATAAGTTCATTCAAATTACCATGTAACATTTCAGCCAAGTTTTCTCAAACCATCTCTGAAGCTTGTCATTCTCTTTCCATAGTGAACTTGACTGAAAAATACACATATTGTAAAAAATTATGCACGGCTACTTAAAAGAGGTTAGTAGAATTGGTTAAACTAAACCATTATTTTTAAACAGTATAACCACTACCAACAAAAAAAGAGGCCTTCGTGTATATTTATTTCTTATTATATAAAAAAAAGCTTCATATATGTAGATTATATTAAAATTATAGAATCCTTTTTAATAACATTTTGTACATCATTAAGGGTGTTGGCTATTGTTAATAACGCATGAAAATCAACTAAAGGCATATGTTGCGTACAATATTTCTATGTAGGCACACATATTTGGAATTTTTGTAAGTTTACTTTTAACTTTTGACACATGTGCAGGTCTAGTTGTTGTTTGGTCAAACATTCATTGCGACATCTAACATACATCCATTAGCGTTGTTCTTAATAAATACATCAGAAACAAATTATAAATCGGATATCTTAACATTATTTTAAGTGTACTATGTTAAAAATATATTTCAATACTGTGCGCATATTGATAGTTATAATTTTAGCGAATAAATAACTTCATGGGATAAAGCCGATTGATTTCTAATAAAATCTTACCAAATAGACAAATTTACCCTCTTTGACGGATTAACCTTCGGATATTTCTTTCCATTTTCATCAACTGCTTTTTGCCACCAATTTTTACAACCCCTGTGTCTATCCTCCACATCATAAATAGGATTGTTGGCAGACGTTCAGCTGCACATGACCGATTTACAACCTCAACACAAACAAAGCGCGCGAAGTAGTTTCATCAATAATGCGCAATGCATATGCTGTTGCCAACATTTTGCATGTTTTGAAGTAAACACATTATTGCATTTTCTTTATAAAAATTACATCAAATATATATCTGGAGTAAAAATATCTTTGGAAACTACTTATATCACTCCACGAACGAAAATGGAACTTATAATTCCGCACACAATTTTGGGTTCCAGGTCGTCTGAATAGCTGAAGGAAAGGCAGATTCTTATGATTAATTTAAATCGGTTTTGTGGCCGTAATTTTCTGAGTAACGGAAAGTCCTTTTCTTGTCATTTTCGGCGATGGGGGCAGCTGACCAGTTTAACGTTTCTTTACAAAACAAAAATTATTCCTTCGTAAATATTTTCGGACGCCATCACGATTTGGTTGACCGTTATGGAATAACCGTTTCACAAATGATTTCGGTTATGTTCCTTACGTAAGCGTCGTAACTACAATCCCTCCCTTTCATGAATGTGACCTATCGCATTAGACTATTTACCGGATTTCTTATCACTTAATCAATAGGCTGGGTGCTACATGTGGAGCAGGATCTGCTTACCCTTTCGGAGCACCCGAGATCACCCCTAGTTTTTGACGGGGTTTCTTGTTGCTTATTCTTTAGTTTTCCATGCTGTGTCATGTGTATTATTGTTTGTCTGTTTGTCTTTTTTAATTTTTAGCCATGACGTATATTTTTCGATTTATGAGTTTGACTGTCCCTCTGGTATCTTTCGTCCTTAAACATTCGACCACTTTTACTTTTTCTAGAGAATTGCATGAAATGGAATTTGAACTTGACCGCTCTCCTTATTGATAACTACTTCATTTTACAAGGTTGGATTACCCTCCCCCCTCAAAATTTATGAGACGATCCACCCTACCCTCTGGTCGATTGATGAAATCCAGTTGATTTCTCATGGCCAACTTTGTTAAAGACGCTTTTCTCGGCGTCTATATCTTTTCTTTTTTCTCTTTTATATCGTCTCCAAATAACATTTTTGTAACAGGTGTTGTATCATCACACCACGCTTTATATTGCGGCTGTATGTCACCTTCTTTGTCTGAAAGTAATTCGCTGAAAGATGATTGTAGCATTTGGTAAGTATTCTTACACGTAACATCTACGACCGGTATTCGCACTCTCATTGTACTCTCAGCATATATGGTAAATACAATCCAAAAATATGGAACACTGCATGGTGTGAAGCAAAAATTAAAGAATATCAGTGAATAAGTGAAACTTTTTAATGGATAATATACTAGGATAAGATGAAATGCGTCCGAAGCGCTTTTGAAATTCGAAGATGAACAAGTGCCGAAAATCGTTCAAGCTATATGTAAAAATGAAAAGCCAAGTTCATCTAAAGTCAACTTTGCACGAGGGAGTTGAAACAAATTGAAAATTTACGAACGGACAATTTTAGTAAAGTTTGTTAAATCATGTCAATACCAAAGCACTGACTACTGAGCTGATGATACCCTCGTGGACTGATAGTCCTTAACCTTATTAAAGAACATAAAGTAAAAATGGTGTATGCGATGTCACCCTATTTTTTTTAAACATATTACAGACATACATGTACTGACGTTCTTAGGGACACAGATTAAACTCAACACTCTCTTGACCTGGTGGTAGGAGCATGAATATACATACACTTGAGTGTTAAATCAAAATTATACTCACTTGGTTTTCTCATGGTTTTTTTGGTTGTACATTCTTTTCTGAACCTTGTTCTAAGTGTGTCTGGTAGATCATTGATAAAGTTGATTACACTGTCCTCAAAAGCTTTGTCTGCTGTGCTGTTTAATTTTGTTGTATTCAAGACACTGGATATCTTGTACTACAATGATAAAAAAAAATATGAAAAAAAATTAATGATATATTAAAGAAATAGTTAAGAAATAACTTGTACCTTACATAACTGATGTACCTATTTTTTCAATGTTCAGTGAACCATGAAAGCTGGTCAGAATACAACTTCGACTTACCATTCATAAAGAAACATGTTTTCAAAGTTTTAAGAAGTTGTGACTGAAATTTCATTTAAAATAACGTTGACCAGACACTTTAACAAAAAATGGTGCAACAATCTTAACTGGCAGACAGATGTAGGATCATGGAAAATAGAGAACATAAAAACTATATCAAATAGGACATAAAAGTAGCCAATTATTTTAAAACAAAAAGAATTATTCATTTAGCCCCAAAAGATGCATTTGAGACTGTGAATTAGATTATCTGTGTTTGTTAAATCATATCAATACCAAAGCACTGACAAGTGAGTGCTCCATATTTATTGGTAAACATGTATTTTTCTGTGCAAACCTTGAAACTCCTCACATTTTCATACCTAAAAACAACGTGCTGTGATGTCTTCAAATGGTCTGAATAAAAGACAACCTGGCCTCCCTTCTTTGCGTATCAAATCTTTTATCAAAGCTGTGGTGTTTATATAGCTGGGCAGGGACTCTAGCTTAGACGTTCTTGCAGTCATCAACTCGAAAACTACATCCATCAACACAGGGAAAATGTAACACAACTTATGATTGAAGTCAGCACTTGCCATGTACAGGTCAAGATTTGTTGGCACTTTTCCCGTCAGTTTTATTTCAGAATCAGAATCAGTGTAACCTGAAAATATGAATATTATTGTACTGGTAGTTTGATTATAATAATAATGTTACCAGTCAAGACATAAAAATATATTTGTTTTTTTATCCACCTTTAAACAGTACAATATTGATTGATTTTTGGTTGTTTAACGTCCAGGGACAAATATTTCATGCATATTCAGGACGATAGAATACAATAGTATGTAGAAGTAAATTTTGTAAAAAAAAAACATAATCCATTTTTACAGTATTTTCCTTATAAATGGTCTTAGTTTTTCTGCCGGAAATCATAACATTCACTCTGTGGCTTAAGTTTTTAAAAATATTAACAACTTTTTAAACTATCCTGGATTTGTACCAAACTTGGTCAGAAGCTTGTTAATAATCAGAAGCTAGTATCTAGAAGGAAATTTAACTAAAATTTTGTTCTTGTCTTTCCTAATTTTACTTATTGACTTAACTTTTCTTTCAGTTAACTAAGTCTGCAGTTAATATTTTTTAAACACTTATTAGATTCATAAACTGTCATGGATTTTTACCAAACTTGGACAGAATCTTCCTACAATCAAACGATAGTAAAGAAACGAATAGTTTTATTAATTTTTCCCCATTTTGTTTCTGCTTGCGATTAACAGCATAAGTATGCGAAACACTGGGTTCTGCGGAACACTAACGATTTTTTTACTCAATTCCATGCAACAATTCTCAAAATTTTATATGTAATGAGGAATTTAAAAATTCTTCTAAAAGAAATAATATTTCTATGGGTGCCGAGTTATGTTGGAATCCTTGGAAACACAGCTGTAGACCTTGAGGCAAAAAATGCCCTGGGTGACACTTTATCTAACTATGATATACCATATTCTGATTTTAAATCTAATGTTAGAGTGGTACGAACCAATGTTTAAATTTAAATAATATAATTCCTGACTGAACTAATTTTTACAATAAAGAGAAAGGACAACCAATTGAGCAAATGCTAATGACAATTAAGAGTAAATTTATAGTCCAGTTACAAAGAAAAAAGTTCAACGAGTCGAACTCGTGCCATTTTATTGACTAGCACAAAGTTGTACAAAATACGACGTAAAACTTAACATAATGTTATGCAAAAAAAAAATGTGTTTTCTATTACCCTACCCTCCTTATTGTTTGGGTCATTTATTTTTCATTTTTGTTATCCATCATACGATTGGTTGTACTTGTGTCACATGTTTTACTTATTTCAATATATATGCAACTGGTATGATGACCCTTAACGGGGCACTAGCTACGAGATATATAAAAAATCTAAAGTTTTTTTCAATCAATAATGAAAGTGAAATAGTGAAATAACAAGTCGCTTTTTGCAGCCAAAAAGGTTCATTTTTTCAAATTACGCTAAGAAACATTGATAATTAGTTATTCACTTGCAAGTGAATGAGTCGACCTCTTTTATTCCGTATTCATGTGGACTTCAATTTAACCCTTAGCTAGAGATTGACAACGCATGCATTGTACGTGTACTGGTTATTTAAAGAAAAAGAATGTCAACAATGAAAGTGAAACTACGGTAAATTATTTGATTACTAATTCGATGCACATAAAATCATTCTTATACGGTTAAAAGCAATGAGAAACATCTATTGTTAATCTATAAAATAAAATCAAACAGACCTATAAAAATCCAATTGCACGTGTTGGTTAAATCTATTCATATCTTTATTTATGTTTCCATCGCTTATATGGTCATCTGAGGTCAAATCGATAGTTAATTAGATGATGGCGTCTGGACTAAAATACACACGAAACGAACCTATATATTATCTACCCCATGCTCTGTAAACTGTTTATTTTAGACTTTTGATAAATGTTTTACGTTGTTATAAATCAAATCGGTGACCATGAATTTGACAGCTAGTGCCCCTTTAAATAGTAAACATTTCAAAGAAAAAAATAGGCAGAATACAGAGAGTCTCTATATATTAAAGTAGTATACTTGTAGTTTACATGTAAGTAAACGCGAAAGACTTTTTGACTCATTTATAGTGTAATTTGTTATATTTTTTAGTTTTGCTAGTATGTTGACAATATGAATTTTCGTTTTGAAAAAAAACATTCTCAAATTATCACGTGGTTATCACGTGACACTCAAAATCTATTTATAACTAGAAAACAGCAAACTCAAAAGTGCTAGCGTGTAGACAGTCTTATTTTTCTAAGTATTGTTATCTGTGGATAGCTATTGTACCAAACTAATAGAAAAGTGCTACTCGCCTCCTTTGAATAAAAAGATTAATTAAATAAACAGAGATTTTCGAGTGAATTGTATCAAAAATACTATGACCTTCAGATATTACAACTTCTGACACTAAAACGGTATAAACAACATGAACAATGCATATATGGTGTTATATTGTATCTGGAAAATCTTTCTAAATTCTCCTAACTATAAAAAACTTAAATCTAGAACAAAAGCTAAAATTTTAGTTAGATTCTGGTGGTTAGATGAGATGGTTTATACAGGGAAGACAGCAATTTTTCATGCCTAGGCTGCTTATTCTGTGGTAGTGTGTTACTTTTTACTTCTTATAACTGCTTTGAATATGCATACATACTGTGCCTGTACAAAGTGGGCCAAAAAGAGGGGTCCACACTTTTCCTCTCTTAATATACTATCATATTACTCATTTCACTTCTTTAGTTCACCTGAACAATGCCTTTAATTTGCAGATGTGTTATTATTGTTTTTAGTCAAATGGACTTGTTCTTGTCAAAATCTCCGAAACGATTCATGAACTTTCACTCAGAAATATTTTTTACCTAAACCGAATAATGTTCACCTTAATTTTATATTATAAGTTACCAAAAAGTAAAACGTATCCATATTAGAAAAAAATTATAATTGTTCACTGCCATTTAGATGGATTCTGTTATTTTCAAATATAATGTCTTGTAACGGAGTTTATACTTTCGCTGAATAACAAAAATACAATAAAATCGTAAAATATTCTTCACCCATATGGTGTTCTACACATGTATCACTATTTGTGTCATTTGACATTTCAGGCGAAGTACATCGACATAATTCAATTTCGTGTTTTAGCAAGGTTCTCTATTTTCTTGATCTCAGTTTCTTCAATTCATCAACTGAAATGTTATATGTTTTTATCCTTTTTCCTGATGGGTTGGGAGGAGACAGGATAATACATAAAATGTTGTTCAGCTTTATACAAATAATGCTATCTTCCTTCACACTATAATATATATATGTTATACTCAACTATGAAGTTTTGGAGTCAACTAGTTTTAGTTCACCTGAACAATGCCTTTAATTTGCAGATGTGTTATTATTGTTTTTAGTCAATTGGACTTGTTCTTAGTCAAAATCTCCGAAACGATTCATGAACTTTCACTCAGAAATATTTTTTACCTAAACCGAATAATGTTCACCTTAATCTTATATTACAAGTTACCAAAAAGTAAAACGTATCCATATTAGAAAAAATTATAATTGTTCACTGCCACTTAGATCGATTCTGTTATTTTCAAATATACTGTCTTGTAACGGAGTTTATACTTTCGCTGAATAACAAAAATACAATAAAATCGTAAAATATTCTTCACCCATATGGTGGTCTACACATGTATCACTATTTGTGTCATTTGACATTTCAGGCGAAGTACATCGACATAATTCAATTTCGTGTTTTAGCAAGGTTCTCTATTTTCTTGATCTCAGTTTCTTCAATTCATCAACTGAAATGTTATGTTTTTATCCTTTTTCCTGATGGGTTGGGAGGAGACAAGATAATACATACAATGTTGTTCAGCTTTATACAAATAATGCCATCTTCCTTCACACTATAATATATATATATTATACTCAACTATGAAGTTTTGGAGTCAACTAGTTTTATTTTGAAGATTTCTATCCTCCGTAACGACATTATAACCCTCCATGACGGACAATTTCAGTTCTTACCAACATCAAACATATAAATCAATGTAAATTTTGGAATCAAATAGCAAACAAGACAACAGAATTCATCATTTCTCTTAGTAAATCCTTATTGAAGAAGAGTAAAGTCCTGTTAGACTTAAATTTCTATCCTCCGTAACGTAAATCAATGATGTCGTCTTTGATTGACCAGCTTCAGGATTACCAGCCCAGTAATCAACACTTTAGCGATTAAGTGTTGACATGAATATCAATAATGGGGTCATTTATAAAATTCCTGTTTACAAAACTATGAATTTCTCGAAAAAACTAAGGATTTTCTTTATCCCAGGCATAGATTACCTTAGCCGCATTTGGCACAACATTTTGGAATTTTGGATCTTCAATGCTCTTCAAATTTGTACTTGTTTTGCTTTATAAATATTTTGATATGAGCGTCACTGATGAGTCTTATGTAGACGAAACGCGCGTCTTGCGTATTAAATTATAATCCTGGTACTTTTGATAACTATTGACATCACCTTATGATATTTATTAGTGAATATTGATGGACTGATCTGGTATCCATGACAATGTACAAGGATTTCAATTGTAATGATCGTGTTCACATGCATGTTTTTTTTAAATTTTTTTATTTGCATAACCTCCGTTACATTGATGAGTCATTAATAATCTTGAAAATGTTTGCTATACACCGCTGTTAAAGTTATGATTGTCGTCGTATTTACACAAGTTGTGTTGTAGACTATTCTATATCTAAAAAAAAATGGCTGATATAATGTTTCTCACACACTAGGGAAAATTAAGTTAACCTACCCTTCTCAAAACAATATTTTTTTCTCAAAATCTGTATTTCGTTTGTCTGTTTCCTTTATAATAAATGCTTTCTGCTACAAAAATGACTTTCGTCGGTGTCAGCAGCCGCTGATACTGATAAAAAAGTCTGATAACTTAACTGTAAATAACTGCGTCACGGAGATTATTTAAACGGAGGTTAGTTTTATTTACATTATACATGGAAATATGTAACAATATTGTTGAGTTGCTTTCTCAAAACTGATTATTGAAAAGCTTTATGGGTGCTTTCAATGAAATAATCATCATTTTGAGTTGTCCTTGGTTAGTACGTTCCAGAATACGCGTTACGTTGTTTGGATTCTTATATGCGACAATCGAAAAAAAGAGAAAAAGAAGATTTTTACAGATTTTTCGTTTCATCGCAATTTTAAAATTTGTGACTGAGACTGGTTTTTGTCACTAGACTAAAGAAATTGATCATCATCAGCTTGAGTGGTAACAGGGTTATTGTTATATTGAGACATGCTTTGAGTTTGAGATTCAACATAAGAACACTGATTGTTTAAGTCATTCTCTTCATTCCGTGGTGTTACATTCAATTTATGAAGTGTTGTAGAGTTGTTAGAGATAGATGGTTTGATATTCTGGGGGGAGGGGGATATGTATATATATCATAGATATGATTCTTGCAATAGTCTTGGCAAATAGTTTATTTCCTCGCCCAAGGCTGACTGGGGTATAGAAATATGGTCACTTGGTCTTCTCCCGACCGGCAGTAAAACGCTTGCTGAAGTGGGGCGTCCGTTTGGCTGTGCGGGATGTATCAAGTTCGCAGTCACGTCCGTCAGAAGGTGACGTTAAATCCGATGCCTCGTGTAAAGAGAGTGCCACGCTCTTTGCACGTTAAGACTTGCAACAACTCTTTGAGGGGTCCGTAAGTGTTCTGTTGCAAGGCAAAATTTCTGTCCCTATCCAATATACCCTCATTTTCCAGTGGCAGTCAAAATGTTCCCGACCATCATCCTAGATGGCCTCTATTACAACAACCTACCTATTGTATTTATTGTGAACTTGTTCTCGTCCTGAATATGCATGAAATATTTGCCACTGGACGTTAAGCAACCAACAATCAATCAATATTTACTGCAACATTGACGCATAATTTTCACGCAAATAGTTTATTTCCTGCAACATTGAAGCATAATTTTCCCGCTAACTTTGCAGCAACTTCCATGCAAACATTTCTTGGCAGCAAACGTTTCATTTCTTTTTATTACATGCAAATCTGTAATATTATTCTACTGACCTAAAATTGAAATTTCTTACCTGTGTTTCTGCAGTGTCATGATCACCAGAAGGAACATTAAATTGACGAACCTGTAAATTAAAATGTAGAAGTTATAAGATGTATGTTACATGGACACACTAGGAGTCATATCAAACAGTTACATGCACATCTAAAGTTTGTTATTGTGGTTGAAAAGATTGGTTCCAAGTTTATCTTATATTTTAATTTGCTCCCCCAAAATGCATATACAGCTAGTAATTTAATATGCACGTAAATGGTAACCCAAAACTAAACAGATGATCATTTCATCAAATTTATGGTGTTTTTTTTTTTGTATTTCAGGGTTATCTTTGAGTAAGAAACAAAAGATGCAAGATTGCCTTGGATTATAAACACAAATATTTCTTGGTTGGATACTTTCCTCATCACATTTAATTACTCTATGAAGATGTGAATTGTCGTAGAATTATAATAATCGTCGCAGTGCACTTTCTGCTTGTTCAAAATATCTTGGTATGCATCCTCTGAATCACTGTCTAGACTTCTCTCTTATCACATATTTTATTGTCCCGGCTCGTAAACTTCCAATAATGTTTTAATTTTTGTCCAGCATTGTCGCATTTCGGTCGAGCGCTTGTATCCATAAAAACGTTTATAAACGTATATTTATACACGTTTATATTTGTTATAAACGAACATGACATGCTGCCATGAAGCGAGCTTACACATGTCAGTAATAAAAACTATGCTGGGAAAGATGGAGCTAGGAACAGGTGTCTATCGCTGACTGTCAGACATTTTGTATCCGTGACTTTTAAGTCGACATGACGATCAATGTTTGGAAGTTGCTACGGTTATAACTTAGTTATGACTATACAGTGGTTGTAGCTATCGTATTTTTACTGTTACAACCTTTTCAGCGTTTAAACAGTTTGTTTAAAACTGTTTCAACGTTTTCCGTGTTGGGACAGTTACTAAATAACTGTAACAACTTTCAAATGGTTGCATCAGTTTCATTACGACTGTGACAACCCTTTAGGCGTTTAATCAGTTTATTTATGACTGTTGCAAAGTTTTTCGAGTTGGGACAGTTGTAAATCAACTCAAAGTTGTATCGGTCCTTTATTGACTGTGACAATTATTTCTTGTGTTGTGGCAGTCGATTTATGTTATAGACAAACAATTTTAAAGTTGGGACAGTTACAAAATAACTGCAGCAGTGAAATTTAACAACTGTAACAACTTTAACGAACATTATTAGTCTTAGAACGACTGTTACTGGTATGGACAGTTGTATTTTCGTCCAGTAGTGAACCTTGAAAAGAAAAGAAAAACACACTGAACTCAACTACAAACTTGTAAACATTTTTTTCTCATAATACAACAAGTCAATGGTAATATATTTTAGGACTTTTAAAGTCATCCAGTAAATAAATTCTCTTCAGTATCCAAAAGGAGCACCATCATTTAAAATAACAACTTGAATAACTTTATGATTGTGATCTATATATTTTATACATTACTCTACAGTCAGAGTATCCCAAAACTGTCTGTTACCAGATATCATGCAATGCTTCTTTTGTATTTGGCTTCACTTTTCTGTGAAGTTATTGTTTAAAGTTAACCACAAATTTTCAATTGGATTCAAATCTGATGAGAAAGCTGGTGTTTACATAACATTATCTAACATGTTCTTGTTGGACATCCACTGTTTAGTACTCTTGCTTTTCTGTTTACTATCATTGTTCGGAAATAAACAAAACATAGGTAGAGATGAAAGACAGTAGTTTTAGGTAGGTGTATATTTTTTGTTAAACACAGATCTAGAAAATAAACTCATCATAGAAACCAGGACTAAATTTTATATATACACCATAGCTTTATTTAAAAATTACACCATTTTCTCAGTAACATTTTTTCTGTAATTTTTCTACTTTTTGATATTCATTCAGATTTGACCTTTATTGGTAATTTTTAAAACATTCTGCTGTAAATTTGACATTTGTTTGGATAATTGTATACGATGTTACCTTAAATCTGCCATTTGATCAAGATGAATTTCTTATATGTATTGACAAATGTATTAGAAGTAAAATTGAAACAACAAGTTTGATTTGAAAAATTACACCATTTTCTCGGTAACATTTTTTCAGTAAATTTTTCTACTTTTTGATATTCATTCAGATTTGACCTTTATTGGTAATTTTTCAACATTTTACTGTTTATTTGACATTTTTTTGAGTAATTGTATACGATGTTACTTTAAATCGGTCATTTGATCAAGACAATTTTCTAATATGTATTGACAAATGTTTTAGAAATAAAATTGAAACAAACACAAGTTTATTTAAAAATTGCAACGTTTTCTACGTAATATTTTTTTAGTAAATTTTTCTACTTTTTTAATATTTATTCAGATTTGACCTTTATTGGTAATTTTTCAACATTTTACTGTAATTTTGACATTATTTTGGATAATTCTAAACGATGTTACCTTAAATCGGTCATTTGATCAAGACAATTTCCTAATATGTATTGACAAATGTATTAGAAGTAATATTGATACAACCATAGCTTTATTTAAGAATTACACCATTTTCTCAGTAACATTTTTTCTGTAATTTTTTCTACTTTTTGATATTCATTCAGATTTTACCTTTAATGGTAATTTTTCAACAATTTACTGTGAATTTGACATTTTTTTTTGATAATTGTATACAATGTTACTTTAAATCGGTCATTACTAAGATAATTTTCTAATATGTATTGACAAATATATTAGAAGTAAAATTAAAACAATCACAGCTTTATTTAAAAATAGCACCATTTTCTCAGTACCATTTTTTCAGTATTTTTTTCTACTTTTTGATATTCATTCAGATTTGACCTTTAATGGTAATTTTTCAACATTTTACTGTTAATTTAACTTTTTTTTGGATAATTGTATATGATGTTACCTTAAATCAGTCATTTGATCAAGATAATTTTCTAATATGTATTGACAAATGGATTAGAAGTAAAATTGAAACAACCACAGCTTTACTTAAAAATTACACCATTTTTTCAGTAAATTTTTCTACTTTTTGATATTCATTCAGATTTGACCTTTATTGGTAATTTTTAAAACATTCTACTGTAAATTTGACATTATTTTGGATAATTGTAAACGATGTTACCTTAAATCGGTCATTTGATCAAGATGAATTTCTAATATGTATTGACAAATGTATTAGAAGTAAAATTGAAACAACCAAAGCTTTATTTAAAAATTAAACCATTTTCTCAGTACTATTTTTTCAGTAATTTTTTCTACTTTTTGATATTCATTCAGATTTGACCTTTAATGGTAATTTTTCAATATTTTACTGTTAATTTGACTTTTTTTTGGATAATTGTATTTGATGTTACCTTAAATCAGTAATTTGATCAAGATAATTTTCTAATATGTATTGACAAATGTATTAGAAGTAAAATTGAAACAACCATAGGTTTATTTAAAAATTACACCATTTTCTCAGTAACATTTTTTCTGTAATTTTTCTACTTTTTGATATTCATTCATATTTGACCTTTATTGGTAATTTTTAAAACATTCTACTGTAAACTTGGATAATTGTAAACGATGTTACCTTAAATCGGTCATTTCATCAAGATAATTTTCTAATATGTATTGACAAATGTATTACAAGTAAAATTGAAACAACCACAGCTTTACTTAAATATAACACCATTTTTTCAGTATTAATTTTTCAGTAAATTTTTCTACTTTTTGATATTCATACAGATTTGACCTGTATTGGTAATTTTTCAACATTTTACTGTTTATTTGACATTTTTTTTGAGTAATTGTATACGATGTTACTTTAAATCGGTCATTTGATCAAGACAATTTTCTAATATGTATTGACAAATGTTTTAGAAATAAAACTGAAACAAACACAGGTTTATTTAAAAATTGTAACGTTTTCTACGTAATATTTTTGTAGTAAATTTTTCTACTTTTTTAATATTCATTCAGATTTGACCTTTATTGGTAATTTTTCAACATTTTACTGTAATTTTGACATTATTTTGGATAATTGTAAACGATGTTACCTTAAATCGTTCATTTGATCAAGACAATTTCCTAATATGTATTGACAAATGTATTAGAAGAAGTATTGAAACAACCATAGCTTTATTTAAAAATTACACCGTTTTCTAAGTAACATTTTTTCTGTAATTTTTTCTACTTTTTGATATTCATTCAGATTTGACCTTTAATGGTAATTTTGCAACAATTTACTGTGAATTTCACATTTTTTTGGATAATTGTATACAATGTTACTTTAAATCGGTCATTTCATCAAGATAATTTTCTAATATGTATTGACAAATGTATTACAAGTAAAATTGAAACAACCACAGCTTTACTTAAATATAACACCATTTTTTCAGTATTAATTTTTCAGTAAATTTTTCTACTTTTTGATATTCATTCAGATTTGACCTGTATTGGTAATTTTTCAACTTTTACTGTTTATTTGACATTTTTTTGAGTAATTGTATACGATGTTACTTTAAATCGGTCATTTGATCAAGACAATTTTCTAATATATATTGACAAATGTTTTAGAAATAAAATTGAAACAAACACAGGTTTATTTAAAAATTGCAACGTTTTTTACGTAATATTTTTTTTGTAAACTTTTCTTCTTTTTTAATATTCATTCAGATTTGACCTTTATTGGTAATTTTTCAACATTTTACTGTAATTTTGACATTATTTTGGATAATTGTAAACGATGTTACCTTAAATCGGTCATTTGATCAAGACAATTTCCTAATATGTATTGACAAATGTATTAGAAGAAGTATTGAAACAACCATAGCTTTATTTAAAAATTACACCGTTTTCTAAGTAACATTTTTTCTGTAATTTTTTCTACTTTTTGATATTCATTCAGATTTGACCTTTAATGGTAATTTTGCAACAATTTACTGTGAATTTCACATTTTTTGGGATAATTGTATACAATGTTACTTTAAATCGGTCATTTCATCAAGATAATTTTCTAATATGTATTGACAAATGTATTAGAAGTAAAATTAAAACAACCACAGCTTTATTTAAAAATAGCACTATTTTATCAGGACTATTTTTTCAGTAATTTTTTCTACTTTTTGATATTCATTCAGATTTGACCTTTCATGGTAATTTTTCAACATTTTACTGTTAATTTGACTTTTTTTTTGGATAATTGTATATGATGTTACCTTAAATCAGTCATTTGATCAAGATAATTTTCTAATACATGTATGTATTGACAAATGTATTAGAAGTAAAATTGAAACAACCACAGCTTTACTTATATATTACACCATTTTTTCAGTATTATTTTTTCAGTAAATTTTTCTTCTTTTTGATATTCATTCAGATTTGACCTTTATTGGTAATTTTTAAAACATTCTACTGTAAATTTGACTTTTTTTTGGATAATTGTATATGATGTTACCTTAAATCAGTAATTTGATCAAGATAATTTTCTAATATGTATTGACAAATGTATTAGAAGTAAAATTGAAACAACCATAGCTTTATTTAAAAATTACACCATTTTCTCAGTAACATTTTTTTCTGTAATTTTTCTACTTTTTGATATTCATTCATATTTGACCTTTATTGGTAATTTTTAAAACATTCTACTGTAAACTTGGATAATTGTAAACGATGTTACCTTAAATCTGTCATTTCATCAAGATAATTTTCTAATATGTATTGACAAATGTTTTAGAAATAAAACTGAAACAAACACAGGTTTATTTAAATATAACACCATTTTTTCAGTATTAATTTTTCAGTAAATTTTCCTACTTTTTGATATTCATTCAGATTTGACCTGTATTGGTATTTTTTCAACATTTTACTGTTTATTTGACATTTTTTTGAGTAATTGTATACGATGTTACTTTAAATCGGTCATTTGATCAAGACAATTTTCTAATATGTATTGACAAATGTTTTAGAAATAAAATTGAAACAAACACAGGTTTATTTAAAAATTGCAATGTTTTCTACGTAATATTTTTTTCGTAAACTTTTCTTCTTTTTTAATATTCATTCAGATTTGACCTTTATTGGTAATTTTTCAACATTTTACTGTAATTTTGACATTATTTTGGATAATTGTAAACGATGTTACCTTAAATCGGTCATTTGATCAAGACAATTTCCTAATATGTATTGACAAATGCATTAGAAGAAGTATTGAAACAACCATAGCTTTATTTAAAAATTACACCATTTTCTAAGTAACATTTTTTCTGTAATTTTTTCTACTTTTTGATATTCATTCAGATTTGACCTTTAATGGTAATTTTGCAACAATTTACTGTGAATTTCACATTTTTTTGGATAATTGTATACAATGTTACTTTAAATCGGTCATTTCATCAAGATAATTTTCTAATATGTATTGACAAATGTATTAGAAGTAAAATTAAAACAACCACAGCTTTACTTAAATATAACACCATAGTATTATTTTTTCAGTAAATTTTTCTACTTTTTGATATTCATTCAGATTTGACCTGTATTGGTAATTTTTCAACATTTTACTGTTTATTTGACATTTTTTTTGGATAATTGTATACAATGTTACTTTAAATCGGTCATTACTAAGATAATTTTCTAATATGTATTGACAAATATATTAGAAGTAAAATTAAAACAATCACAGCTTTATTTAAAAATAGCACCATTTTCTCAGTACCATTTTTTCAGTAAATTTTTCTACTTTTTGATATTCATTCAGATTTGACCTTTATTGGTAATTTTTAAAACATTCTACTGTAAATTTGACATTATTTTGGATAATTGTAAACGATGTTACCTTAAATCGGTCATTTGATCAAGATGAATTTCTAATATGTATTGACAAATGTATTAGAAGTAAAATTGAAACAACCACAGCTTTATTTAAAAATAAAACCATTTTCTCAGTACTATTTTTTCAGTAATTTTTTCTACTTTTTGATATTCATTCAGATTTGACCTTTCATGGTATTTTTTCAATATTTTACTGTTAATTTGACTTTTTTTTGGATAATTGTATATGATGTTACCTTAAATCAGTAATTTGATCAAGATAATTTTCTAATATGTATTGACAAATTTATTAGAAGTAAAATTGAAACAACCATAGCTTTATTTAAAAATTACACCATTTTCTCAGTAACATTTTTTCTGTAATTTTTCTACTTTTTGATATTCATTCATATTTGAACTTTATTGGTAATTTTTAAAACATTCTACTGTAAACTTGGATAATTGTAAACGATGTTACCTTAAATCGGTCATTTCATCAAGATAATTTTCTAATATGTATTGACAAATGTTTTAGAAACAAAACTGAAACAAACACAGGTTTATTTAAATATAACACCATTTTTTCAGTATTAATTTTTCAGTAAATTTTTCTACTTTTTGATATTCATTCAGATTTGACCTGTATTGGTAATTTTTCAACATTTTACTGTTTATTTGACATTTTTTTGAGTAATTGTAAACGATGTTACTTTAAATCGGTCATTTGATCAAGACAATTTTCTAATATGTATTGACAAATGTTTTAGAAGAAGTATTGAAACAACCATAGCTTTATTTAAAAATAACACCATTTTCTAAGTAACATTTTTTCTGTAATTTTTTCTACTTTTTGATATTCATTCAGACTTGACCTTTAATGGTAATTTTGCAACAATTTACTGTGAATTTCACATTTTTGGGGATAATTGTATACAATGTTATTTTAAATCGGTCATTTCATCAAGATAATTTTCTAATATGTATTGACAAATGTATTAGAAGTAAAATTAAAACAACCACAGCTTTATTTAAAAATAGCACTATTTTATCAGGACTATTTTTTCAGTAATTTTTTCTACTTTTTGATATTCATTCAGATTTGACCTTTCATGGTAATTTTTCAACATTTTACTGTTAATTTGACTTTTTTTTTGGATAATTGTATATGATGTTACCTTAAATCAGTCATTTGATCAAGATAATTTTCTAATATGTATTGACAAATGTATTAGAAGTAAAATTGAAACAACCACAGCTTTACTTATATATTACACCATTTTTTCAGTATTATTTTTTTCAGTAAATTTTTCTTCTTTTTGATATTCATTCAGATTTGACCTTTACTGGTAATTTTTAAAACATTCTACTGTAAATTTGACTTTTTTTTGGATAATTGTATATGATGTTACCTTAAATCAGTAATTTGATCAAGATAATTTTCTAATATGTATTGACAAATGTATTAGAAGTAAAATTGAAACAACCATAGCTTTATTTAAAAATTACACCATTTTCTCAGTAACATTTTTTTCTGTAATTTTTCTACTTTTTGATATTCATTCAGATTTGACCTTTATTGGTAATTTTTAAAACATTCTGCTGTAAATTTGACATTTGTTTGGATACTTGTATACGATGTTACCTTAAATCTGTCATTTGATCAAGATGAATTTCTTATATGTATTGACAAATGTATTAGAAGTAAAATTGAAACAACAACAGTTTGATTTGAAAAATTACACCATTTTCTCGGTAACATTTTTCAGTAAATTTTTCTACTTTTTGATATTCATTTAGATTTGACCTTTATTGGTAATTTTTCAACATTTTACTGTTTATTTGACATTTTTTTGAGTAATTGTATACGATGTTACTTTAAATCGGTCATTTGATCAAGACAATTTTCTAATATGTATTGACAAATGTTTTAGAAATAAAATTGAAACAAACACAGGTTTATTTAAAAATTGCAACGTTTTCTACGTAATATTTTTGTAGTAAATTTTTCTACTTTTTTAATATTCATTCAGATTTGACCTTTATTGGTAATTTTTCAACATTTTACTGTAATTTTGACATTATTTTGGATAATTCTAAACGATGTTACCTTAAATCGGTCATTTGATCAAGACAATTTCCTAATATGTATTGACAAATGTATTAGAAGTAATATTGAAACAACCATAGCTTTATTTAAAAATTACACCATTTTCTCAGTAACATTTTTTCTGTAATTTTTTCTACTTTTTGATATTTATTCAGATTTTACCTTTAATGGTAATTTTTCAACAATTTACTGTAAATTTGACATTTTTTTTGATAATTGTATACAATGTTACTTTAAATCGGTCATTTCATCAAGATAATTTTCTAATATAAATTGATAAATATATTAGAAGTAAAATTGAAACAACCACAGCTTTACTTAAATATAACTCCATTTTTTCAGTATTATTTTTTCAGTAAATTTTTCTACTTTTTGATATTCATTCAGATATGACCTGTATTAGTAATTTTTCAACATTTTACTGTTTATTTGACATTTTTTTTGAGTAATTGTATACGATGTTACTTTAAATCGGTCATTTGATCAAGACAATTTTCTAATATGTATTGACAAATGTTTTAGAAATAAAACTGAAACAAACACAGGTTTATTTAAAAATTGTAACGTTTTCTACGTAATATTTTTGTAGTAAATTTTTCTACTTTTTTAATATTCATTCAGATTTGACCTTTATTGGTAATTTTTCAACATTTTACTGTAATTTTGACATTATTTTGGATAATTGTAAACGATGTTACCTTAAATCGGTCATTTGATCAAGACAATTTCCTAATATGTATTGACAAATGTATTAGAAGTATTGAAACAACCATAGCTTTATTTAAAAATTACACCATTTTCTAAGTAACATATTTTTTGTAATTTTTTCTACTTTTTGATATTCATTCAGATTTGACCTTTAATGGTAATTTTTCAACAATTTACTGTGAATTTCACATTTTTTTGGATAATTGTATACAATGTTACTTTAAATCGGTCATTTCATCAAGATAATTTTCTAATATGTATTGACAAATGTATTAGAAGTAAAATTGAAACAACCACAGCTTTATTTAAAAATAGCACTATTTTATCAGGACTATTTTTTCAGTAATTTTTTCTTCTTTTTGATATTTATTCAGATTTGACCTTTATTGGTAATTTTTAAAACATTCTACTGTAAATTTGACATTATTTTGGATAATTGTAAACGATGTTACCTTAAATCGGTCATTTAATGTATTAGAAGAAAAATTGAAACAACCACAGCTTTATTTAAAAATAGCACTATTTTATCAGGACTATTTTTTCAGTAATTTTTTCTTCTTTTTGATATTTATTCAGATTTGACCTTAAATGGTAATTTTTCAACATTTTACTGTTAATTTGACATTATTTTGGATAATTGTAAACGATGTTACCTTAAATCGGTCATTTCATCAAGATAATTTTCTAATATGTATTGACAAATGTATTAGAAGTAAAATTGAAACAACCACAGCTTTACTTAAAAATTACACCATTTTTTCAGTATTATTTTTTCAGTAAATTTTTCTACTTTTTGATATTCATTCAGATTTGACCTTTATTGGTAATTTTTAAAACATTCTACTGTAAATTTGACATTATTTTGGATAATTGTAAACGATGTTACCTTAAATCGGTCATTTGATCAAGATGAATTTCTTATATGTATTGACAAATGTATTAGAAGTAAAATTGAAACAACCATAGCTTTATTTAAAAATTACACCATTTTCTCAGTAACATGTTTTCTGTAATTTTTTCGACTTTTTGATATTCATTCAGATTTGACCTTTCGTGGTAATTTTTCAACAATTTACTGTGAATTTGACATTTTTTTGGATAATTGTATACAATGTTACTTTAGATCGATCATTTCATCAAGATAATTTTCTAATATTTATTGACAAATGTATTAGAAGTAAAATTGAAACAACCACAGCTTTTTTTAAAAACAGCACCATTTTCTCAGTACTATTTTTTCAGTAAATTTTTCTACTTTTTGATATTCATTTAGGTTTGACCTTTAGTGGTAATTTTTAAAACATTCTACTGTAAATTTGACATTATTTTGGATAATTGTAAACGATGTTACCTTAAATCGGTCATTTGATCAAGATGAATTTTTTTTTATGTAATGACAAATGTATTAGAAGTAAAATTGAAACAACCATAGCTTTATTTAAAAATTACACCATTTTCTCAGTAACATTTTTTCTGTAATTTTTCTACTTTTTGATATTCATTCAGATTTGACCTTTATTGGTAATTTTTAAAACATTCTACTGTAAACTTGACATTATTTTGGATAATTGTAAACGATGTTACCTTAAATCGGTCATTTCATCAAGATAATTTTCTAATATGTATTGACAAATGTATAAGAAGTAAAATTGAAACAACCATAGCTCTCCTCAAAATCCGGATCTGGGAGTATATTTGGTGTTTTTTGTCAGATTGTAATCCTTTGTAGAGGCTGTTGTACTCTCTTGGAATAACACCAGTTTTACAAAGATTCAGTAAATCTTTCTTCTTAGCAGCAGATACTGTCTGTTTAGCTGTAAATCTCTTACATTTACATTTACGGGACGACCTTTTCTCGTATTTTCTTTAACTTTCAGTGACATAGTTGATTCCGTATCAGGGTTTACAGTGACATCAGCCTGTTGGATAGTTGATTCCGTATCAGGGTTTACAGTGACATCAGCCTGTTGGATAGTTGATTCCGTATCAGGGTTTACAGTGACATCAGCCTGTTGGATAGTTGATTCCGTATCAGGATTTACAGTGACATCAGCCTGTTGGATAGTTTATTCCGTATCAGGGTTTACAGTGACATCAGCCTGTTGGATAGTTGATTCCGTATCAGGGTTTACAGTGACATCAGTCTGTTGGATAGTTTATTCCGTATCAGGGTTTACAGTGACATCAACCTGTTGGATAGTCGATTCCGTATCAGGGTTTACAGTGATATCAGCTTGTTGGATAGTTTATTCCGTATCAGGGTTTACAGTGACATCAACCTGTTGGATAGTGGATTCCGTATCAGGGTTTACAGTGACATCAGCCTGTTGGATAGTTGATTCCGTATCAGGCTTTACAGTGATAGTCTGTTGGATAGTTTATTCCGTATCAGGGTTTACAATGATATCAGCCTGTTGGATAGTTTATTCCGTATCAGGGTTTACAGTGACATCAGCCTGTTGGATAGGTTATTCCGTATCAGGGTTTACAGTGATATCAGCCTGTTGGATAGTTTATTCCGTTTCAGGGTTTACAGTGACATCAGCCTGTTGGCTAGTTGATTTCGTAACTGGGTTCACAGTGACATCAGCCTGTTGGATAGTTGATTCCGTATCAGGGTTTACAGTGATATCAGCCTGTTAGATAGTTTATTCCGTATCAGGGTTTACAGTGACATCAGCCTGTTGGCTAGTTGATTCTGTATCAGGGTTTACAGTGACATCAGCCTGTTGGATAGTTTATTCCGTATCAGGGTTTACAGTGACATCAGCCTGTTGGATCGTTGATTTCGTAACTGGGTTCACAGTGACATCAGCCTGTTGGATAGTTGATTCCGTATCAGGGTTTACAGTGACATCAGCCTGTTGGCTAGTTGATTCTGTATCAGGGTTTACAGTGACATCAGCATGTTGGATAGTTTATTCCGTATCAGGGTTTACAGTGACATCAGCCTGTTGAATAGTTGATTCCGTATCAAAGTTTCCTCCAAGTTATCATCTGAGGACCACTATATGTCTGCCATTTTTTTTTTATATCTACAACAGATACGAAATGTAATGCAGATATTTTCTTTCAAACATTTTTCCTTAAAACATATATAATCTAGTATTATTAGATTAAATGTTATATAATTTTTGTATATATGAAATAAGTGTGTACAAGTGTTTTGATATTTTCTTACATACTTATGCAGCTTATTTATCTTTTAAAAAAAAGTCATATGTTACGATATATTTTTTGCATTTAAAAAAAATATACTTAATTTGTATGTTTCATTAAAAAAATGATTCATTTTTCAATATACTACTTTTTCCGTATAAACTTACCAAATAATATCTGTAGGCATACATTTTTTCTTTTTCTTTTTTCTCTTGTCTCAAATAATATAGATGCGACTGCAAAAACAAAACAAAAACATGCGCTTATTGTTACTAATGAAATTTACAAAGATACAAACATCTTTAACTTATTATCTTTTTAAATATTTTTCTCTAAGAAACAGTTAGGTTTAATAAATTGTACGGTAAATAATTATGTTATGTTAAAATTTCAATTTTAAAAACGTAAATTAAAATGTAAAAGTTATTAAAGTATAATTGAATTAAAAATTAATTATCTATCTTAATATGCATTATTTTTAAACAAAATATACAAACTTTTTTTTTTTCTAATTTGCAGCTTTTTTGCTGAATATCAAAATTCCATGTCAAAACCCATCATCAATCAAAACAATTACTTGGTTTAATCTCAGTTGATGTTTATATTATCTAATATGAGGTCATGCCAGTAACACTTAATTGACCTTGCTTGTTTGATAACCTGCTGAAATTCACATTTCTTTAACAGCTGCAATACATTATCTGATGTTGTGGGGGAAATAGTTTTAGGTGTTGAAATAAATAAATCAAAATATCAATTGCAATATGAAGGTAGTACTTGTTACAGTGTTGAGGCATATGCATATTCATACATTGTTTGTTAATAGGAATGCAACACACCTTATAGTTAGATATTTTGTTGAGACGCTTGGTGCAAGCTATTTAATTTTAAGAATAAATCGTTCATTCTTATAGTAATACGAGATAAGTCGTTCATGTTGGCATACTTTCGTTATCAAACTTATAATAGATTGATGAACATGTCAATTAAAAATTTGACGGTGTGAAAAATGGCCTGATGGCTCATAATCTCATTGAAAACCCAATGAATCCAGATGAGATTCATGTTCTGCTAAATCCGTATTCCTTCCAGAGAAATATCTGTTTGGTGATATTAAACTAATGTTCAGTTAAGTTTTAAACCATGTTAAACTTTTTAAAGCTATCAATCACTGAAACTGAACATGGCAGTGATTCACTCGTCATAAAACTGCCCAAACCAAACAAACAAAACAATAAACAAGCAAGATGTTAGCGATTTTGGAGAAAGTACTAAGAAGACAGTTTATCAGGCGGATGATGAGCTTGAAAGAGGTGAACCAGTACTGCCACCTAACAGTAATTCTGACTATGAAGAATATAATTCTGCAGTTGATGTTTTCGCAGGTTATTCATGAAGAGTGTTTATAACAAACAACAGAAGAGGATGATAGAAACACAGCAAAAAAGTAAAAGGGCATGTCAAATTTGTTGGGGCAGATCCTTTTAGCATAATTTGCTACACAGAGGAACAAAAACGATGAATGAAAAGTAAAAAAAAATATGGACCTTTGGTGTTTTATTTAGATGCTACTAGGAAAGTAGTTTGAAAAATCCAGAACCAAACAATAAAACTATGCAGCTTGTGTTAGCGGAAATGGTTACAAATTAACATACAATTGTGTCAAATGCCTTGGAGATTGGTTATGCCACATGTTTTAGGTAGGCTTGTTCTTCCAGATCGTGTGGAATGCGGAATAATCTGCTTTGGCTGTGGCCAAATATCCAGCAGTTCTTGAATACAACCCCCAAGGGTGACTGGGGTATAGACATATGGTCATTTGGTCTACTCCCGACCGGCAGTAAAACGCTTGCAGAAGTGGGACGTCCGTTTGGCTGTGCGGGATGTATCAAGATCGCAGTCACGTTCGGTCAGAAGGGGGACGTTAAATCCGATGCCTCGTGTAAAGAGAGTGTCACGCTCTTTGCACGTTAAGAACCCTTGCCACAACTCTTTTGAGGGGCCCGTGGTGGCCTGTTGCAAGGCAAAATTTCTGTTCCTATCCAATATACTTTTATTTTCCAGTGGCAGTCCAAATTTCCCCGACCATCATCCCGAACGGTCTCTATTGTATCAACATACCTATTGTATTTATTGTGAACTTGTTCTCGTCCTGAATATGCATGAAATATTTGCCACTGGACGTTAAGCAACCAACAATCAATCAATCAATTGAATTCATGGCCAAAATATCAAGCAGTTCTTGAATGTGGAGTTTGTTAAGCCGAGAAAACAAAAACCAAGAAAGGAACGACACTTGTATATATCATTTATGCTGCAGCCATATACTCGGAAAAGTTTGAAATGATATGTCTGAATTTACTAAACACAAGGAGCTGGACAAATTCCTATTTACTGTTTTGCTTTGCTGCAAAGGGCAAAAAAAACAATTCAAGAATATTCTGACATGTATCACACTGACAAAAAGGGAAGAAGTAATTTCGTATACTGATCTAAATACTGATATTTAAATTGAAAGTTAAAATGGTGTTTGTGATATGTGTTTATGTGTTCAAATAAAAGGATACGCGGTTAACATCAATTATACAAAAAACAACAAATTTGACTAAGATTAACATTACAGGGAGTACTGCACAGTCGTTTACTTTATTGTTTATCTCCTTCGCCCGAATTCGTGATCGGCCATGGTACTTGATAATTTCCTAAAATTGTCCTTGAGGACTTGGACTTGACGGATAATATAATAGAGAAGATGTGGTATGATTGCCAATGATACAACTATCCACAAAAGACCAAAATGACACAAACATTAATAACTATAGGTCACCGTACGGTCTTCAACAATGAGCAAAACCCATACCGCATAGTCAGCTATAAAAGGCCCCGATAAGACAATGTAAAACAATTCAAACGAGAAAACTAACGGCCTTGTTTAAGTAAAAAATGAACGAAAACAAATATGTAACACATAAACAAACGACAACCACAAAAGGCTCCTGAAACTTTATTGATTGATTGATTGGTGGTTGCATATTCAAGACGAGAAAAAGTTCAATATAAATGCAATAGGAAGGTCTTCTGACAAGATAGGTCATCTGGGATGATGGTCAGGTAAATTTGGACTGCCATTGGAAAATGTGGGTAAATAGGATATGGACAGAAATTTTGCCTTGCAACCACCTACGGACCCCTCAAAGGGTTGATGCAAGGGTACTTAACGATCAAAGAGCGTGGCACGCTCTTTACATGAGGCAATTGTGAACAAAAATGCATCATGTATTGCAGAAATATAAAATCCTGTTATATTTTTATATTTGTTATCCCAACTTGGAAATGAAGCAGCATACATAGGTACAACATGTTAAAAAAAAGTGTCCGATTGCAATGTTTCATCATTCAACACCAAAAAAAAAGAGAAGAAAATAGTCATCGAAAATATGAGAAAGGTAAACGTGTAATTATTGCCACAACAGCTTTTGGGATTGGAGTAGATATACCAGATGTAAGGTTCATAGTTCATTGGGTGCCTTGTGTAGCCTTCAATGTTTTAAGCAAGAGAGTGTGCGAACAGGTAGGGATGAAATAACATCTACATCAATCTTTTTTTTCCATCCTATTGATATAGTCAAAAATAGCGCTAATGAACACGTGATTTGGTACTGTAATTCAAATTCATGTAGGAGGAATAATTTAATTCATCATTTCCCCCCTGATTTACACGATCCAACACATCACACTCGTGTTGTGATAGTTGCCGGAAAAACTGTTCCTGTTCAGAATGTTCAACTTTTGACAAATATTCCACTCAGACTAGGATGATAATGCTCTTTCTGCAATTGAAGGCATTAAACCTTTCAGGCAAGTCTCCACTGAAAAACAACAGGCAATTCGATTGATTGATTGATTGATGCTTAACGTCCAGTGGCAAATATTTCAAGCATATTCAGGACGGGAACAAGTTCACAATAAATACAATAGGTAGGTTGTTACAATAGAGGCCATCTGGGATTATGGACTGCCACCGGAAAAGGAGGGTATATTGGATAGGGACAGAAATTTAACCTTGCAACAGGCCACCTACGGACCCCTCAAAGAGTTATTGCAAGGGTTCTTAACGTGCAAACAGCGTGGCACTCTCTTTACACGAGGCATCGGATTTAACGTCCCCCGTCTGACCGGACGTGACTGCGAACTTGATACATCCCGCACAGCCAAACGGACGCCCCACTTCGGCAAGCGTTTTACTGCCGGTCGGGAGAAGACCAAGTGACCATATTTCTATACCCCAGTCACCCTTGAGGGCAGGCAATTCGACAAAGTCCTGAACAAATATTTGCTGCATTAGTCAGAGAACATAATCAACTTTCTGTTCCGAGTTTAGACATTGTAACACATTTAAGCCAATAAATGAAAACAGATATACAACTAACATTACATTTTTTTTAAATTTCAGACTTGATGAAAAACTTTGTGTATGAAAGAAGAACAGCTGATATGGTAATGAATATTATTGACACCTAGTTGGAGTAACACTGTACATGCATTAGCAATAAAGCGATATGGTAATGTTGTAAATGATATAACTAGCCACTAGAGTGACTAAAAAGCCTTCAACAAAGAGCACACACCTTTAAGTCAACTGTCCCAGCATTACAAAATCTAAATTTAATAAATTAAGAAAACCAAAGCCATAAACTATGAAAATACGATAAACAAATATGACAGATAGCAAGTACTATAAGACCTTTTACAGATTATGGACTTTTGACCACAGGTTATATAATTTACCTATTGTGTGGAATAACATCCTGGTAATCAGTCAAGTACAACAACCAGAATAGGAAAACTTTGAGTTCCCTCATAAGTGTACTGGTTAAAATCTCTAATTTACTCATTTATGTTGCTGTTACTTGACCTAGTGCCATGATGTCCACCATAAAGAAGGTAACCTGTCGAATTAATATAAATTCTGGAGTTATAAATGAATATATGGAAATGGTCTAGATGTGATTTGTAATAAAAACAGAAATCAACTTCTTTTTTATAATTCTTTCTTCAGGACATCGGGGTAAAACGAGTGACGTCTTTAACCCCCGCCCGACAGCATACGACCACATGGAAATACTTATGTATATTTGACCAGCAATCTGTACAAAGTTACAGTAAAAAGAAAATATTTCCATATCATGTGGAAGGGACAATATTTCAGGATCAAAAGGACACACGATCAACCACCAAAATCTGTTCATTTACAAAGATTATGCCACAGTAAGTAACATTACACTGAGGTCATGGATGTCTGGACATCTTTAACCTATCATAAATGTCAGATGTATAAAGGCTTCATTTTCAAAGCTTAAAACGTACTTAATTTGACCGTAATATTTATTTATTCAAGCTTCATTGGCGAGCCTTGTGTATACGCTGGTGTACAAAATCTAGGTACTACTATCCTCTTAAGTTGATTATGAAAATATTGCATAAAATTTTTTTTAGTAACAATTTATAGAAATATCTTGTTTTGAAACGGCTACCGGGACCGAAAAAGAAACAATTCATCTATATTTACGTACATGATTTAGGTTCGAATTGGACAATTGGTCGCCAAAAACTCGTATACACAGAACTGCCCATCCCTTTCAACCGAATATATATCGTTTTTACAATACATATAATTTGATTTTTTGAAACTTAACTTTTTGAAATTTCGAATACATAAAACAAATATAACAAGAAAAATTCTATAAATTATTTATCTATTTATTGTTGATCTCGCGTTTATATATCTTTTATTTTTAAATCTAATTCCAGATTATGGAAATAAGGCCCATTTGAAGTGGCGCAACCCCCATAGATTTTAGGGATGTTGGCAAGATTGGTTTATTGGTCCAAGACCAACTAATTGCCATCTCGGGCTCATTGGTTTAAGTAAGTATCGTGATAAATTTGATAAATCTGTAGTTTATAAACAACCAATTAATCATTCGTTGTTTAACTAACTGATATTTTAATAAGTAGTTGATATCTTTAACGGTTTAGTAACCGCGACTTCTTCTTAGATCTGTACGAAGTGGATAAATACCCTACCATATTCGTTCAATTTTTTTTTGGTTTAGTTTCCTTTGTATCGATCTGATGGATAAAATATTGTTCGATTGTTTCTAAAGCACTTTTATCACTATATCGTGCGTGAGAGGATTTGGGAGGTTGAGCGCACGCAAACATGTTTAGCCCCACCATATTCATTAATCAGTAGCATGTACTTCGATGGTTGTCGTTGGTTGATTGGTTTCTCATTGTTGTAGGTCATATAAAATATAGAGTCCATATATAGAGGATGTAAACTAATTCATGTTATCGTCATTTGGTGAAAATTCATTCTTTATTATATCCATTCTTTTTAAAAAAATAATGTCAACATTAAATTCATAATCATCTGTTTGAAAAATCATCTTTTTTCAGTTTTACTTTTATAGAAGTTAAAGTTTTAAAATGTTTTTTGTTCTTCAGAAATTAAGTTATGTGGTGCTTTATGCTTTCGTTTTGGAGGTTGCAATCCGTTATAGGAACAATTTTATGGCTCAACAAAACGGCGATGAGGATTGTAACAAATGTCATAGATATGCTACCTATAGACAATATAGTCTGTGGACCCATGGACCTTTGGGTGCTGGTAATAGGACAATACCAAGCTGCTGTGGAAAAAACAAATTCAGAATACTTGCTTATTGATTTGTAATTAAATGGGTTTTTTTTTTAATTTTATTTCCAACGTTCCATATGCAATGGGATGATTATTCCACAACCAGAAGAACTTCAGCACGAAAACAAAAAAATATTTAACAAATAAAATTGAGAATGGAAATGGGGAATGTGTCAAAGAGACAACAACCCGACCAAATAAAAAACAACAGCAGAGGGTCACCAACAGGTCTTCAATGTAGCGAGAAATTCCCGCACCCGGAGGCGTCCTTCAGCTGGCCCCTAAACAAATATATACTAGTCCAGTGATAATGAACGCCATACTAATTTCCAAATTGTACACAAGAAACTAAAATTAAAATAATACAAGACTAACAAAGGCCAGAGGCTCCTGACTTGGGACAGGTGCAAAAATGCGGCGGGGTTAAACATGTTTGTGAGATCTCAACCCTCCCCCTATACCTCTAACCAATGTAGTAAAGTAAACGCATAACATGTACACATCCTGTCTATGGCACCACCTAACAAAGCCTCATTGAAATTAATTTCATCTTCCTTTCACTAATTATTGCTGTTTTTATTACCAAAATAATGATAAAACATGATCTGACGACAACTTTTTCCCAAAAATAAATTACTGCATTTTTGCCAAGGTTTTTATAGGGAGAGGATCAAAGGGATCTCTCTGAAATCAAAAACCTCAACAAGCGTCTTGATAAACAAGAAACAAATTACAAATAATTCCTTTATTCCGAAATATTATAATGGGATTTCATTAACACAAAGATATGATAATTATTGTGCATTTGTAGAACGATGTAAAAGCTTGATTGATTGATTGTTGTTTCCTTAACGTTCAGTGGCACATATGTAATGCATATTCAGGACGAGAACAAGTTCACAATAAATACTATAGGTAGGTCAAGAAATAACAGAGGCCATCTGGCTACAAGTCGAAATCAATTTCTTTCTTTCAATTTCAGCATAACATATAGTGGCAGCTAAGGGTGAAACAAACACATTTTTGTTCTCAGAATGAAAAACAAATTATTTTTTTTCTCCAAAAACTGAAAACAAACTTTTTTTCCAAAAAAAAAACATAGACCCCCCGCACCCCCCCACCCCGATAATCAAATGGTTGCTGCCTCAGTAAATTGGCAAATATTTCATCCATGCACAGGACGAGCACATGGTAACAATAAATTCAATAGGTATGTCATGTCATTAGAGGCCATTTGGGATGATGGTCGGGGTAATGTCTTCCACTCGAAAATGAGGGTATATTGGGTAGAGACAGAACTTTTGCCTTACAACAGGCCAACTACGGACCCCTCGAAGAGTTGTTGCAAGGATTCTTAACGTGTAAAGAGCGTGGCACTCTCTCAACACGAGGCATCATATTTAACGTCCCCATTCTGACCGGACGTGACTGCGAGAACTAGATACATTCCGCAGAGCCCAACGGACGCCCCATTCCGGTAAGCATTTTACTGCCGGTCTGGAGAAGAAAATATTTAGTTTCTCCAGTGGCCTTTGTGGGGATTTTGAAGATAGCAATTCTATTTCAACTTTTCACAAAATTGAAACGTAAAAGACATCCTTGTAAATTCGATTACAAGTCAGTGCCGCCTTAAAGCAGCACTCGCATCCGCAAATTGGAAAGAGATTATAATAAGTTGTTTTCCACTTCTTAAACGTCGTTTGAAGAAGTTAGAAAACCGGTTTTCAAATCTTGAAAGACATACAATTTACGAAATTATTATTATTTGAAAAGTGCAAAGGAGTAGGTTCGGAAAAACCTCTTTTTGGTCGCAAAATATAGCAGTAATGTGGATTTTCTAAAAAAATCTTGATTTATTTGCCACAAAGTCCTCTTTTTCTATCAAATGCAATGAAACAGTAAACACTTGCGCTTTGCATCAAGTTTCCCCTTGGAATATGTACTAAATGGCCTATATCTATTATTCATTAAATCTGTAGTTTTGATACAATTGAGGTTTGAAAATTCGTACAAAAATGGCTACAGAAGGGTACATAAACCTTAAATTTTAGACGGGTTTCGTGTAAAAATGTCACTTTTTAGATGGTTTTTGAAGAAAAAAAACGAAGGTGGCCGCATTCGTGTGCATCCTTTAAATTAAAATGTTAGTTGTATTAGGCCAAAAAACAGTACTAAATAACATTGTACGTAACTTTATTTTCTGTGTTGGACATGCCATTATAACATGTTTGTTGATTAAAATATGATTTTTCTTTGTTTTAAAAATTGACTTCATCAGCATGAACATATTTTGCATGTTCCTGATTGTTTTATGATATTGGCAATTATATGTATATTGGAGAGGAGGTGCAAACTCGATTTAGAGACGCGATCATATCTTTCGAACGCGCAATTTTACACCAGTACTGAAAATGAGATAAACTCGACTTATGGAAATAGATTGTCACTATCTAGTTATTAAGCGTTGCTTTCACAAAGTATATTTTGAATATAATTGAATTGAAAGTGTGGCATGCTTTGCGCGTCAACGATTACGATCCCTAAAAGAACCCAACTTCGGCCTATTAAGTTAACAGTTAAAATATGACCATAAGATTTATCATAAATTATATGATGTAGGTTCATGTGTGTGGTTGCATAACCCAAAACCAAAGCGAGGTTTAAGCCGTAAATTACAAAATGACTGGTGTGGTCCTTTTGTTATTACACATAAACTAAATGATGTTATTTACCGGGTTCAGGAAACACCAAAATCCAAACCGAAAGTGGTTCACCATGATAAATTAAAGATGTACACTGGCAGCAATGCCCCAACATGGTTTAAAATAAATGCTTAAAGAATAAAAGTAGAAATACGATATTTCTTTTAATAAAAGAAATAATGATCATGGAAGCCTCTAATGTAGAGAATGCTCTCTTAGACGGTACAATCATGTTTGTTCTAGTATTTGATGTTTTTATGTTCCACTAGAACACACCCGTGATATCACGGGTCCGTGACTGAATTAAAGTATATAACTATGCGCAAGCCTTATTTTAGTGTTAGTATTGTCTGATAAAGTCATGCCGATTATAAGATACACAGTTTTTCTCTGCTTTCAAGTCTTTCTGTTTGAACCCGTCGAACTGAAACAATAATATTAATTATTTGGAAAACAAAAGGTCCTGGGATGGAGTATTTTTTAATCAACAGCATTGTCCTATATAAGTTATAAATAAAGTTGAATTATTTGCTTCGCTGTTTTACGTCATGCCCACTAACAGATTGAAAACTGTACCTATACGCCTTATTTTTAGTCCAGATTTTTAGTATTCGTATTGTTATCTTAGAAAGTCTTATTGATTAAAATACTACAATAGGTAACAATTTGACAATTTAGTAGTGTCAACCCTGTGGTTATGACCCGTGTATATAGCATATTAAGTTTGGTGGTGCGCCTGTCAGATGCGGAACGTACAGATAAGGTAATAGGTAACAGGTGAATATACTATTGGTATCGGTAGCGGACTCGACCCGGAACTTCTTAATTATTGGCAATATTAATTACGTGGAAAACAAAAGGGCCTGGAGTGGTGTAATTTTTAATCTACACCTTTGTACTATATTAGTTATATATAAAGTTGAATTCTGTGATTCGTCGTTTTAACGTGATGACGGCTGACAAATTGGACCTCGTAATTTTAGTATTATAGATGTATGATGCATTGTTGCACAACATTAAATTTTGGCAACTATCAACTTTGTTATATTAACTGTGGATTAACATAATTTTGAATGAAGATCATTCAACACATACGGCTATAAACATAAAAAAACACCTATAATTAGTAATTGCTTGTTATTTTTTGACAACAATGTAAGTTTAAAGAAGCATCCACTGTAGAGAATGTGCTCGTGGAATGCATAATCTTAAAAACTAATTATTGTCTACATGTTTATGTATGTTTTTTTTTAATAAAAATCACAAGTAATATTAACATCCTAATATTCATAATTTTCATTCTTTTGACAGGTAACCCAGTGGGCATGCTCCCTATGTCAGCATGGATATACGGATGTATTTGTGGCAGCCAGGAAGACTGTGGTTCGTCGCCATCTCATAGAACAGCACTCTGGAGTGAGTCACAGGTGTGACTCTTGTTTCAGATTTTTGGGAAGGGCAGAGCAGAGACATGGCACCTGTGATGCCAGGACTCAGACCACCACATTGGTGGTTAGGCAGTCTGGCATCAAAGGGTAGGAAGCCAAACAGGTGCTAATTGATTTTCGACAGACTGTTGAGGAGAAAATATTGCCCAGGCTGTTATCCAGAAAAACCGTCGTTCCTGGCCAAAAGGGAAGGAAGAGGCCCAGTAGCGAGCCAGGCTTAAATAAGACAAAGAAGTGGCAAGGGCAAGCCATCGCCACCACTTCGCCATTGGCTAGGATTGCACCACCCAGCCCACCCAGTTATGTAACCTCAAGAACACTGGGTGGGAATCACATCTCAGTCACCCAGGCCACGCCCTACTCCCTGTAGGGTGACAGTGACTGTGGTTAGGGAGCCCTCACCCACAACAATAGAGGCAGAGGAGGCAGCCAACAGTGTCTCTGGGGCCACCGCCCTTAACCCATCCTTAGCATCTGATGTTGAGGATGGAGAGGTCGTAGACCAAGTCAATATTGGAGTTGGTCCCCAAGAGACACTTGAGGTCCCCAGCTTTCCTCTGCCTACCATTAGGGTTGAGGAACCTACACCTCAATCACCAGCTGTCACCCGCAGGCCCACACAGGATAGGACAGAGGCTGCTCCAGCCATTGAGCCTGCCCGCCGTGTGGTCTGGGATCACCTGGCCAGTCAGAGGGTAACTGATGTCAAGTTGGCTGGGTGGAGTGATGTACAAGCGGGCAGAGTAGTCTTAGACATTGGCGGTACTAGGTTTGTTACAAGTAAATCCACCCTTAAGATGGAACCAAGCTCTCTGCTGGCGGAGATGGTTCAGGAAGGTTCAACCATGAGGCCCTTCCGAAAGGATGAGCATGGGAGCCCCATGTACTTTTTGGACAGGGACCCAGCTAACTTCAGGCACATCTTGAACTATTTGAGGTTGGGAAGCCAGTGGTCCTCTCAGTCTCTGCCCCGTGTGGTCAGATATCTCTATGACCTGAGGGCAGAGACAGACCGTTTCCAACTCCAGGGCCTCCATGACCACATAAACAGGTGGATAACAACGCTAATAGAGTCAGAAAATGATGAACATTTGTGAATATTAAACTTGTGGTACAACAGTGTACCTTACATACGATCAACTTGTGATCGTACCAAAAACCTGATGTAAATAGCTAAGAAGACCCTGGAAGAAGAGGAAAGACGATTGTGACCAAGTGAATTCTTGGGATTGTAATGACTTGTGTTTTCATTTATTCATGTGTAAATTTAACTTTAAGTATAGAAAAAGTATGTTTAACATTAATATATTGTTATGTTTTATAGGGAAATAGTAGATACTTTTAAATAACAGTGTGCATTTTATCACATGTAAATCATTTTTTACAAAATTTTCAAATTAAATTGCAAATCTTTTGACAAGAATTATATAAATATAAATACCTTTCTTTAAAGAAAATAATAGTTACATGTAGTTGATTTGAAGTATTTTGATCATGCCTTCTGCATAAATTAATCGTCTGAAAAAGTAAACAAAGGTATATTATTAATGGTAAGGGTTTTAATAGAATGAAATGGTATATATTATTAAATATTTATTGTATATAGTGGTATATATTTGTATAGAATATACACTAAACCTGCCATGGGTGTATTGATTATTTTTCAACATTTAACTGTAAATTTGACAACATTTTTGACAAACAATAGTACACATGACTCAACATTGATAACTAAAGAATAAGCAATACGAATCCTACTCAAAACAGGGGTAATCTCAGGTGCTCCGGAAGATCCTTCTCCACACATGGCAGCCGTCGAGTTGTGCTCATGTTATAACAAATCCGGTAGAAAGTCTAATTGGGTATTCACATTCATGAACGGGAAGGGGATTTCATTTCCGACGTTAAGAACATTTCGATATCATCTTTATAACGATTATCCAGTTGTAACACTTTGAGGTTTTCCTTCAACACTGCCATTTTGAGCATAGCAATATGTATAATGCAGTCTATTACAATTTTCATTTAAAGCAGGGTTGCATGAAAACGATTCATGCTTCTTTTTAAATGAAACAACATATAACAATGATCTAACCACTCTCGAATTCTAATTCGCCAAAATCTGCAGGAATTCATACAAATTTATTCCTGGAAGAGAATTTAAGAATTTACTACCAACATATCAAGGCAATGGAAGAACAATACTTCTTTCATACACTGAAATATAGTTTATTATAACACCGATGCCTTGACACTGGTTTAACTTGTCTACATTTTAACTTTTAATAGATTCTGGTTGCTTTTCAGCCTGTGTTTCTAACCAGTTCCCGCTTGAAAAATTCTAGTGCAACTATATAGCTTATTACCTGTATGCATAGGAGAACAGTTGTTTTTACCTTACAATCTTTCCACTGAACTGTCAATAACTGTTTTCTCTATGCCATCTAAAATCAAGTTTTTCTCAGCCATCATTTTTCTTAATCACACTAGGCATGGGACTACCACCATTAAACTCAGGACCTTTCAAATATCACAAGGTCAAGGTCATAGTATACTGTGGAGTTTATAGTACATTGATATCTGTGACCTTTAAAAAAATATGCAAACAAAACTATACTTTGAAGTATCATCCCGTTGTAACTTTTAAACAGACGGTCGGACATTTTTGGGATTATTGTGCAAAATGAAGAGCTCGTCGAGAGGAATAATTTATACGCTGTAGGTATGCAGCAGTCTAATAGTTTCCCTACTGTGTAAGCTTGAACTTGCAGCGAAATTTTGTTTTCACTTTTGACCTTTGGGTGCATATTAAAGGTCACATTAATTAAAGATTATTGGTGAAGGTTCCAAGTCTCTATGACTTCTGGTTCTCGAAATATAATTTTTCAAAAATATTTAGAATTTTTAAAGGGAAAAAACTAATTTTAAGGCTTTGTAACAAATGAATTGTTTATGTTTATAAACATTGCCATCTGTTCTTGTACATGCTGCCATTTTCAAATTGATTCTATCTCGAATACTTTTAAAGAAGAAACATCCACCATCTATCCAAATTTTATATTAAGTTCCTTCTGACCCACCACAATAATTTCGCTGCAAGTTCAAGCTTACACAGTAGGGAAACTATTAGACTGCTGCATACCTACAGCGTATAAATTATTCCTCTCGACGATTGATAAACTTAAAATAATTTTGATTAAAAATAATTACTGTTTTTTCTTAATATTAATTTCTGAAGTCAGGGATTTATTCTTCTTTCTTTATAAGTCGGGGAACTCTCAGGTATTAAAAGTTTATACAACTGATATGCATGATATAAATCTAATGATTTTATTATTTTTTAGATCATCAGCAGGATGGCCAAAGTACACCTATCAGGCCGTTAGGAAATTCAGAATGTAAGATTTTACAGAACATATAAGGCTTTAATATCGTTAGATGCTTTGGTAATTCTGATGTGCTGTTCGTGTAAAGCTGGTTGAGCCAGAAAAGATGTTCATTTGTTCAACAAGGTTTATCCTGAACAGATAGCTGTATGTTAATGCTCGAAAGCTTGTAGATATAAGCATTATCAAATCGTTGATATTGCTAATGATGACGACAAAGATAATGGAAAAGATGATAATGATATTTCGGTAGATGCAGGTGACTAAACTGATGATGATTCTATGGATTGACCTTATGTGTGACCTTAAAATGTGGTGATGCGGTTGTTAAATTAAAAAAAAATTAGAAATCTAGAAACCCTGACAGTTTTGTGTGTTTTAATATGTGAGTTATTTCATGAATGCGATGTATAAATTTGTGAGAGAATCGTGCATTTCTGATTGCCTATGTTTGTGTTTGTCGTTGATTCTATGTTTTTGTTTCTTACCTTTAAATTTTTTTCCAACAGGCTTTATATACTTATGCTATATGTTTCAATGTGAAAAAATATACCATTTAATCAAGAAAATTAGTACGTATGCTTCTTTTCATTCAAAATCCTGACTTTTGGAAATTGACTCTCTCCCTTTTTTTCTTGGTCCTCTACGATTTAAAAATTAATTAAAAATTAGCCTGCGTTTTAATAAGATATGATGTGTTCCATTTAATAAAAAGTATAGTACTGAATACTTGGTTATTTTTACATTTTTCTGTAATAATGTGCAAAACAAAACTTTTGATATACCCTGAAATAAGTCCCCTTTTAACCCCTTTTGGACACTTTTTCAAAAGTCTAACACCTCTTAAAATATTCTTCAGATATTACTCTTTAAATTTATGCAAAAAAATTGCAGTACCCTGGGGTGTAACACAGAACTGAATTTTTGCCCTACCAGCTGATGGACTATTGCAGTATTAGTTGTGATAAACTTTCTATTTTCTGAGGCCCCATCAAACTTATTAAGCAAAGACACTCCTTCCCAAAAAGATGACCTGATTTGAAAACTAGATTTTTCACAGCTATATATGCACATGGATAATTAAAATTTGAAAAATAAACTTTTAAAGAAAAATTGTAAAATGTATCACTCCAATCCAGATCATTTGTTTACCATGTATCAATACTATGAAGGTCATAATTGCATTTATTTAAATACATAGGGGTCATTCTCAGTTATTCAGCATTTTTTTATATACCTTGGTGAAAAATATAAATGTTGGCTTTTGGTCCATTTTTTGGTCTCAAATAAACACTAAAACATTGATCTTTATTGTTCTAATAATAAAAAGATAGTTCAGTATGTGGAAATATATTTTAATTGAATTTTTATAACAGTAGTCCCTCTGTGTTTTGGATGTTATATATTTTTCATTGACAGTATCATATATGCATTAAATGTACAATTTCAATAGAATAATTCATATATTTTAGATAAAGAAGTTAATATCTTTAAAATTAAAATCATTTATCAACTGATATTACAATAGAAAGGGAGTAATTATGTATAATTTGTTTCTGTGGATCTGACTCAAAATTCATACATTAAAAGTTTAGTTCAACAATTTGTGTGTCAATTATTTTTAAAGGAGAATTCATAAGATTTTGTTGTGGTTATTCATTAAACAGATACATTGGTATTTTCAAATAAATACTCATTATTGCATATACTTTTTTTACGGAATTATTATTGATGTTACATTTTTACAATTGACAAAATGGAATTTGTATAACATCCAAAACATAAAAAATATCACCACTACTAACATTTTGTATTGTTTTGCAATTGTTTTATTGTTCTAATTAATAGACAGATCATATAGATGCATCTTGCATTCAAAAAAATTATAGAACTAGATTCTACTGGCTGCTGTGACTTGAAATCAATAGATTTTTTGGGTCAAAGAATGCAATTTACAGAAAAGTGGACAGAAATCCAAGTATGCCAAAACTCCACGCATTTGTTGCAAGGTGGAAGATATTGGTTACTAATGTTATTAACATGATTAAGAAAATTGACTATAGGAACATTTTAATCATCGTGTTTGTCATAAATTTTGGTATTTAACCTACCATCAGAAGTCATTTCGAGAAAAAGGTCTAAATATGAAGCAGATGTAATTGTGTCAGTAGTTTAGTCAAAAGTGTCCCAATATGTACAGTTTGTTAATCTTGTGACTGTATTGACACCAACTCTTTTCTTCTAACAGTTTTTTTTTAAAGAGCTTATTAGATCAACACATTTAACGGTAAACTATTAAAAGATCTTAAATTGAATAAGAATGGAAATGGGGAATATGAGACAACAACCTGACCAAGACGTACAAAACAACTCAAGGCCACCAATGGGTCTTCGACATCAAGAAATTCTGCACCCAGAGGAGGTCTTTAGCAAGCCCTGAAATCCTAATGTATACTAGATCAAGAAAATGGACACAACTCTACACTTCCAAACACAAGAGATGATCTGAATGTAAAAAAAAAATATATGCCACAACACCAATTTGTAATTAAGCCACAGTTATTCAAATTATAATTATTTATTAAAACAATTTCAAAGTTTATTCTGCTGTCTGCTGTTTTTTTCCCCACTGTTTCTCAGTTGTATTTATCTCAAAGATCTGAAAAGAAACAATTAAAGTTAAATTAATGTTATACATCATTTAGAATTGAAATAATGAAAATGTTTAATAGTGTTCTTGTTGAAAACAGCATTTTGAATAAGTTCCATATTATTGAATGTCTACATTCTCATTTTTATTGTTTGTTAAATTGCATGGTATGAAAAACTTCAGTGATTAAAAACAAAACTTGTTACCACATCCAAAAGACAGGAACTTGTGACAATTTCCTGTTTTCTTGTTTATTGTTGAGTTAACATCTATCTATATATATATATATATAGGCTGTGTTCTTTTACAAAGTGTTCACTAACTTTTTTCTGTCCTGGGCTATTATGATTTTGTGAGTTTGAAAGATGCTCTTTTGTCAATGATTAGTCATTTTGTTGTATTGAAAGAAAACACAAACGATAAAAAAAAACATATAAAACGTAGGTTACTTATTCTCTCACACTATTAATTCAAGACCTATATAATTTTGACAGTTACTTGTTTTCTGATTAGTTTATTGTTTATTAAGCATATAAAACATTATCTTGTTATTTGAGAAACAGGGTACTGTAACTAGAATATCATTACCTTTAAATACATAAAAAAATCTCTGACGGCCACACATGGCCAAATCTGGTGCGGAGATTTTTCTTATTACATCATCTGCAATACAGGTATGTTGTGTTTCCTGCAGACACCAATTATTGTTGCCAGGAACATGATGATAATATATAAATAACATATAGCTGAGAGGGTGATAGAGCAGATTGGTACCCCGAGAAAACATTGTCAACCGCGGCGAAGCCAAGCTTGACAATGCCTTTTCGAGGGGTTCCAATCTGCTCTATCACCCTCTCAGCTATGTGTTATTTAATTTATTATACTGAATGTTCTGTTATTACTGTCGATTTTTTAAAATTCAAAGTAATAAACTGTGACATCTTGTACATAACCATCCGTATTTAATAAAGCGCACACTTGATCAAACGTCTCCGTGAAGGGTAATAGAGTATTTGCCATAGGATAGTGTCGTATTGAAGAAAGCGCACACTTGATCAAGCGTCTCTGAAGGGTGATAGAGTATTGGTCATAGGATAGAGTCGTATTTAATAAAGCGCACATTTGATCAAGCGTCTCCATGAAGGGTAATAGAGTAAATTGACACCCTCGTATTAGCCAATCAAAATCTGGCATTTTTACATGAAGTATAATAATATGAAATATATGGCCACTGATGTACCTAGACAAAAAGAATGTATTTCTGAATGTTTGTTTAAAACAATATATTTTTTTTAAATATTTATAAACAAATGAAAGTAGAATGCTAAAATATTTAACAAGAAATTATTATATGATTTCAGCTTTCCAATTGTGAACTTTCCATTTCTATGTAGCAACATTCCAGCAGCACCTGCGTACGGAGTATATATCTCCCAGTTGAAGTTGAGGTCATCTCTTCGTAAGTTTTACGGACGCAATCACGAGTTGGTTGACCGTTATGGAATATCCGTATCACAGATGAAAGTGGATATGTTCCAAATGTCGTTACAACAAACGGTTCCCTTTTTCCCGAATATGACCTACCCAATTAGACTTAATACCGGATGTATACTTGCTGAGCTACACGACGGCTGCCACATGTGGAGCAGGATCTGCTTACCCTTCCGGAGCACCTGAGATCACCCCCAGTTTCTGGTGGGGTTCGTGTTTCTCAAGTCTTTAGTTTTCTGTGTTGTATTTTGTGTTCCGTTGTTTGTCTGTTTATCTAAAAAAAAATTTAACTACGACTTTGTCAGTTTATAAATTTAACTTATGAGATTGAACGTCCCTTTGGTTTTTCGCTCCTCTTTTATATATCATTAGCATGAAGTTTTCAATTCATTGAGTTATTTTGTTTTGTATAAAATGGGAATATTGGAAGTATGGCTGCTTGTATGTTCCAGTGTAATGAAACATCTTAACCAATCAAGAAATAATATTCATGATCATAATTTAAAAAAAATCAATTCTGTAAATAAAAAACCCCACAATAAATCAAAATTAACAAGAAGCTAAAAAACACTCTCTCTTGTGGAAACTGTTTCATTTTGGGAAGAAATTGAGAAAAAAAATATAACTTGTAATTAGAGAGGTATGGACTAATCAATGACTTAATGATTTGAGGGCCTTGACTTAAGATTTCCATCAGTTTTGCTATTAACAGTTTAACTGTAGGTATTATATTCTCTATGGAGATAACACTTACTCAGTCAGAATTTATTTCTGTAGATTATCTTTTACAAGATTTGAAAATTAAAAAACTAAACCATGCAAATATTAACAAAATTCAACCAATACACTTACTGATGTACCCATATTTTGACTATTTTATTAATTGTGACTGTTTATTTAACGCATCATGTAAATATAACGAAATTTGATGAGACTGTTATTAAAGTGAGAGGGATAGCGCTGTAGAACCAGGTTTAATCCACCATTTTCTACATTTGAAAATGCCTGTACCAAGTCAGGAATATGACAGTTCTTGTCCATTCGTTTTTGATGCGTTTTGTTATTTGATTTTGCCATGTGATTATGGACTTTCCTAATTGATTTTCCTCTGAGTTCAGTATTTTTGTGATTTTACTTTTTACAACAGCAGGAAATTGTTTTGATCTATGTTGCACCAGAACATGGACCCCATTGTTATACCTTGAAACACATACACATATACTATTATTAAATTGAAAAAGAATGAATCAATGAAAACTTGTTTAAAAGACACAACCTTGTACTTTAATATTATTCCTTAATTCGAGCATCACTGATGAGGCTTGATTTATAAAATATCAAAAACTTTTAATTACCAATCGTGACTTATTCTCGATTGTGACTGTTTTGCTGAATGTGAATTCGCATTATTATAAGACGTGTGACGGTACTTGTCTATCCCAAATTCATGTATTTAGTTTAAATGTTTAGTTATATTTGTAATTCTCATCGGGTTTTGTCAAATGTGCTGATTTCTTTTTTATTATATTTAGGAGTTACGGAAAGAAAAATTAATCACCGCCTTTGTTAATTATATTTAATTTTGTACGATAATTTACGTTTGAAGTTGGATTCAAAACAAACTGGACATATATATATATATATTATAGTTAATTGCTATTATTAAGTATTGCGATATGCATTGTTTAAATGTAATATCAGTATTTAGTTCTAATATAATCTTAAATCAATCCTAATTCTATCTTACTTTTGAATTATAGTTTTTCATATATGACGCCATGCTGTTTCTATATTTCATAAATTCAAATGTGGCGTAATGTTTGTGCCTTTTCGCCATCGTATGTGACGTCATTTTAAAATTTATGATTTACTGCGTTTAGGCCTGAACTGAGTCGGGTGTGTCTATTCTGTGTTGGTCTTAGCATTATGTATTCGGGTTTAGTTTTCAGTTATTAGTTAATACTTCAGTTTCATTATGTATATCTCTTTCATAATACAATTTACTGTTTATATTAGCATTAATTGTTTTAAATAATAAGGATGTTCTTATCCCAAGTAAACAAACTGCGCCGTAAAATGTTTAATTTAATGGAAAATTGACCATTATTTTATTCTTGCCATTTGCACATAGATGGAGATAAGCCTTAGTTTGCATTAACTAATTAGTATCAATGGTACAGTTATTTTTTTCCTATTCAAAATGTGCAAGTATAATTCTTGATAACAACCCAGTTTTAAAGTAATTTTTTTAACCACCCTTTACCTGTTCTTTCCATTACAGGGCTGGACGGCAGTTTTCTATTCTTCATGAAGGTTCTGGGGACAGCACAGACGCTAGGATTGCTCTTCAAAGAAAACCCTTATATCTTCAAGATTTATCAACTGATGATTCTGATTTTGTTAATCTGCAAATTGCAAACACAAGCAAGAATTTGGTTAGCGTTGGTGTTCAGACAGACACTGTTGTTTTCATCTCATCAGACGAAGAAGCTGCAGCATTTCACCAATGGCAGCTAAGTAAAACATCTTCAACAGGAGCAATTATAACTCAAACTTCACTTCCAGAATTAAAATCATCAGCTCAACAAACAGAGGATTTAGACAAAACTCTTGACCAGCCCCAAAAGAAGTATCCACCAAAGGCAAAAGAAAACTGTATCCAATGTCTCCAGTAATAACCATAGTCAATGAGAAAGCAATAAAACAATATCAAGACAACACCCAATGCAACAAATAAAGATACCGATTTGATAGACATTTCATATGATCATGATGATAAAACAACAACACAAGACATCCCAATTGCCAGTAATTATGACTCTCTAGACATTTCACTTGCAACAACAACACACGACAACAATGTTGCTAAAAGAATCGACAACCAAAACCTTCAGTAGATTTTGTATCTGCATTATTACACGAGATAAATCCAGATGACATTGTCATTGTTCAATTATCGGAAGATAAAGAGCAAAACCAGCCTACCATAACACAGTTTTGTCCACCTGTAAATGATCTACAACCTTTTAATATTTTAATATAGATACACCAAATAACCAGCCATCATTTAACAACTTGATCTCTACCATACCCACATTTCAGTCAGCTTACAAAACATGGAAACCGTGTTTTACAGGCAACATTCTAAAATTAACATCGGCTTCCGACTTATTAACAATGTTCAGCAACCAACATGCCGTTTTTAAGAGTAGGGATGACTGCCATGTTGGAAGTTCAAGCAGACAGTTGTAGTGCTGGTTATTCCGCTTGGAGGCTAGCCAAGAAGCTATACACAGTTGACCAATTAAATGGGACAAATTACAGTGGCAAAAAGAGAAAGATAGCTTTTATACCAAAAAGAAAAAAATGCCATTGAGCATGCCATTATTGATTGTTATGGGCCCAATCCCGAAAATCTGACACATGGAATGATAGCCATCAACACCGGTATAAGGAACATGTGTAGAAAAACAACAAAGCCAGCAGCTAAACACAACAAATAATTAATTGACCGAGGAAGTGAACAAGGTAAAATAATTTTAATGCATATCTTATTATATTGACTTTTAAACTGGAATAAAACAATTTTTTTTTTATCAATTATAGCAAGGTGTCTAGGTCAAACGCTGTATATAGAATTTTTCAACTGATTTCACCAGTAGATAGGATAACATATTCTGATTTTAATTTAAATGTAATGGGTGAACAACCGAAATTTGATTTGATATTCTTGTTCAAAGAAAACATGACAACTTATTTTTTAAATCTTTAAACATTGATGTTGTAAATGGAGTTTTTTTCTGTATCTTCTCTAATAACAAAAAAAAAAACACCCTTTATAAAGAAAAGCAAACACGTTTTCAAAGTTGTATTTTTTGTGTGTTTTACGTTGATGACAAGTCTTGTAGCTCTTATCCTTACAACCTTGAAATACCAGTAGTGTGAATATGTAAATTATCATTTTTTCACCATGTGGAAAGATAAAGGAAAAAAGGGGCGTCATGCCCTTTAGCGCATGCTTATATAATTTTTTTTAGGTCCATGAATTTTGTTCATCATTTTTGCTGGAAATCTAAAGTCTCCAAGAACATTTGTGTCCTATTGAGTACGGGAGCTGGCTTAAACATAATTTTGATATAACTTTTAATTTTGCAAAATATGATTTGTCAAAAGCTGCCACTAGACAGAAAAATACTTTTGACAACGGCATTAAACATAGCAACTATGAAATATGATGTTTTGTGTTTATAAAACCACATTTAGCTTCTTTTGATTTAAAATCTGTTGCTCAAGTTAAAACTTGCAATGTCCTCCATGGGAACTTCCAAAACCAAAAATGATATTTGAATTTGATCTCCGTGAACTTATAGATTGGCGTATATCTATAAAATATGGTCGATTTCTAAAATTATCAAATAAATTGTAAAATTTAAAGTCAAATGTAGAATCCCCTCATCCACAGACTCTTGTACATCAGGGACTTCTAGACTGCTAGGCCCAGACACATATTCCTCTTCGGCTCTATTTAATTTCTTTTTCTGCGGGCCACATGTTTCGATGGTCTCCCTGGAGGTATAACCCAGGTAAACGTCTCGGGACAGATCCCTAGCTTCGTCTACTGGTTTCTTGTGAGTACTCTGAAGATGAATAAGTAAACACTCCCTTCGGAAAAACATGCGGTCACAGTTTGGCTCGTTACAACCAACATACCTCACATTGTTGTTATGTACAGCATTTATGTGTCTTTTCAAATTCACCCCAAGGGTGACTGGGGGATAGAAATATGGTCGCTTGGTCTTCTCCCGACCGACAGTAAAACGCTTGCCGAAGTGGGGCGTCCGTTTGGCTGTGCGGGATGTATCAAGTTCGCAGTCACGTCCGGTCAGAAGGGGGACGTTAAATCCGATGTCTCGTGTAAAGAGAGTGCCACGCTCTTTGCACGTTAAGAACCCTTGCAACAACTCTTTGAGGGGTCCGTAGGTGGCCTGTTGCAAGGCAAAATTTGTGTCCTATCCATATACCATCTTTTTCCGGTGGCAGTCCAAATTTCACCGACCATAATCCTTGAATGGCCTCTATTGTATCAATCTACCTACTGTTTTTATTGTGAACTTGTTCTCGTACTGAATATGCATGAAATATTTGCCACCGGACGTTAAGCAACTAACAATCAATCAATCTTTTCAAATTCCTCCTACTTTGAGTCACAATAATTACATAATCACTTCTGGCATTTTGTATAAAGAATAAATATCCAAAAACCTCATAGGTTTGTTAATAGTTCTGGTTCTCGTATTTGTTGATGCGGAAATGGTCATGTGATTTCTAATTCGCGCACTTTGTCGGGTACCTGATTCCTGGATTCCCAAATTAGTCAGGCACGTATCAGAATGATTTTCGCCATCATTTGCCGAAACCGGTATTATTTAAGGCGGACATATTTCTTTTTCTCCTTTAGTTCTTGGTGGATTTTCATAATCGACATCGGCTGTAACATTGGCATAATCCGGGAATTCAACAGGGTATGGCTCGGGCTCATCAGGACGGGCGTTTTGTTGATTACACCAAACATTTTTTTAGATCCCAAATATGGTTTTAAAATATCACCATGAGTAGTTGCTTTTGGAGAATTCTTAGCACACTTCACTTTAAACTTGATGTCAATAAGCTTTGCAGTTCTTATTCAAGGTCGAGTCCTATGACAGCAATTTTGAGCTTAATCCCTGGAATTTTGGTGTTCGATGTTACATTTTTATAAATTTCATGTTTACAAAATTTTTGAATTTTTGGAAAAAGTAAGAATTTTCTTATTCCAGGCATAGATTACCCTTAGCCACATTTGGCACAACTTTTGGAATTTTGTATCCTCAATGCTCTTCAAATCCTTCCTAAAAAAAGAGGTACTATAAGTTCCGACAAAGGCCTGACAAATGAAGACGCCCCTTATCTATAAAATTCAAACTACTGTTCCGACAAAGGCCTGACAAATGAAGACGCCCCTTATCTATAAAATTCAAACTACTGTTCCGACAAAGGCCTGACAAATGAAGACGCCCCTTATCTATAAAATTCAAACTACTGTTCCGACAAAGTCTGACAAATGAAGACGCCCCTTATCTATAAAATTCAAACTACTGTTCCGACAAAGGCCTGACAAATGAAGACGCCCCTTATCTATAAAATTCAAACTACTAAGTTAATTGACCTAAACAACGAATGGGTTATTTTTAAAATCCACCCCTGGCTATTGGGTCTCTTATTTATGTTTTTCCTTTCCCTTAAAACATTGCATATACAAAATAAACCACTGAACTATTTGCCTTGAACAACTAAACAATTTTTTTCTTAATTTTCGGTACTCAGCATTATCCTAATCTTAAATCACAAAAAACTAAATTTACTTTAAATAATCAATGCGATGCTTGTGTAAAGAGAAACTAACATTTGCATATCATAGATTTTTGAAAAAGTCGATTGGAACAATTAGTAATGTAGAAATGACAAAAACAAAATAATTGTTATAAATGCATTACAGCTTATTTCCTGCAGCTTGTAGAGTATAACTTTAGCTGGCTGGCTTGCTTGCTTTGTTTGTATAAAGGTTAGCTTAAACATTGTACAGCCCTTGGATGGTGTAAACTTCCCAAAAAAACGTGTATGGTGTAATAGTGTATGGCATATGGTGCAATGGTGTATGGTGTAAGGGGAATGGTGTATGAGGAATGGTGTGATTGTGTAACGAGCGATCGGGAATGGTGTGAATGAACGGTGTACAACATTTCATTGGTTGAAAACGAAGTTATTTTTATCTTAATTTTTCGGATTGTAAACATAAACAATAATAATAATCTTAATAATTGAAATTTAATTGCGTTATGGGTAATTTATGATCGTGTAGATAGAATGGGGAATGGTGTATCATGTAATGTGTATGGTGCAAAGGTGTAACGTGTATGGTGTAATGGTACAAGGTGTATGGTGTAATGGTGTATGGTGTTAGTGGGAAGTTTACACCATCCAAGGACTGTAATTAAGAACGACATCTGCAAACGATATAGATATGCATTATTAAACAAGTATATATTATATTTAAATTGATTTTTAAACGTTATCCCAATTACAATTGTCAATATACAAAACAAACAAGCTTACCAAAGTCTTACCCTGCATGCATTATGAAATTAGCTGTTACCATGAATGAAGCTTCTCCACACTGCAAAAATAGTATTGAAAATAGTATACTAGTAAATAGTATAGTATGTCATGTAAAATTAAACGCATAACTTTTCTTTAAAGTCTATCATTTGTAGAAAGAAAGTGGGTGCAGGTGAAATAAGATCTTCCACATTACGTAAACGATAACCAATGTTGTTATGCATTTATCTTATTCAATAAGTAAGATCTCAGTTTTAAAGAAGCAATATCAAATTCTATAAAATTTAAATGGAAACTTTATTTATTAAAGGTGACAAAAAGTGTGATCAAAACTTTAATGAGCCCAAACTAAAACAATCTGAGTATAAACATCATTTTTAGTCACTTTCATCATCAGCATCACAATCAGTGTCAAAGCTCTCTATGCCGGTAGCACATTTCAAAGCTGCATCAGCAAGAAGATTCATAGACGACTTTGAATGTGAGTGAACTGGTGCTGAAGGTTCCCTTTTTAAGGAGATATCGTTACCAAAAACACTTGTAGGTGCCGATGACGTCGGAGTACTAGTATGTGTGATCATAGATTGAAATGGCGGTGGATATTGCCACGGATAACTTGGGAAATATGGCATTATTTGCGGATAAAATTGCTGAATTGGAAATTTCATCTGATGAATGACAGGAAACTTTTTGTCATCTTCATCTTTTCTTTTAGTTGTAAAAGAAGGGCGTACTTCCTTGGATCGATTTGCCATATCTTCCAGTTTGTCTTTAAAATCGTTGCCGCGATCTTCTGGTACAAGAACATTATATCCTGTCTTTCATTAGTTTTGCTCCGTCTTGATATTTTGTTGGGTTTGTCTGTCTCAGTCTGCTCCTCATTGAGGACATAAAATCTGTTTTCTTTACACCCATGAAGGATTCAAGTTGATTTTTTTCTTCGTCAAGCTTTCGGATCTTTTGCTTTAGCTGCAAAATTTCTCTCTGTTTAGTTTTCTTTTCTTGCAGATACTCGGGATGCTTGTCTGCTTGGCCACATAGGTGAATGCTTGCACAGGGATAGTTGGTACAAGATTTGTTGTTCTTATTATTGTCGGCTTTGTGCCCAGTTTGGTGGCAGTTGGTGCACCTCCTTCCATCCTTTTCCCTCTCAGAAAGAATAATTGTAGAGTATACTGCCTCTGCCAAGGTTAACTTTCTCTGAATCTTTTTCACTGATTCTTTTGAGGACTCAACAATGTTGTTAAAACTTGGTTTCTGAAGCCCCATTTGAAAGTTATTCGGTGAAATGTCCATCAAATTTTTTAAGGCATTTTGCAGTTGCCTTCTTCTCCCAAGTAACAGTTGAATATTGGCTTGCTGGAACATTTGTTTTAGATCATCAATATCAATGCACCTCAAACTTCCAATTGTGTCAAAACCGTTGCTTTTCATTCGGGCTACAAGCTCAGCTGTTAGCACTTCTTCCACCAAAGCTAGCACACCAACTGCGTCACAACAAGGGAGTGAACATTCATGGTGGGGGAGGAAAATGTAACAGATGATTTGGCGCTAGAGGGCCAAAGATTCATTGAACTCATTAAGTGGAAATTTGTCATCATCTTCAATTCAAAGATGTGGTAGAAGTTTGCAGGGCTGCAATGACCTTATTGACAGCTACACAGAAGGTTTGCAGCAATATTTTGGAAGACCATCAAACTCGAAACCATCTATTCAAAAGGACATCAACTCTTTAGGCCGATGTAATCATGTTGTTACTGCAGTTCTTTTTTTGATCGATCAACACTACAAGGAATATGGGAATGATGCACAAGCATTTACCAGTAAACGCTGTGAGTGGAATAAGAGAAAACGTAGCCACTAGAACACGGGAATAGTCAGTGAAACAGCATATACTTCATATCAACCAACAGATATAAAACTTTCAGATTTTGATCCCGGCCAGAGTCGATCAGAAGAGCAAATAATGAGAATCTTAACTGTTAAGTGACGTAGTTAAGTAACTGAAGTTAACTGAAAACAACTTACCAAGACTATAAAATGTCCAAAGATAGAGAGAGAACTGTACGTTCCCAAGTAGATGATCTTTTCAACAATATAAAAGGGGAAAAAGTCCATTATCAATCGGCAAGCATATATATGATAACAAATACAGAATAACAAGCTGAATCTCATAAATGGCATGGACACCGATGGCTTAGGATAACTGCGTCCACAGCCAAACAGGCCAACAGTGAAAAGATTTAAAGCCTTTATTTGCAACTCAGTTACGGAATAAATCAGTATAGCTCATCAGCTAATGTAGTAGAGAATGAAGACCAGACTACATCTTCTTTATGCAACTAAAAACCGCATATATTTAAAGTTGAAAAACTGGATTTTGGGTTTTGTGGCCAAAACTAGGACTTGTTGCTGATCCATTAGAGGTCCTCAAACATGGTCTTGAAAATAAATGTCTTGGGATATTTAGAGAAGTAGCACCTAAGGAATTGTTTGGGAAACTTGATAAAACGGAAGTTGAAAGAAGTGATCTGTACGTTTTTTGTTTTGGCATTTCTCAAAGTGACAATACTTCACTTGAACTTAAAAGCCATATCTACTACTTCCAGATCCAATTTTAGATGGTTATAACTGGGCGCAACTGGTGTGACTTTGAATTATGGTCACCTGTTTGACCTCCAAATCAGACGTGATGAACAATTCATTATACATATGTTGTGAAATGATACAACACTAAAGTATGAAGTTGTTGCACCAGTCATTTTTGAGATGAGAGTTCCAAGAAACCTGAATCAAATTCTTTTAAAACGATAAATGACAATAAAATAACTCTGTATATCATATACATGTTTCTACTTCTGAATTTTGTTTCTTCTTTTTTTGTGTATATATGGTCGTAAATGCATACCATTTTCCACTTTATACATGAATAAAATGTGCCACTGGGAGTTATGCAAATATATGAGTCCTGAATATCCATGAAATATTTGCCACTGGGAGTTGAGCAATAAGGAATTAATCATGGAACTCGGATATAAATTTAATCATTGTAAGTTTTTACATAACAATCCGCAAATCAGTAATATATTTCTTGAATATGAAAATAAAAAGTTATCAGCAATTTTAGAAAGAAAGTTGCCGATCGTATTTGCGAACATCATGGCACTTAATTTCATGGAGGTGAAAATAAACATGAAATACTAGTACAATTTGTACTCGATGAAAAAAAATTAGTGTTGCTATAATAACACATTCACAAAATATGATCCAGTCGACTAAAATGCATTGAAGATTCCTTATTTGGAAATTTGGAAATTAATTTGCAAATTGCAAACCAACAAAGACCAGGTGGTATGGCAGTGGGACGCCCGATATCAATCAGTGAAATTAAAGTGACCAATTATAAATCTTCCAATATAATAATGAGGCCCCTCATGGGGGGGGGGGGGGGGTCCTAGTAATCACATAATCACCATTTTTTTGCCAATATAATCACATAATCATTAAATATTTGCTTATCTTTAGTAATCAAATAATCATAAACTAAAAATACAGTCCTAGGTAATCAAATAATCAAGAAATATTTGGCTTAATAATCAAATAATCATTAAAAAAACGGCCAAGTAATCACATAATCAAAAACCCCATGAGGGCCCTCAATAATGCATTCTAAGGCTGTGTACCAGTTGCAACGTTTAAATGAAGTTCCCTACTTTATCAATTTTGAAAATGATACGGTAAAATTGCTTGTAAAGAAGGGAACATTACAAGACGAATGACAAAGATATGTTTCAACATCCTGTGTGACTGTATGAGAGAAAAATCTTGAAACATTATCATAATGTATCATGTATAAGCCATTCGAGTACTAAGATTGAAATATATTTTTCAGCTACCTGTGTGACGTCAAAAAAAATAATTTGTAGGTTTTGTGTACGTTTGAAAGGAAAATTTTCGAATATGCTGTCACTTGGATGAAAAATTTTGTCCTGCATTTTTATTTTAGTTGTAATCTCTGTCCTGCCTTTTCAATTTTCACACTATCCGATCCAGCTTTTTTTTCCGACGTAGTCGGTATAGTTACGGTTTGTGCACTTTGAACTTAAGGACGCTTAACTATGGCAACAGATTACGCATGCTCGAAAATCCTTTCTGTGATTGAACAAATTGCTGTCAAAGTGGGGGATTTGGTTGTGTTTGAAAAACGTTGAAAATTATATTGTGATGGAAAGCAAGTGAAAAACTATAAATATTTGAACTAGATTTTACAAAGATTTATATTTTTATTAAAATAATTGTTACACCAATAGCTCTTTGGATCCATGACAGCTGTTTATTCGGGACAATTATATAATTTTTCCATGACTTTTAGAACGCACCTACGCATGTGAAATTTCTGCGGGGCTTTGGTGAATGTAAACAGAAAGATACTACTTATACTACAAATAGTTTCGAGCTTTGTTAACTATGAATTAAAGTTTAAAGTAACCAGTAGTAAATATATATTTGTTTCTTGTTATTTTCACTGGATTGTTTGACAGATAATTCACTGTGATGCATGTACTACAAGAATACAGTGATTAAAATATATGTGTAGGAATTCATTCATTATTATTATAAAGGAGGTAGGAAGTATACATTATTCCTACTAGGATATTACACTGTTTTATTGGAAATGTTTATCAACAGTTTGACAGGTGAAATTCTACACATGTATTCTATTCAAAACTTGAATGTTGTTTTGTTTACTTTTAGCAATAAAATGAAAGTGTTATCATGTTCGACATTATTTCCAATTCTTTATTTTCCCCAAGGGCGACTGGGGTATAGAAAAATGGTCACTTTGTCTTTTCCCGACCGGCAGTAAAACGCTTGCCGAAGTGGGAAGTCCGTTTGGCTGTGCGGGATGTATCAAGTTCGCAATCACATCCGTTAATCTACAAAAACGCATTGATAATCGTGACGTTACAAGCGAAATTCATTTAATAACAGTATATTGGTGAAAAATACACTGGCTATCAACCGATCAAAATCCAGGATCATTACATAAGGTGTAATTAATTAAAAAAGTCTATTTCAAACAAGAAAAAAAATGTAAATTTTAGGGTTAGTATGCTTAGGTGGATTGTTTTAAAAAAACTTAATACTTAAAAATGTTTAAGGCAAATAGAAAATTGATTGATTCATACCTTGAATGAGGTGGATTCCATTTGGAAACTTGGTTTTTCAGTATTTGTTGCAGCTAGCATTTGCTTAGTTCCTTTAACTTCGTTGGTCAGTGCCTCTAATGAAATGAAATCTCAAACAACTAAATGTCGTTCTTAAATTGTTGATGTAATTAAAGATCAAACATTTACAACGCATGGCATTCTTGACCTTGACATAATTTTAAAGAAACAAATTCCTATCTCTATCTGCATATATGGCAAGCCATTCTCGTCAAAACTATGTTTGAACCATTGCACACTGAGATTTAAAAACTTTAAAACACACACTGAGAATTATAAATTACACACTGAAAATTCATAAAGACGTACTGAGACTATAAAAACAAAAAAACTCTCACTGAGAATTGAAAATTACACACTGAGAATCTTCATCATAAATCCGATGCTTCGTGTAATGAGAATGCTACACTCTTTAAACGTCAAGAACCCTTTTAACAATTCTTTGAGAGGTCCGTATGTGGCCGGTTGCAAGTTAAAATTTCCGGCTAATCCAAAATACCCTCATTTTCCAGTGGCAGTCCTAGTTTCCCCGACCATTACCCCGGATGTACTATTTGATGGCAAGACCTACTTATTGTTTTTATAGTTAACTTGGTTTCATACTGAACATGCATAAAATATTTGCCTTTGGACGTTAGGCAACCAACAATCAATCATAAAGTATTTGCCTTTGGACGCTAGGCAACCAACAATCAATCATAAAGTATTTAAATTCGGCAATGTTTGTAAAGAAAGTAAAAAAACCCATTTATATTCAAATAAAGATAAAATTTCAAAAGACAAAAATTTGACGCTACATTAGAGTGCCCGAAAATAACTACCCTCTTACATATATCCTTATTTATATTTACAAGTATAATCTTTGGAACATGACTGTAAAAAAGTCCTAGAGCTGACAAAATTTGATACTGATGGACGGACTGGTTGACAGACAGATCAAATTATGGTTGAACCATAATATCCAGGTATTGTATTAAATGAATGACATTTCAAGTAAATATTTATAATAAATTCTTCATTATGTCAATGGAACTGTTATTCATTCTTCATCTTTCGAGTGTTCACTGAAGGCTTTCACACTTTTCTGTGAAACTTTATGGTCTTCAAATACAAATTGTATCCCATTGATATCTCTTGAGGCAGCCAGTTTTAGTGGTTTAAGAGAAATACCCTCTTTCGCCAGTCTTACACAGATCAGCCTACTTACTGCCTTGCTCTTTAAAATATCGGAGTAAGAATCCAGACATTTTTGGTAAACAAATGCATACAAATCATCAGATTTGATGTGAGCCAATTTTATATCATATAAAGTATTCAAGGACTTAACATCCTCAATAGCATTGTGAGCCAAGCAAGTTTCTCCTAAAAAATGCTTCACAAGGGTTTCCTGTTTGAAGTTTGGAATATCTAAATTCGAAACATATGCGTCGTTGTGGCGCTCACACGGCAGGGCATCTCCCCACGATATAAGGGGGAACACTTTTTCTTCACTTGAAGGTACATAGGCGTGAAGTTTGTCCAATATCTTGATGACTCCGTGTGTAGAAGACGGATTCTCATCATTAACTCCGATGTTGATCTAAAAACGTTTGCAAAATATTCTTTTCAAAAGTTAATTATCAGATAATAACTGAATAATTTCGTTAATGCACTAGGAAGTGACAATCAATCGAAGTACTATACTTTGGATTCAGCATGTCACAAATGTGTCAGTTGGGACATATGGGAAATACATAAATTTATTTCATATTTTATTCTCAATTTTCTATTTCACAAACATAAAGGGTAATTTGTACATTCCCCCCTTTCTTCTTGGAGAAATGGAATAGGATAGTATAACGTAAATGGTATGATTGCCTTTGACACAATTTTCATCTGGAGACGTAAAAAAAACCACATTCATACGAAATCATCAGTTTTATTTAAAAGACCCTCCCCCTTATTTGAGATTAATCAGCTTTATTTATTCTTTATTTGTTGAGTTAATGTTGAGCAGTCTTACAATTTTGCTTTTTCTGGTGCTTTTCTCCCATTCCTCGTGTTGAATGGCAGTGAAAGCAGCCTCCTCGTCTTCTTTGTACTTTACTAGGTATATCGAAATCACTCTTTCTACCATGACAGCCTTTCTGTCTTTTAGCTGTTGGAAATCCTCTTTAGATGGAAGAACAGTTGGTACTGGTATATCTATAGCTAACATTGTTTCATTGTTGGATAGGTTTACAGTGGGAATTCTGTTTTCGGCCATGTAGGCTAAATCCAAGTTGTGCATTACGTTTTTGTTATTCCTTGACTGGTGTCTTGCTGTTGTATTCTTACCAATATAGTCCCAGTAAATTGTATACCCTATAAAGCAAATAATCCATATAATCCCTTTTTAAATGTTGAAATATGGTACAAAATTGTATTTTGTCTCATTCCTTATGACTATAGCATTTCTTCGTGCATTTCTGTGTGAGTGTGACTAGACCTTAGATTTTTTTTATAGATGAGGGACACAACATACCAGAGAAACAGTCAAACTAGCAGATTGAAAACAAACTGACAACGCAATGGCTTTAAATAAAAAGACAAACAATAGTACAGCAAACACAGCATAGAACACTGAAGACTAAGCTACACGAACCCTATGAATTATTTCAGCAGTCATATCTGGACAACACAAAAGTGCATTTGATGATTTCTGAGGATATATAATTTTGCTTTTGTTAGACAATGCTTCTTTTTCTAACTGGGTTTCACATTGTCCTTGCAAGATGTGCTGATCTAGTGTTTCTTTTTTCTAAATTCACGGATGCAGTTCTCCAAAGGCCATATCAAACTTTGTTTGTGTTTTGTTGTTGGTCCTGGTATCACTTCAACCAAAATTGATATTTTTCAAAAAAATATTGACAAGTAACTACAAGGCCGATTTTTATAAAATAAATACCAAAAGATGTAAAAATGTTTCGAGTTTTATTGTTTATTTGGTTGTTACTTAATTCATGCTCATTTTTTTTCCGATGAGATAAACACATAGACAAATATTTCTGAAAAAGTTTGCTATGCATTCTAACCAAAATAAAATCGTAAAAAAAATCATTTGTGTTCTCCTCATCAGAAAATGAGCATAATAAAATTAAGGCTAATTAAACAATAAAACTTAAATCATTTCTACATCTTTTGGTAATTATTTTATAAAAATCGGTCTTGTAGTTTCTTGGAAATATTTTTTTTAAAAATATCTATTTTGGTTGAAATTATATTTTTCTGACCATGATATTTTATTTCAAACTATTTCCAGAAGAAAAACAAGTTCAACATAATATAATTATCACGTTCAAAAGATTGACTGTTCGATTGTTTTAAGTTACCACTTTGAAACGGGTAAAACAGCTTTAATATTTCTTATTGCTAGATATATATAGACTTGTGTAATGAATACAATCATGTGTGAGTGTGACTAGACCTTAGATTTTTTTTTTTATAGATGAGGGACACAAGATACCAGAGAAACAGTCAAACTAGCAGATTGAAAACAAACTGACAACGCAATGGCTTTAAATAAAAAGACAAACAATAGTACAGCAAACACAGCATAGAACACTGAAGCTACACGAACCCTATGAATTATTTCAGCAGTCATATCTGGACAACACAAAAGTGCATTTGATGATTTCTGAGGATATATAATTTTGCTTTTGTTAGACAATGCTTCTTTTTCTAACTGGTTTTCACATTGTCCTTTCAAGATGTGCTGATCTAGTGTTTCTTTTTTTTAAATTCACGGATGCAGTTCTCCAAAGGCCATATCAAACTTTGTTTGTGTTTTGTTGTTGGTCCTGGTATCACTTCAACCAAAATTGATATTTTTCAAAAAAATATTGACAAGTAACTACAAGGCCGATTTTTATAAAATAAATACCAAAAGATGTAAAAATGTTTCGAGTTTTATTGTTTATTTGGTTGTTACTTAATTCATGCTCATTTTTTTTCCGATGAGATAAACACATAGACAAATATTTCTGAAAAAGTTTGCTATGCATTCTAACCAAAATAAAATCGTAAAAAAAATCATTTGTGTTCTCCTCATCAGAAAATGAGCATAATAAAATTAAGGCTAATTAAACAATAAAACTTAAATCATTTCTACATCTTTTGGTAATTATTTTATAAAAATCGGTCTTGTAGTTTCTTGGAAATATTTTTTTTTTAAATATCTATTTTGGTTGAAATTATATTTTTCTGACCATGATATTTTATTTCAAACTATTTCCAGAAGAAAAACAAGTTCAACATAATATAATTATCACGTTCAAAAGTTCGACTGTTCGATTTTTTTAAGGTACCACTTTGAAACGGGTAAAACAGCTTTAATATTTCTTATTGATAGATATATATAGACTTGTGTAATGAATACAATCATGTGTGAGTGTGACTAGACCTTAGATTTTTTTTTTTATAGATGAGGGACACAAGATACCAGAGAAACAGTCAAACTAGCAGATTGAAAACAAACTGACAACGCAATGGCTTTAAATAAAAAGACAAACAATAGTACAGCAAACACAGCATAGAACACTGAAGACTAAGCTACACGAACCCTATGAATTATTTCAGCAGTCATATCTGGACAACACAAAGGTGCATTTGATGATTTCTGAGGATATATAATTTTGCTTTTGTTAGACAATGCTTCTTTTTCTAACTGGTTTTCACATTGTCCTTTCAAGATGTGCTGATCTAGTGTTTCTTTTTTTTTAAATTCACGGATGCAGTTCTCCAAAGGCCATATCAAACTTTGTTTGTGTTTTGTTGTTGGTCCTGGTATCACTTCAACCAAAATTGATATTTTTCAAAAAAATATTGACAAGTAACTACAAGGCCGATTTTTATAAAATAAATACCAAAAGATGTAAAAATGTTTCGAGTTTTATTGTTTATTGGTTGTTACTTAATTCATGCTCATTTTTTTTCCGATGAGATAAACACATAGACAAATATTTCTGAAAAAGTTTGCTATGCATTCTAACCAAAATAAAATCGTAAAAAAAATCATTTGTGTTCTCCTCATCAGAAAATGAGCATAATAAAATTAAGGCTAATTAAACAATAAAACTTAAATCATTTCTACATCTTTTGGTAATTATTTTATAAAAATCGGTCTTGTAGTTTCTTGGAAATATTTTTTTTTAAAATATCTATTTTGGTTGAAATTATATTTTTCTGACCATGATATTTTATTTCAAACTATTTCCAGAAGAAAAACAAGTTCAACATAATATAATTATCACGTTCAAAAGATTGACTGTTCGATTTTTTTAAGGTACCACTTTGAAACGGGTAAAACAGCTTTAATATTTCTTATTGCTAGATATATATAGACTTGTGTAATGAATACAATCATGAGAAAACATAATTAAGAATGCATAGACCAATTCGTGCAATATTGCAGAAATGTTTATATTTTGGTTAATTTAATGATTTGTTAAGGGGAAGTATATTAAAAGACTCAGTAATTAACAACTTGATTGAACCTGAAGCAATAGCATTCTTTTTATTGAATTCCTGGATTCCCGGTTCAAAACCTTCTAATCTATCTCTTTCATTATTAGAGTTTGATCTAATATTGTGGGCGTCGTTGTGGCGCTCACACGGCAGGGCATCTCCCCACGATATAAGGGGGAACACTTTTTCTTCACTTGAAGGTACATAGGCGTGAAGTTCGTCCAATATCTTGATGACTCCGTGTGTAGAAGACGGATTCTCATCATTAACTCCCGCACCCTTAGGCGTTCTTCAGCTACCCCCTAAAAAATATGTATACTAGTATAGTGATAATGGACATCATACTAAACTCCGAATTATACACAAGAAACTAAAATTAAGAAGCATACTAGACTAACAAAGGCCAAAGGCTCCGGACTTGGGACAGGCGCAAAATTGCTGCGGGGTAAAACATGGTTATAAGATCTCAACCCTCCCCTAAATTGAACCAATTTAGAACAGTAAACTCATAACAATACGCACATTAAAATTCAGTTCAAGAGTGGTCCGATGTATGAAAATGTAACAAAAAACATTAAAATTTAGATTTTTATTTTGTACATAGGTATCCACCAAAGATGAATAGCATGGACAGACAGAGAAGAAATGGCATTCACCCTCATGTTTGGTCTATTACAGGATACGCAAATAGGTTAACGTATTTTATGTTGGTATATAACTAGAGAATGGGCACATAGTTTTTATTTACATGATTTTGCCATGTGATTAGTCAGCAACCATTTGATTTTCTTGGGGGGCTTTCTTTGGAAAAAAAGTTTGTTTCTAGGTTTTTGTGAAAATATAATTTGTTTTGGACCCTGAGAAAAAAAAATGTTTGTTTCACCCTCAGCTGCCACTATACATGCTATATGTAATGGTAAAATTGAAAGAAAAAAAAATGTTTTCTGTTTGTCGCTAAAAACAGATTTGCACAGAACCCCCCCCCCCCTTTTCCCCAGAAAATCAAATGGTTGATAACTTTTTTGATAATTTTAGAAATCGACCATATTCTATAGATAATTATATTGACAGTAAAAACAGACCTGTCATTGGTTTAATAATATTTTTTCTACATTTGCCTATAAATTTGATAACCTTTTTAGATAGTTTTAGAAATTGACCTTTTTGATAATTTTAGAAATCGACCATATTCTATAGATAATTATATTGACAGTAAAAACAGACTTGTCGTTGGTTTAATAATTTTTATTCTGCATTTGCCTTTAAATTTGATACCTTTTTTTATAATTTTAATAATCGACCATATTCTATAGGTAATTATATTGACAGTAAAAACAGAACTGTCATTTGTTTAATAATATTTTTTCTACATTTGCCTATAAATTTGATAATTTTTTTGATAATTTTAGAAATCGACCATATTCTATAGGTAATTATATTGACAGTAAAACAGACCTGTCACTAGTTTAATAATATTTTTTCTGCATTTGCCTATTAATTTGATACCTTTTTTGATTATTTTAGAAATCGACCATATTCTATAGAGAATTATATTGACAGTAAAAACAGACCTGTCATTGGTTTAATAACATTTTTTCTACATTTGCCTATAAATTTGATAACCTTTTTAGATAATTTTAGAAATCGACCATTCTCTACAGAGAATTTTATTGACAGTAAAAACAGACCTGTCATTGGTTTAATAATTTTTATTCTACATTTGCCTATAAATTTGATAACTTTTTTGATAATTTTAGAAATCGACCATATTCTATAGATAATTATATTGACAGTAAAAACAGACTTGTCATTGGTTTAATAATTTTTATTCTGCATTTGCCTTTAAATTTGATACCTTTTTTTATAATTTTAAAAATCGACCATATTCTATAGGTAATTATATTGACAGTAAAAACAGACCTGTCATTGGTTTAATAATTTTTATTCTACATTTGCCTTTAAATTTGATACCTTTTTTGATAATTTTAGAAATGGACCATATTCTATAGATAATTAATTTGACAATAAAAACAGACCTGTCATTGGTTTAATAATATTTTTTCTACATTTGTATATAATTTTATACCTTTTTTGATAATTTTAGAAATGGACCAAATTCTATAGATAATTAATTTGACAGTATAAACAGACCTGTCATTGGTTAAATAATATTTTTTCTACATTTGTATATAATTTTATACCTTTTTTGATAATTTTAGAAATCGACCATATTCTATAGATAATTATATTGATATTAAAAACAGATCTGTCATTGGTTTAATAATATTTTTTCTATAAATTTGACCACTTTTTTGATAGTTTTAGAAACCGACCGTATTCTATAGATAATAATATTGAAAGTTAAAACAGACCTTTCATTCGTTTAATAATATTTTTTCTACATTTGTCTATAAATTTTATACCTTTTTTGATAGTTTAAGAATTCGACCATTTTCTATACAGAATGATATTGACAGTAAAAACAGACCTGTCATTGGTTTGATAATATTTTGTTGTACATTTGCCTATAAATTTGATAACTTTTTTGATAATTTTAGAAATCGACCATATTCTATTGGTAATTATATTGACAGTAAAAACAGAACTGTCATTGGTTTAATAACATTTTTTCTACACTTGCCTCTAAATTTGATAACCTTTTTAGATAGTTTTCGAAATTGACCGTATTTTATACATAATTATATTGACAGTAAAAACAGACTTGTCATTGTTTTAATAATATTTTTTCTACATTTGCCTTTAAATTTGATAACTTTTTTGATAATTTTAGAAATCGACCATATTCAATAGATAATTAATTTGACAGTAAAAACAGACCTGTCATTGGTTAAATAATATTTTTTCTACATTTGTATATAATTTTATACCTTTTTGATAATTTTAGAAATGCAACATATTCTATAGATAATTAATTTGACAATAAAAACAGACCTGTCATTGGTTTAATAATATTTTTTCTACATTTGCCTATAAATTTGATAACCTTTTCAGATAGTTTAAGGAATTGACCGTATTCTATACATAATTATATTGACAGTAAAAACAGACTTGTCATTGGTTTAATAATATTTTTTCTACATTTGCCTATTAATTTGGTACCTTTTTTGATAATTTTAGAAATCGACCATTCTCTACAGAGAATTATATTGACTGTAAAAACAGACCTGTCATTGGTTTAATAATTTTTATTCTACATTTGCCTATAAATTTGATAACTTTTTTGATAATTTTAGAAATCGACCATATTCTATAGATAATTATATTGACAGTAAAAACAGACCTGTCATTGGTTTAATAATATTTTTTCTACATTTGCCTATAAATTTGATAACTTTTTTGATAATTTTAGAAATCGACCATATTCTATAGAGAATTATATTGACAGTAAAAACAGACCTGTCATTGGTTTAATAACATTTTTTCTACATTTGCCTCTAAATTTCATAACCTTTTTAGATAGTTTTAGAAATTGACCGTATTTTATACATAATTATATTACAGTGAAAACAGACCAGTCATTGGTTTAATAATTTTTTTTCTGCATTTGCCTATAAATTTGATAACTTTTTTGATAATTTTAGAAATCGACCATATTCAATAGATAATTAATTTGACAGTAAAAACAGACCTGTCATTGGTTAAATGATATTTTGTCTACATTTGTATATAATTTTATACCTTTTTTGATAATTTTAGAAATGGACCATATTCTATAGATAATTAATTTGACAATAAAAACAGACCTGTCATTGGTTTAATAATATTTTTTCTACATTTGTATATAATTTTATACCTTTTTTGATAATTTTAGAAATGGACCAAATTCTATAGATAATTAATTTGACAGTATAAACAGACCTGTCATTGGTTAAATAATATTTTTTCTACATTTGTATATAATTTTATACCTTTTTTGATAATTGTAGAAATCGACCATATTCTATAGATAATTATATTGCTATTAAAAACAGATCTGTCATTGGTTTAATAATATTTTTTCTATAAATTTGACCACTTTTTTGATAGTTTTAGAAACTGACCGTATTCTATAGATAATAATATTGACAGTTAAAACAGACCTTTCATTCGTTTAATTATATTTTTTCTACATTTGTCTATAAATTTTATACCTTTTTTGATAGTTTAAGAATTCGACCATTTTCTATAGAGAATGATATTGACAGTAAAAACAGACCTGTCATTGGTTTGATAATATTTTGTTGTACATTTCCCTAAAAATTTGATAACGTTTTTGAAAATTTAAGAAATCGACCATATTCAATAAATAATTATATTGACAGTAAAAACAGACCTGTCATTGGTTTAATAATAATTTTTTCTACATTTGCCTATACATTTTATACGTTTTTTGATAATTTTAGAAATCAACCATATTCTGTAGAGAATTACATTGACAATAAAAACAGACTTGTCAATGGTTTAATATTATTTCTACATTTGCCTATCAATTTGATAACTTTTTTTATAATCTTAGAAATCGACCATATTCTATAGAGAATTATATTGACAGTTAAAACAGACCTTTCATTGGTTTAATAATATCTTTTTCTACATTTGCCTATACATTTGATAAACGTTTTGATAATTTAAGAAATCGTCCATATTCAATAGATAATTATATTGACAGTAAAAACAGACCCTATCATTAGTTTAATAATATTTTTTCTACATTTGCCTTTAAATTTGATAACTTTTTTGATAATTTTAGAAATCGACCATATTCAATAGATAATTAATTTGACAGTAAAAACAGACCTGTCATTGGTTAAATAATATTTTTTCTACATTTGTATATAATTTTATACCTTTTTGATAATTTTAGAAATGCAACATATTCTATAGATAATTAATTTGACAATAAAAACAGACCTGTCATTGGTTTAATAATATTTTTTCTACATTTGCCTATAAATTTGATAACCTTTTTAGATAGTTTTAGGAATTGACCGTATTCTATACATAATTATATTGACAGTAAAAACAGACTTCTCATTGGTTTAATAATATTTTTTCTACATTTGCCTATTAATTTGGTACCTTTTTTGATAATTTTAGAAATCGACCATTCTCTACAGAGAATTATATTGACTGTAAAAACAGACCTGTCATTGGTTTAATAATTTTTATTCTACATTTGCCTATAAATTTGATAACTTTTTTGATAATTTTAGAAATCGACCATATTCTATAGATAATTATATTGACAGTAAAAACAGACCTGTCATTGGTTTAATAATATTTTTTCTACATTTGCCTATAAATTTGATAACTTTTTTGATAATTTTAGAAATCGACCATATTCTATAGAGAATTATATTGACAGTAAAAACAGACCTGTCATTGGTTTAATAACATTTTTTCTACATTTGCCTCTAAATTTGATAACCTTTTTAGATATTTTTAGAAATTGACCGTATTTTATACATAATTATATTACAGTTAAAACAGACCAGTCATTGGTTTAATAATTTTTTTTCTGCATTTGCCTATAAATTTGATAACTTTTTTGATAATTTTAGAAATCGACCATATTCAATAGATAATTAATTTGACAGTAAAAACAGACCTGTCATTGGTTAAATGATATTTTGTCTACATTTGTATATAATTTTATACCTTTTTTGATAATTTTAGAAATGGACCATATTCTATAGATAATTAATTTGACAATAAAAACAGACCTGTCATTGGTTTAATAATATTTTTTCTACATTTGTATATAATTTTATACCTTTTTTGATAATTTTAGAAATGGACCAAATTCTATAGATAATTAATTTGACAGTATAAACAGACCTGTCATTGGTTAAATAATATTTTTTCTACATTTGTATATAATTTTATACCTTTTTTGATAATTTTAGAAATCGACCATATTCTATAGATAATTATATTGATATTAAAAACAGATCTGTCATTGGTTTAATAATATTTTTTCTATAAATTTGACCACTTTTTTGATAGTTTTAGAAACCGACCGTATTCTATAGATAATAATATTGAAAGTTAAAACAGACCTTTCATTCGTTTAATAATATTTTTTCTACATTTGTCTATAAATTTTATACCTTTTTTGATAGTTTAAGAATTCGACCATTTTCTATAGAGAATGATATTGACAGTAAAAACAGACCTGTCATTGGTTTGATAATATTTTGTTGTACATTTGCCTATAAATTTGATAACTTTTTTGATAATTTTAGAAATCGACCATATTCTATAGATAATTATATTGACAGTAAAAACAGACCTGTCATTGGTTTAATAATAATTTTTTCTACATTTGTATATAATTTTATACCTTTTTGATAATTTTAGAAATCAACCATATTCTGTAGAGAATTACATTGACAATAAAAACAGACTTGTCAATGGGTTAATATTATTTCTACATTTGCCTATCAATTTGATAACTTTTTTTATAATCTTAGAAATCGACCATATTCTATAGAGAATTATATTGACAGTTAAAACAGACCTTTCATTGGTTTAATAATATCTTTTTCTACATTTGCCTATACATTTGATAAACGTTTTGATAATTTAAGAAATCGTCCATATTCAATAGATAATTATATTGACAGTAAAAACAGACCCTATCATTAGTTTAATAATATTTTTTCTACATTTGCCTAAAATTTGATACCTTTTTTTATAATTTTACAAATCGACCATATTCTTTAGAGAAATATATTGAGCTTAAAAACAGACCTGTCATTGGTTTAATAATATTTTTTGTACATTTGCCTAAAAATTTGATAACCTTTTTGATAATTTTAGAAATCGACCATATTCTATACATAATTATATTGACAGTAAAAACAGACCTGTCACTGGTTTAATAATATTTTTTTTTCTACATTCGCTTATAAATTTGATAACTTTTTTGATGGTTTTAGAAACCGACGGTATTCTATAAATAATTATATTGACAGTTAAAACAGACCTTTCATTGGTTTAATTATATTTTTTCTACATTTGTCTATAAATTTGATACCTTTTTTGATAGTTTAAGAAATGGACCATATTCAATAGATAATTATATTGACAGTAAAAACAGACCTGTCATTGGTATGATAATATTTTTTCTACACTTGCTTAAAATTTGATAACCTTTTTTGATAATTTTAGAAATCGACCATATTCTATATATAATTATATTGACAGTAAAAACAGACCTGTCATTGGTTTAATAATATTTTTTCTAAACTTGCCTAAAATTTGATAACCTTTTTTGATAATTTTAGAAATCGACCATATTTTGTACATTTGCCTATAAATTTGACAATTTTTTTGATAATTTAAGAAATTGATCATATTCAATAGATCATTATATTGACAGTAAAAATAGACCTGTCATTGATTAAATGATATTTTTTTTCTACATTTGCTTAAAAACATTTATATTTTTCCGTTAATTGAGCCAGTTTTTAGATTTTTGTAATGGTTGAAACCTTAAATCGATTAAATTTTTATAATATTTGGATAGAATGTATACTTAACCTGCGAGCGGTGTATTGATAATTATTCCACATTTTACTGTAAATTTGTAAATTTTTTTGATAATTGTATTCCATGTTACTTAAATCGGTCATTTGATCAAGATAAATTTTTTTAATTAATTGACATTTGTATAAGAAGTAAACTTGAACCATCCACAGCTTTATTTAAAATAGCAACATGTTTCAGTAAATTTTACCACTTTTTGGATATTTATTTGGATGATACCTTTGTTGATAATTTTTCCACATTGTTAAGTCAATTTGACAACTTTTTTACTAATAGTAATGATGCTACCTTAAATCGGTCATTTGATCAAGAAAATTTTTTAACATGTATTGACAATTGTGTTGGATGTAAACTTGAATGACACACAGCTTTATTTAAAAATTGCATTTTTTTTCAGTTAAATTTACCACTTTTTTTATATTCATTCAGATGCAACTTGAAATCGACCATATTCTAAAAAAGAATTGTAAGTTACACAAAACCTGCCTCCGATTTAATTATAATTTTCTTAATTTTTAATTTTACCGCTCTTTTTATATTTCTTCAGATTTTACCTATATTGATCATTTTGTTACCTATAATGATAATTTTTCCACATTTTACTGTAAATTTGTCGAGTGTGTGGATAATTGTATTTGATGTAACCTTAAATCGGTCATTTGATCAAGACAATTCTTTAATATGTACTTTTATGTTTATTCAGATGTTACCTATACTGATAATTTTGTTTCCTACATGTATATTTATAATTTTTCCACATTTTACTGTAAATATTGTCGATTTTTGGGATAATTGTATTTGAAGTAACCGTAAACGGTCATTTGATCAAGACAATTCTTTAACATGTATTGACAATTGTAAAAGAAGTACACTTGAACCAATTATAGCTTAATATAAAAAATTGCAACATTTTATTTTTATTAAATTTTACCAATCTTTTTATATTAATTCAGATGTTACCTATATTGATAATTTTGTTACCTTTAATGTGAATTTTTCCACATTTTACTGTAAATTTGTCGAGTTTTTGGATAATTGTATTTGATGTAACCTTAAATCGGTTATTTGATCAATTCTCTAATATGTATTGACAATTGTATAAGAACTAAACTTGAACCAATTACAGCTTCATCTAAAAATTGCAACATTTTTTTGTTTGTTTTGATTGTTTGCTAAATCCCTTAACTATAAAATCGTAATACCTACGGTACTGTACGGATGTGAGCTTTGGAATGGGTTAAAAATGAAAGACATAACGTCCCTTGAAACTTTCCAACATTTCATTGTGAAACATATTCAAGGCCTTCCTAGACGAACACGGTCAGATATGTGCGAATCGATGATCAACCTCGAGAGACTACCAGTACTAGTTGAAAAACGGAAACTGATGTTCCTATGTAAACTATGTGAAATGAAGGCGGAATCTCTTACAAAACAAATTTTCATCTACAGACTATACCAGTTTTTCGGAGATACATGTAGAAAACAATATGGATTCATCCCAGATGTGATTAACATTTTAACAAAGTTTTCCCTTTTGAAATATTTGACAAACTATATGTTCACAGGCACATTCCCAACCAAGTTTCAGTGGAAAACATTGTCAGTAGTGCTGTTAACCCAATTGAAAGACTTCAAAAGGAAGAGCGAATGCGCAGGGACAACGATTTCGTCAAATTCTTAAGATTATCTGAGAACAATAACTATGATTTCCTGTGGCAATATGCAAAAATTAGTGGCAGACTTTTAACCGCGAAACATATAGCTAAACTCTGGACTACTCCTCCTACTAGCGGAAATTGCAAACTGTGTGGACACTTTGTTCTAGATATACTGAACCACCAAATATGCATGTGCACAGAACTTCAATCACATAGACTTTCACTTTATAACAGATTAACTGAATTAACTAGTTTCAATTTCATGTACACAACGGTTTCAAAATGGGATGAGAGCTTCTCAGATCTTTTGCTTGGCAACCATGAAGATCTCTGTGACATTTTAATACCGGAACATCGTTTGGAAGTCCTTAACGAGGGATTTTCCTTCCTAAAATACTGTAGACTGTAAATACTTTTCCATTCAAAATATTAAGTTATTGACATTTCTAATTATGTGATTTCAAAACTTTTCTAATTGTACATAATATTTGTATTTTGTCTTATGTCAATCTCCTATAGGAGGAAATAAAGTATGATGATATTCTAAAAAAGAATTGTAAGTTACACAAAACCTGCCTCCGATTTAATTATAATTTTCTTAATTTTTAATTTTACCGCTCTTTTTATATTTCTTCAGATTTTACCTATATTGATCATTTTGTTACCTATAATGATAATTTTTCCACATTTTACTGTAAATTTGTCGAGTGTGTGGATAATTGTATTTGATGTAACCTTAAATCGGTCATTTGATCAAGACAATTCTTTAATATGTACTTTTATGTTTATTCAGATGTTACCTATACTGATAATTTTGTTTCCTACATGTATATTTATAATTTTTCCACATTTTACTGTAAATATTGTCGATTTTTGGGATAATTGTATTTGAAGTAACCGTAAACGGTCATTTGATCAAGACAATTCTTTAATATGTATTGACAATTGTAAAAGAAGTACACTTGAACCAATTATAGCTTAATATAAAAAATTGCAACATTTTATTTTTATTAAATTTTACCAATCTTTTTATATTAATTCAGATGTTACCTATATTGATAATTTTGTTACCTTTAATGTGAATTTTTCCACATTTTACTGTAAATTTGTCGATTTTTGGGATAATTGTATTTGAAGTAACCGTAAATCGGTCATTTGATCAAAACAATTCTTTAATATGTATTGACAATTGTAAAAGAAGTACACTTGAACCAATTTCAGCTTAATATAAAAAATTGCAACATTTTATTTTTATCAAATTTTACCAATCTTTTTTACATTCTTTCAGATGTTAACTATACTGATAATTTTGTTACCTACATGCATATTGATCATTTTTCTACATTTTACTGTAAATTTTGTCGATTTTTGGGATAATTGTAGTTGAAGTAACCGTAAATCGGTCATTTGATCAAGACAATTCTTTAATATGTATTGACAATTGTAAAAGAAGTACACTTGAGAACCAATTATAGCTTAATATAAAAAATTGCAACATTTTATTTTTATTAAATTTTACCAATCTTTTTATATTCATTCAGATATTACCTATATAGATATTTTTGTTAGCTTTAATGATATTTTTTCCACATTTTACTGTAATTTTGTCGATTTTTGGCATAATTGTAGTTGAAGTAACCGTAAATCGGTCATTTGATCAAGACAATTCTTTAATATGTATTGACAATTGTAAAAGAAGTACACTTGAACCAATTTCAGCTTTATATAAAAAATTGCAACATTTTATTTTTATCAAATTTTACCAATCTTTTTTACATTCTTTCAGATGTTAACTATACTGATAATTTTGTTACCTACATGCATATTGATCATTTTTCTTCATTTTACTGTAAATTTTGTCGATTTTTGGGATAATTGTAGTTGAAGTAACCGTAAATCGGTCATTTGATCAAGACAATTCTTTAATATGTATTGACAATTGTAAAAGAAGTACACTTGAGAACCAATTATAGCTTAATATAAAAAATTGCAACATTTTATTTTTATTAAATTTTACCAATCTTTTTATATTCATTCAGATATTACCTATATTGATATTTTTGTTAGCTTTAATGATATTTTTTCCACTTTTTACTGTAAATTTGTCGATTTTTGGCATAATTGTAGTTGAAGTAACCGTAAATCAGTCATTTGATCAAGACAATTCTTTAATATGTATTGACAATTGTAAAAGAAGTACACTTGAACCAATTATAGCTTAATATAAAAAATTGCAACATTTTATTTTTATTAAATTTTACCAATCTTTTATATTCATTCAGATATTACCTATATTGATATTTTGTTAGCTTTAATGATATTTTTTCCACATTTTACTGTAAATTTGTCGATTTTTGGCATAATTGTAGTTGAAGTAACCGTAAATCAGTCATTTGATCAAGACAATTCTTTAATATGTATTGACAATTGTAAAAGAAGTACACTTGAACCAATTATAGCTTAATATAAAAAATTGCAACATTTTATTTTTATTAAATTTTACCAATCTTTTTATATTCATTCAGATATTACCTATATTAATATTTTTGTTAGCTTTAATGATATTTTTTCCACATTTTACTGTAAATTTGTCGATTTTTGGCATAATTGTAGTTGAAGTAACCGTAAATCGGTCATTTGATCAAGACAATTCTCTAATATGTATTGACAATTGTAAAAGAAGTACACTTGAACCAATTATAGCTTAATATAAAAAATTGCAACATTTTATTTTTATTAAATTTTACCAATCTTTTTTACATTCTTTCAGATGTTAACTATACTGATAATTTTGGTACCTACATGCATATTGATCATTTTTCTACATTTTACTGTAAATTTTGTCGATTTTTGGGATAATTGTAGTTGAAGTAACCGTAAATCGGTCATTTGATCAAGACAATTCTTTAATATGTATTGACAATTGTAAAAGAAGTACACTTGAGAACCAATTATAGCTTAATATAAAAAATTGCAACATTTTATTTTTATTAAATTTTACCAATCTTTTTATATTCATTCAGATATTACCTATATTGATATTTTTGTTAGCTTTAATGATATTTTTTCAACTTTTTACTGTAAATTAGTCGATTTTTGGCATAATTGTAGTTGAAGTAACCGTAAATCAGTCATTTGATCAAGACAATTCTCTAATATGTATTGACAATTGTAAAAGAAGTACACTTGAACCAATTATAGCTTAATATAAAAAATTACAACATTTTATTTTTATTAAATTTTACCAATCTTTTTATATTCATTCAGATATTACCTATATTGATATTTTTGTTAGCTTTAATGATAATTTTTCCACATTTTACTGTAAATCTGTCGATTTTTGGCATAATTGTAGTTGAAGTAACCGTAAATCGGTCATTTGATCAAGACAATTCTCTAATATGTATTGACAATTGTAAAAGAAGTACACTTGAACCAATTATAGCTTAATATAAAAAATTGCAACATTTTATTTTTATTAAATTTTACCAATCTTTTTATATTCATTCAGATATTACCTATATTGATATTTTTGTTAGCTTTAATGATATTTTTTCCACATTTTACTGTAAATTTGTCGATTTTTGGCATAATTGTAGTTGAAGTAACCGTAAATCGGTCATTTGATCAAGACAATTCTCTAATATGTATTGACAATTGTAAAAGAAGTACACTTGAACCAATTATAGCTTAATATAAAAAATTGCAACATTTTATTTTTATCAAATTTTACCAATCTTTTTTACATTCTTTCAGATGTTAACTATACTGATAATTTTGTTACCTACATGCATATTGATCATTTTTCTACATTTTACTGTAAATTTTGTCGATTTTTGGGATAATTGTAGTTGAAGTAACCGTAAATCGGTCATTTGATCAAGACAATTCTTTAATATGTATTGACAATTGTAAAAGAAGTACACTTGAGAACCAATTATAGCTTAATATAAAAAATTGCAACATTTTATTTTTATTAAATTTTACCAATCTTTTTATATTCATTCAGATATTACCTATATTGATATTTTTGTTAGCTTTAATGATATTTTTTCCACTTTTTACTGTAAATTTGTCGATTTTTGGCATAATTGTAGTTGAAGTAACCGTAAATCAGTCATTTGATCAAGACAATTCTTTAATATGTATTGACAATTGTAAAAGAAGTACACTTGAACCAATTATAGCTTAATATAAAAAATTGCAACATTGTATTTTTAATAAATTTTACCAATCTTTTTATATTCATTCAGATATTACCTATATTGATATTTTTGTTACCTTTAATGATAATTTTTCCACATTTTACTGTAAATTTGTCGAGTTTTTTGATAATTGTATTTGATGTAACCTTAAATCGGTCATTTGATCAAGACAATTCTTTAATATGTATTGACAATTGTAAAAGAAGTACACTTGAACCAATTATAGCTTAATATAAAAAATTGCAACATTTTATTTTTATTAAATTTGACCAATCTTTTTATATTCAATGAGATGTTACCTATATTGATATTTTTGTTACCTTTAATGATAATTTTCCACATTTTACTGTAAATTTGTCGAGTTTTTGGATAATTGTATTTGATGTAACCTTAAATCGGTCATTTGATCAAGACAATTCCTTAATATGTATTGACAATTATATAAGAAGTAGACTTGAACCAATTATAGCTTAATATAATAAAAATTGCAACATAAGTAAATTTTACCAATCTTTTTATATTCATTCAAATGGTACCTATATTGATAATTTTGTTACCTTTGATGATAATTTTTCCACATTTTACTGTAAATTTGTCGAGTTTTTTGATAATTGTATTTTATGTAACCTTAAATCGGTCATTTGATCAAGACAATTCTCTAATATGTATTGACAATTGTATAAGAATCTTGAACCAATTACAGCTTAATCTAAAAATTGCAACATTTTTTTTAGAAAATTTTACCAATCTTTTTATATTCATTCATATCTTACCAATACTGATAATTTTGTTATCTACATATATAATTATAATTTTTCCACATTTTACTGTAAATTTTGTCGATTTTTGGGATAATTGTATTTGAAGTAACCGTAAATCGGTCATTTGATCAAGACAATTCTTTAATATGTATTGACAATTGTAAAAGAAGTACACTTGAACCAATTTCAGCTTAATATAAAAAATTGCAACATTTTATTTTTATCAAATTTTACCAATCTTTTTTACATTCTTTCAGATGTTAACTATACTGATAATTTTGTTACCTACATGCATATTGATCATTTTTCTACATTTTACTGTAAATTTTGTCGATTTTTGGGATAATTGTAGTTGAAGTAACCGTAAATCGGTCATTTGATCAAGACAATTCTTTAATATGTATTGACAATTGTAAAAGAAGTACACTTGAGAACCAATTATAGCTTAATATAAAAAATTGCAACATTTTATTTTTATTAAATTTTACCAATCTTTTTATATTCATTCAGATATTACCTATATTGATATTTTTGTTAGCTTTAATGATATTTTTTCCACTTTTTACTGTAAATTTGTCGATTTTTGGCATAATTGTAGTTGAAGTAACCGTAAATCGGTCATTTGATCAAGACAATTCTCTAATATGTATTGACAATTGTAAAAGAAGTACACTTGAACCAATTATAGCTTAATATAAAAAATTGCAACATTTTATTATTATTAAATTTTACCAATCTTTTTATATTCATTCAGATGTTACCTATATTGATAATTTTGTTACCTTTAATGATAATTTTCCACATTTTACTGTAAATTTGTCGAGTTTTTGGATAATTGTATTTGATGTAACCTTAAATCGGTCATTTGATCAAGACAATTTTCTAATATGTATTGACAATTGTATAAGAACTAAACTTGAACCAATTACAGCTTAATCTAAAAATTGCAACATTTTTTTTAGAAAATTTTACCAATCTTTTTATATTCATTCTGATGTCACCAATACTGATAATTTTGTTACCTACATATATATTTATAATTTTTCCACATTTTACTGTAAATTTTGTCGATTTTTGGGATAATTGTATTTGAAGTAACCGTAAATCGGTCATTTGATCAAGACAATTCTTTAATATGTATTGACAATTGTAAAAGAAGTACACTTGAACCAATTTCAGCTTAATATAAAAAATTGCAACATTTTATTTTGATCAAATTTTACCAATCTTTTTTACATTCTTTCGGATGTTAACTATACTGATAATTTTGTTACCTACATATATATTTATAATTTTTCCTCATTTTACTGTAAATTTGGTCGATTTTTGGGATAATTGTATCTGAAGTAACCGTCATGTGTCATTTGATCAAGACAATTCTTGAATATGCATTGACAATTGTAAAAGAAGTACACTTGAACCAATTATAGCTTAATAAAAAAAATTGCAACATATTATTTTTAATAAATTTTACCAATCTTTTTATATTCATTCAGATATTACCTATATTGATATTTTTGTTACCTTTAATGATAATTTTTCCACATTTTACTGTAAATTTGTCGAGTTTTTGGATAATTGTATTTGATGTAACCTTAAATCGGTCATTTGATCAAGACAATTCTTTAATATGTATTGGCAATTGTAAAAGAAGTACACTTGAACCAATTATAGCTTAATATAAAAAATTGCAACATTTTATTTTTAATAAATTTTACCAATCTTTTTATATTCATTCAGATGTTACCTATTTTGATAATTTTGTTACCTTTAATGATAATTTTTCCACATTTTACTGTAAATTTGTCGAGTTTTTGGATAATTGTATATGATGTAACCTTAAATCGGTCATTTGATCAAGACAATTCTTTAATATGTATTGACAATTGTAAAAGAAGTACACTTGAACCAATTATAGCTTAATATAAAAAATTGCAACATTTTATTTTTATTAAATTTTACCAATCTTTTTATATTCATTCAGATATTACGTATATTGATATTTTTGTTACGTTTAATGATAATTTTCCCACATTTTACTGTAAATTTGTCGAGTTTTTGGTAAATCGAATTAGATCTAACCTTAAATCGGTCATTTGATCAAGACAATTCTCTAATATGTATTGACAATTGTATAAGAACTAAACTTGAACCAATTACAGCTTAATCTAAAAATTGCAACTTTTTTTTTTAGAAAATTTTAGCAATCTTTTTATATTCATTCAGATGTTACCAATACTGATAATTTTGTTACCTACATATATATTTATAATTTTTACACATTTTACTGTAAATTTTGTCGATTTTTGGGATAATTGTATTTAAAGTAACCGTAAATCGGTCATTTGATCAAGACAATTCTTAAATATGTATTGACAATTGTATAAGAGCTAAACTTGAACCAATTACAGCTTAATCTAAAAATTGCAACATTTTTTTTTAGAAAATTTTACCAATCTTTTTATATTCATTCAGATGTTACCAATACTGATAAATTTGTTACCTACATATATATTTATAATTTTTCCACATTTTACTGTAAATTTTGTCGATTTTTGGGATAACTGTATTTGAAGTAACCGTAAATCGGTCATTTGATCAAGACAATTCTTTAATATGTATTGACAATTGTAAAAGAAGTACACTTGAACCAATTATAGCTTAATATAAAAAATTGCAACATTTTATTTTGATCAAATTTTACCAATCTTTTTTATATTCTTTCAGATGTTAACTATACTGATAATTTTGTTACCTACATATATATTTATAATTTTTCCACATTTTACTGTAAATTTGGTCGATTTTTGGGATAATTGTATCTGAAGTAACCGTCAACGGTCATTTGATCAAGACAATTCTTTAATATGCATTGACAATTGTAAAAAAAGTACACTTGAACCAATTATAGCTTAATATAAAAAATTGCAACATTTTATTTTTAATAAATTTTACCAATCTTTTTATATTCATTCAGATATTACCTATATTGATATTTTTGTGCCCTTTAATGATAATTTTTCCACATTTTACTGTAAATTGGTCGAGTTTTTGGATAATTGTATTTGATGTAACCTTAAATCGGTCATTTGATCAAGACAATTCTTTAATATGTATTGACAATTGTAAGAGAAGTACACTTGAACCAATTATAGCTTAATATAAAAAATTGCAACATTTTATTTTTATTAAATTTTACCAATCTTTTTATATTCATTCAGATGTTACCTATATTGATATTTTTGTTACCTTTAATGATAATTTTTCCAGATTTTACTGTAAATTTGTCGAGTTTTTGGATAATTGTACTTGATGTAACTTTAAATTGGTCATTTGATCAAGACAATTCTCTAATATGTATTGACAATTGTATAAGAACTAAACTTGAACCAATTACAGCTTAATCTAAAAATTGCAACATTTTTTTAGTAAATTTTACCAATCTTTTTAAATTCATTCAGATGTTACCAATACTGATAATTTTGTTTCCTACATGTATATTTATAATTTTTCCACATTTTACTGTAAATATTGTCGATTTTTGGGATAATTGTATTTGAAGTAACCGTAAATCGGTCATTTGATCAAGACAATTCTTTAATATGTATTGACAATTGTAAAAGAAGTACACTTGAACCAATTATAGCTTAATATAAAAAATTGCAACATTTTATTTTTATTAAATTTTACCAATCTTTTTATATTCATTCAGATGTTACCTATATTGATAATTTTGTTACCTTTAATGATAATTTTCCCACATTTTACTGTAAATTTGTCGAGTTTTTGGATAATTGTATTTGATGTAACTTTAAATTGGTCATTTGATCAAGACAATTCTCTAACATATATTGACAATTGTATAAGAACTAAACTTGAACCAATTACAGCTTAATCTAAAAATTGCAACATTTTTTTTAGTAAATTTTACCAATCTTTTTAAATTCATTCAGATGTTACCAATACTGATAATTTTGTTACCTACATATATATTTATAATTTTTACACATTTTACTGTTAATTTTGTCGATTTTTGGGATAATTGTATTTGAAGTAACCGTAAATCGGTCATTTGATCAAGACAATTCTTTAATATGTATTGACAATTGTATAAGAACTAAACTTGAACCAATTACAGCTTAATCTAAAAATTGCAACATTTTTTTTAGAAAATTTTACCAATCTTTTTATATTCATTCAGATGTTACCAATACTGATAATTTTGTTACTTACATATATATTTATAATTTTTCCACATTTTACTGTAAATTTTGTCGATTTTTGGGATAATTGTATTTGAAGTGACCGTAAATCGGTCATTTGATCAAGACAATTCTTTAATATGTATTGACAATTGTAAAAGAAGTACACTTGAACCAATTATAGCTTAATATAAAAAATTGCAACATTTTATTTTTATTAAATTTTACCAATCTTTTTATATTCATTCAGATGTTACCTATATTGATAATTTTGTTACCTTTAATGATAATTTTCCCACATTTTACTGTAAATTTGTCGAGTTTTTGGATAATTGTATTTGATGTAACTTTAAATTGGTCATTTGATCAAGACAATTCTCTAACATATATTGACAATTGTATAAGAACTAAACTTGAACCAATTACAGCTTAATCTAAAAATTGCAACATTTTTTTTAGTAAATTTTACCAATCTTTTTAAATTCATTCAGATGTTACCAATACTGATAATTTTGTTACCTACATATATATTTATAATTTTTACACATTTTACTGTTAATTTTGTCGATTTTTGGGATAATTGTATTTGAAGTAACCGTAAATCGGTCATTTGATCAAGACAATTCTTTAATATGTATTGACAATTGTATAAGAACTAAACTTGAACCAATTACAGCTTAATCTAAAAATTGCAACATTTTTTTTAGAAAATTTTACCAATCTTTTTATATTCATTCAGATGTTACCAATACTGATAATTTTGTTACTTACATATATATTTATAATTTTTCCACATTTTACTGTAAATTTTGTCGATTTTTGGGATAATTGTATTTGAAGTGACCGTAAATCGGTCATTTGATCAAGACAATTCTTTAATATGTATTGACAATTGTAAAAGAAGTACACTTGAACCAATTATAGCTTAATATAAAAAATTGCAACATTATATTTTGATCAATGTATTGACAATTGTATAAGAACCTAACTTGAACCAATTACAGCTTAATCTAAAAATAGCAACATTTTTTTTAGAAAATTTTACCAATCTTTTTATGTTCATTCAGATGTTACCAATACTGATAATTTTGTTACCTACAGATATATTTATAATTTTTCCAGATTTTACTGTAAATTTTGTCGATTTTTGGGATAATTGTATTTGAAGTAACCGTAAATCGGTCATTTGATCAAGACAATTCTTTAATATGTATTGACAATTGTAAAAGGAGTACACTTAAACCAATTACAGCTTAATATAAAAAATTGCAACATTTTATTTTGATCAAATTTTACCAATCTTTTTTATATTCTTTCAGATGTTAACTATACTGATAATTTTGTTACCTACATATATATTTATAATTTTTCTACATTTTACTGTAAATTTTGTCGATTTTTGGGATAATTGTATTTGAAGTAACCGTAAATCGGTCATTTGATCAAGACAATTCTTTAATATGCATTGACAATTGTAAAAGAAGTACACTTGAACCAATTATAGCTTAATATAAAAAATTGCAACATTTTATTTTTATTAAATTTTACCAATCTTTTTATATTCATTCAGATATTACCTATATTGATATTTTTGTTACCTTTAATGATAATTATTCCACATTTTACTGTAAATTTGTCGAGTTTTTGGATAATTGTATTTGATGTAACTTTAAATTGGTCATTTGATCAAGACAATTCTCTAATATATATTGAAAATTGTATAAGAACTAAACTTGAACCAATTACAGCTTAATCTAAATTGCAACATTTTTTTTTAGTAAATTTTACCAATCTTTTTATGTTCATTCAGATGTTACCAATACTGATAATTTTGTTTCCTACATGTATATTTATAATTTTTCCACATTTTACTGTAAATATTGTCGATTTTTGGGATAATTGTATTTAAAGTAACCGTAAATCGGTCATTTGATCAAGACAATTCTTTAATATGTATTGACAATTGTAAAAGAAGTACACTTGAACCAATTATAGCTTAATATAAAAAATTGCAACATTTTATTTTTATTAAATTTTACCCTTCTTTTTATATTCATTCAGATGTTACCTATACTGATAATTTTGTTACCTTTAATGATAATTTTCCCACATTTTACTGTAAATTTGTCGAGTTTTTGGATAATTGTATTTGATGTAACTTTAAATTGGTCATTTGATCAAGACAATTCTCTAATATATATTGACAATTGTATAAGAACTAAACTTGAACCAATTACAGCTTAATCTAAAAATTGCAACATTTTTTTTAGCAAATTTTACCAATCTTTTTAAATTCATTCAGATGTTACCAATACTGATAATTTTGTTACCTACATATATATTTATAATTTTTACACATTTTACTGTTAATTTTGTCGATTTTTGGGATAATTGTATTTGAAGTAACCGTAAATCGGTCATTTGATCAAGACAATTCTTAAATATGTATTGACAATTGTATAAGAACTAAACTTGAACCAATTACAGCTTAATCTAAAAATTGCAACATTTTTTTTAGAAAATTTTACCAATCTTTTTATATTCATTCAGATGTTACCAATACTGATAATTTTGTTACCTACATATATATTTATAATTTTTCCACATTTTACTGTAAATTTTGTCGATTTTTGGGATAATTGTATTTGAAGTAACCGTAAATCGGTCATTTGATCAAGACAATTCTTTAATATGTATTGACAATTGTAAAAGAAGTACACTCGAACCAATTATAGCTTAATATAAAAAATTGCAACATTATATTTTGATCAATGTATTGACTATTGTATAAGAACTAAACTTGAACCAATTACAGCTTAATCTAAAAATAGCAACATTTTTTTAAAGAAAATTTTACCAATCTTTTTATGTTCATTCAGATGTTACCAATACTGGTAATTTTGTTACCTACAGATATATTTATAATTTTTCCACATTTTACTGTAAATTTTGTCGATTTTTGGGATAATTGTATTTGAGGTAACCGTAAATCGGTCATTTGATCAAGACAATTCTTTAATATGTATTGACAATTGTAAAAGAAGTACACTTAAACCAATTACAGCTTAATATAAAAAATTGCAACATTTTATTTTGATCAAATTTTACTAATCTTTTTTATATTCTTTCAGATGTTAACTATACTGATAATTTTGTTACCTACATATATATTTATAATTTTTCTACATTTTACTGTAAATTTTGTCGATTTTTGGGATAATTGTATTTGAAGTAACCGTAAATTGGTCATTTGATCAAGACAATTCTTTAATATGCATTGACAATTGTAAAAGAAGTACACTTGAACCAATTATAGCTTAATATAAAAAATTGCAACATTTTATTTTTATTAAATTTTACCAATCTTTTTATATTCATTCAGATATTACCTATATTGATATTTTTGTTACCTTTAATGATAATTATTCCACATTTTACTGTAAATTTGTCGAGTTTTTGGATAATTGTATTTGATGTAACCTTAAATCGGTCATTTGATCAAGACAATTCTTTAATATGTATTGAAAATTGTATAAGAACTAAACTTGAACCAATTACAGCTTAATCTAAAAATTGCAACATTTTTTTTTAGTAAATTTTACCAATCTTTTTATGTTCTTTCAGATGTTACCAATACTGATAATTTTGTTACCTACATGTATATTTATAATTTTTCCACATTTTACTGTAAATTTTGTCGATTTTTGGGATAATTTTATATGTATATCATACCTTCCTCAGAAACCAAGCCCCTGTCACCTTAATTTCATAATCCTTTGATATAGGTCAAGTGTTATATTTTTTTATGAAAAGCTGATATAAATGTATGGAATGTATGGATGCATTTCCTGTAATCGTTCTCTTTGGCATTTTGTTTTGTTTTTTACAGAGTATTAATAACAATATTTGTAAATGTCTTTTCATTATGACAACATTATCTTATTGCCTTTTTATTGACATTTTAGGAGAACATCAGAGTTAGAAAATTTTCAGAATCTTATTCTAATGTATGCCTCCAAGAGACACTCTTACAGTGTATCGGGCAAGGAACAGGTTGGCAGCTATAGACTATAATGCCAATGCAAAACAGAGATGGTTCTTTAAGGTTTGTATGATTTGTCCACAATTCAAAAAAAAAGTATAGCGGAAATTGCCTACACTATAGGACTGTACCAGAGTCAGAGATAACACCAGCCCTCCCAAAAAAAAAAGACAAACAAAAGACAACTCATAGCCTGATTAGGTAGAGGCACTAAATGAGAGAAAGAGGGGTGCAAATTAAACTTATTTTTTAAAATTTATCATACACAGAAACACCACGACTCCTTTTTACCTATCCCCAGTATTAAATGTAATGGCAGAATCATCAGTCAGATTATAGTGACAATCATACCAAAAATCTGTCTTAAAATCTGCAAACAACATAGCAACGTGGAAATCTATGACTATATTATTTTTTAAAAATCACTTGCATTCAGCTATTATAGAAGAGAGCAAGAGAAGATTATACATGCAAAATGAATGAAAAACTAGAGGAAGCGTGGAATGCGGGAATGAAACAAGCAGGAAAACAATGCAAGGAGAGCATCGAGAAAGTAGCAAATGTGCTGGAAATAGAAAAGAAAGTTTTTGTATAATTATTGTGAATTATTATGCAGTTATACATATGTTTTTAATTTTTTTTTATTGATTATACAGCAATTATAATTGTTGCTATTTCTTCATATATTTTATATAACTGCAACAGAAGCCTCAGTTATGATGTAGAATACCTTATAAAAAGTTTTTGAAATAAACATTTTATTAAGGTGTTTATTATGGAGTGTAAAGAAATTATCTGGAGTGAACATTGCCATACAGTTAGTAGTTTTTTTTTAAAACAGAGAATTTTATATGACTCAGACACATAAGCTTATGCATGCATGAGAAAAAATAACATCTGAAAAATATTTAGAGAGTTTTAATTTAATAATAACTGATTTAAAAGCAGAAAAGTGCAATAATTCCATGCAAAGACAAACATTTTATACTTATAATAATGCTATGCATATTTAAAGAAGATAAAAATGACAGACAGATGTTAAAATTTTTAAAAACCTAAATTGTTTGTACATAATTTAATGTGTCTTGGGCATCTTCTGGAACCTTTTGTTACATTTTTTTAGGCACAATAGATGGACCTACATACATGAGACATTTGTCCAGTGAGTGGGAAAAAGTGGAGGATATTGACAGGTTGTCTTTAGGGAAGAGGCTAAACAGATCGGGCAGGATCCCTATAAAGGGAAGCCTAGGGATCCTGTCACAGTTGAAAATAATTAATAAGGCTGTAAGTGTTTATTGAGCCAGATTATAATAATATGCTAGATTATTCAAAATCAAAAATTTTTGTAACAAATACTGGTATTTATTTTGATAATGAACAATGGATATTAAAATTTATTTTTTATTACAGTATACTTTATGATCACTTGCTTGAAAGTATAAACAAATACAAATATTTAATTGGCACAAACTCAATTATAATTAAAAACCGATAGTTAAGAGAACAATTGAAAGTCTTTCCGCATCAAAGAAATTTTGACAAGAAGATAGTTTCTTTATACTAATGCGATAACTAATGGCTTAATTATATTTATTAAGTGATGCAAGGGAGATAATATGCTACTTCCGGTGATATGAATGTCACTTCCGGTCTCATATGATAGCTTCTTTCACACTGATTCAAAAAATATAGTTTCTATATACTTTTGTATGTAGAATGGGAGATAATTGACCACTTCCGGTTTGCCGGAAGTCATTTTTAGTCTTCAGTAATCAGTTTATGTATCTATATGACAAAATATATGGAGTCTGAGTAATTTTATATGACAAAATAGCAAAAAAGGCTACTTCCGGTAGTCATTTTTTAAGGTCATTTGTCACCTAACCTTTTGTAAAAGGTCAAATGCCTTTATAATGAACTTGGTTGAAATTATAATCAAATAACCTCATATCAAGACATTTCAGAGGCACCAACTCCTAAAGATGCCATTAAATTGTATCAGACATTTATCTGTAGCATATCTTCATAACAATAAAGCAGACATTTTGCACTTGTTCTTTTATATGTTTTTTTCAAAGTGTCAAAGAAAATGCAAACAAGCAAGTCACAATTGAGAACTTGACCTTTACCTTTGACCTTGACCTCATTTTCTAAGTTAGGACCTAGGGGACTCAAATAAATTTCAGGGTTAAACGGTTAACTGTTTATGAGTTGTATTTATTGCTTTTTAGGACAATCACATGCAGCTGGCAGAGACGATATCACCACAGGAAAAACTTGACATACAAGAAGAACTGTAAACTAAGGTAAACATACAAGTTTATTAAGACCATTTCAAAATTATGTATGAAATTTGAGGATGATGAAAACAGGCGAGGTGTTAAACTAAAAGTCTAGTGAAAGGTTTGTCCATATAAACCCAAATGTATCACTATTTTTGTGTTGTTGTATTAATTTGTTGATATACCTAGTGGTTTTTTTTTTAGTAGAAAAAAAAAATTATTACATGTGCTGTTGCTTATCTGTTTTATTTTTTGCAATAGATGTTTTAACGATTGACGTATTATTAAATAGTGATGAGTTGTTATTTTTATTGAGAGCGCATGTTGTATTCACTTACCTTTTTTGTATTTGCTAATAATTTAATTTTGGATGTAACGCGCCTTCTGATTGGCTGTTATTTTGTTATGAGCCCATAGACATAATTAAGAAATGTGACCGTGACGTCATCGACGTTTTTTCATGGTTTTCTACGGTTTAAAATGGAATTTAGAATTATATTATAAGAAATGACTTGATATTTTTTCTGTCTTCGAAATGATATAAAAAATGTGGTACACACTGTTAAGTAACCCGCTACGCGCGTTATTCAGTTTGCACCAAATTTTTTATGTTATTTCTTCATAGACAGAAAAAATATTGGAGTCATTCCTTTTAAAATACTGTTTTTTTTTATTATATTTTTTTTTTTCATCAAAATGAGTGAATTTTACTTGTTACTAGTTTGACAATGCTATGTTGTTTTGTGCCTAAATTTTATACCGTTTTTTTTTCTGATTGCCAATAACTAAATTGCGGTTAGTGGTATCATAAGCACACTTTTGCTTGCATTTTATTGAGAAATAACATACGTATTAATAACCTTTTGCAACTTATTTTTATGTTTTGTAGTATTATTTTTCCTTTGTATTATATTGGTTTTTTTTAGACAATTTGGATCTAGACACCTATTCCTGGACTATTACAATTTCCGCGTCAATAGCAACAAAGGCTATCATGTTAATGAAATACTTCAATGACACAAAGTTTTGTCTTTTGCCAGAAGTTGTATACAACCGTACAGAAAACTTGGACACTGCTTCTTCTGAAGGTATTCGCAGTAATGAATTTTAACTAAAAAAATAATGGTACTTTTACATGTATGGTTGGGTATTACAAATTCAAAGATGGTGTAATAAGATATTTTTAACTAAAAACAACCATCACAACTGCATGCGATGTAACATGAAACTATATTTATTTTAATAAATTATTTAAAAAAAGAAATGGAAAAGTTACATACACGATATTTTTATAGCGCAACTTGATTGTGTATTCAATAAAACCTATTTTATGATTAGTAATTTACTGATATTTAATAATTTAACTCTCCCCAGTTTGTGGCATTTTCCATGAAAAATAACTAACATTAATTTGAGTAGACTTGTGGGGCTTAATTTAATAAACTAATTCAATTACAGACAAATTTCCGACTGTATCCAAAGATGAAAGAGGAGCCAGCTCAAACAAATTTCCGTCTTGGGCTGCTGAGAAGAAGTATTTATATTTTTTTTGTAACCTTTTTTATTTTACAAACCTAGGAAATAATTACAAATTATTTAAAACAGAAGTTTAGAAATAAAAAAAAATACATTGTATGCACTTACTATGTAAATTATTTTTTACAATTAAATTAATTAACCAAAATCATTTGCATACTATATAGTTAAATGCAATCTTTATAATTTGAGTTTACTGGTTGCTTTTATAAAATACTTTTGTTTGCTTGTTTTAGCAAATTATAAATTGAACTTAAGGTGGCTCGGATGTCTCCTTCCATCTTGGATTTTGAATTAGCAGATATCTTTGGTCTGTATATTTGATGAAATGTGCAAACTTTGAGAGTTGTATGTAAATTATGCAAAATACTTAAGATATGAATATAGAAAATTGTGTATTTTAACATAGTTGCAGTTGTAATTTTGCAAAAACACCTTGTTTGTGTTTGATTAGATTTTTTCAAATTTTGCCAATTAAGGGGAAATAACTTCGATAAAGTAATTTTTACAATAGAAAGTGTTACGAATTTACCTATTTTGATATGTAGCAAGAAAACAATTTCGGTGACCCCATTTTTTCTTTTGCTTATCTGAAAGCATGTTATAAGAGCAATATTCTCACATATTATAGTACGTTTTTGTTTTATCACACAAAATTTTATTTTCCATGAATAATCTATACTAATAGTTATCAATAGTACCAGGATTATAATATTATACGCCAGACGCGCGTTTTGTCTACATAAGACTCATCAGTGACGCTCAGATCAAAATCTGACAATTTTGCGCAACCAGTAGCGTGAAAAAAGTCCGGTGACCCATACTTTTGAATACAGTTTTGAAAAAATCACGATGAAAGCTTCATTTTGACAAGTTATCAAAAAATTCTGTCAGTTTTAAATAAGACGCCCGAGACACCTTAATTGATTTTTGTTATATAACCTTTTTTTTAAATTTAGATTAGCAGTTTGGGATTTGGTGAAGTAGACCAAAAAAGCCATAGCTTAAACAAAAGTAGCTCGTTGGTATTTAGGAAAAGGAAGTTCGCAGAATTATCGAAACCTTACATTGAAATAATTAAAAAGTTGAAAAGGAGTAGGTCCAATAAGACTCCTTTTTGGTCCCAAAATATAGCAGTTTTAAAAAATTGTTAAAATGCAAACTTTTAGTTATTTAATGGATAGTAGAATGCTTCTGCTACATAAATATGTGCTGCGTTTGCCAATGCAATGCACATATATCGGGTACTAGCACCATTAAGTCATGCTAAATTACTGAAATCTTCATAATTCTTGCATTCTAGTTAAATTTTAGACGGTTTCCGTGTAAAACGAAAGTGGCCGCATTCGTGTTCATCCTAAATACTGAAATGTAACTTGTATTTGATGATATTACATAACATATATAAAGGTTCAGGATGAACACGGATGCGGCCACTTTCATTTTTGACAAAAACATATAAAAAGTGACATTTTTCGGCATATTTGGTAGAATTTTCATATTTAAGCTTGAATCGGAACGTTTTTAATGACTAAATAAGTTAAAATCTTTCACATAACTTAAGTGTTTAAAAAGTGGTCAAAATCTTTCGTCAGATGAATCTGAAATTTGAGGCCAAAATCGGTCCTTACCGAACCTACTCCTTTCAAATAAGAAATACATGAATGGAATTAGGGGTTAGTATTGATGTTACTTATCTATAACATTAAATTTTAATAGACTGCAGTTTTTGTCTTAAAGACTACTATTAATTGAAGTAAATAGTGAGTGTATGTAATGTACTTTATAAATTCATAAAATATTTCCTTTATTTTCCGTAGCTTTATTAATTGAACACTAATTTAATTTTGATTCCTTAATATTCGTTTACGTTTTCAGCTGCTGGTAATGGAAATTATGAAATTTTGGTTTAAGGCCACTCACCGCGCACACTCATACCAATTACTACAATTTGCATCACTTTATCAAACTCGCACAACTGTAATTACAAACTTAAAGAAAGTGTTTCAACATTAGAAAATTGAATTCAAGATATGGTATGATTGCCAATGAGACAACTATCCACAAAAGACCAAAATGAAACAAACTTACTCCTTTTTTGGAGCACCCCGTGTTAAACAGAGACATATTTTGCAACACCGAAAAAATAAATATAAATACTTCAAACCTGTACAATGAAAGACATATTTTTAATCATCATAGTTTGTTTTTTTATTACTTATTGTTTCCATTCTTGTTACATCCGTGTCACACAGAAAAAAAAAAACTTGACTTGCATCACTTGAAAAAAAAAAGAAAAAAAAAGTGGGAGGTCAATGTGGAGGTCTTAATACGCAAAATTCTGAAATAACAACTTAAGCAGACCTGTTGTGCCGTAGTGTAGCGTTACTTACCACCAATGCTTCGCTCGCAGTTTGTGCATTTCACCGTTACTCTCTTGGTTTAGATTACCGACAGGGCAAAACTTGTTTACATCCTGACCATGAAGGAAAAGGGAAGACATTCAAAGAATCTTGGAAGAATAGTATTGCATACAATAAATAAAAAAAGAAGCATAAAACAGCTATGAAATAGGAACACTAATTTTAAAAACTAAGATGTATAAAAAAGAAAAAAAAGAAACAGGATATGATTCATATAGAAATTCAAAACATTTTTATCCCTCTAATTGAAACAGAAATAAAACACTTTCTAATTATAATTCATCATCAATTTGTAACTCTGCAAGAAATGATAGAAAATTTGCCTTCGTCTTCCGTTTTATTTTTGTCCACTTTTCCTCTAATTTTTAGTCGCCTATGAATTTCAACTGTTTTTCGACAAGCTTGGAAATTTCGGCTTTCGTTTTGTTTTCTACGGCTTCTTAATTAGCTCTATCGCCAGGCAATACAAAGACAGGTTCATATTTCTTCTTTGTTCTCCGAGGTTTATCATGTAACCATAAAAAAAATGTTGCCGCCGATGTTCTTTAGCTTTTTGAGAAATGTTAATTAAATCGGGGTCTAGGTCTTTCCCACTTACTGACTTCAATGTTGGTTGCAAGAATTTCGAATTTTGGATAACTGTCCGAAAGTTTGAAATTTCTCGTCTAATATTGTACGCATACATACAATCTTCATCTGCAGAAGTCAAATCTAACAAATTGGACAGCGAGCAATACACCTAAAAAAATAGTTCATAATCACATAATGACATCTGAATTTGTAATATATTTGTGGTAATACGTTTATCTTTTTGGATTTCATTATTTCAACAGGAACAGGATAAAAGATAATATATCATTAATCGTGTTACTATAGTATGAATCAGTTAATTATCAAAAAATATCCTCCAGGTTAGAGAATTGGAAGCAATGACCGGTGCTTCAATCAATCTCACCATAATAGCTGAACGTGGATCGGTATATGCCTATACATCTAAAGATTATACAAATACAACACATCAACTGTACAGCATATGGTAAATATTAGAGATCTAGTAGTATAGATCAAGTTAAATACAGTTGTATATATACACGACCAATGTAATTGTCAAAAGAAAACAACACTTATTTGTATTACTATTAACCATCTTAACTATTTTGTATTTGTTTTAACTTTTGATAGACTTTTACAAATTACTCATACATAATATCCAGAGTTTCAAATGCATGGTTATTTTGTATTTATACAATAGACTACTCAGAAACAGTTATAATGATCCAAGTTCTTGTATTTCAAACCAGTCTCTTCTTTATTGGATAATATATCTTTTGTTGCAATCTGTATGTTTCTTTTTAACGTAATGCTTATTCTTTTATCGCAATCCCTATATTTTTTTTATTTGTTGTTTATTCTTTTGTCTATATTAGGAAACCAATGATGCCCCGCAGATTCCATCTCTAACATGCAATTTTCCAGAACCTGCAAAGGATATTCCCCCTTCATCATTCCCTACCACACAGGGTATCATTGATGACTTAACCGGAACAATAGAGCCATTAACACAGGATGTCGTGATACAGACAACAGAAAGTTTCATCACGACCTGTACCGTCATTGGTGATGACTGCAAAATATGTGGAGAGGGTCAACTAGACCAGCGTGCTATTTGGGTTGGGTGCAGCTCAAAATCACCATGCAGCTACTGGGTGCACGCCCGTTGTATGGGGATTTGTGCTAAGACAAAGGAACCGTTATCGAAAATAATTTTTTTTCTGTCCGAAGCATATTGTTTCGGCAGAATAAAAATCAGGCTACTTCAGTTGTCTTTAATTACCTTATCCAATCTGTCGACGTTCCTGCAGACTTCTAACCACTTGTTGTCGGGTAATCCAGCGGGAATAAGTCGTTTGGTTTTCCGGTTATAATTTTCAAGAATGAAATCACCACCTTCACCCTTAGACTCATTCCCACTTACACTATAAGATTCGTTTTCAACAATAAACGCAAGAACTTCAGGCGGACATTGTACCCGGACAAACAAATTTCTTACAAATGTCTTCATGTAAAAAGGCATATTGAGGCCAAAAAAGAGTGGCGAAAACTTTACTTTTGCTGTTTGAATAGCAGCAGTATTATTTCGCCTCACCCCTGCCCTGAATACATGGAGTGTCAAACAGTAGGTAAATACTATTTCCGACATTAAACTATAGTTTTTATTTTGGACACCCAACAACCACTTGTAATAGCCTACTGCAGACACTGGACTCTTCTCCTTGACCTGTTCTTTGCAATATACTGTAAGGAGCTCCTGTGCCGTAGCAAACATAAAAATTTGCAAAATTTGCCAGCTCTTGTGATGATCTGTAAAAATATTAAACAACATTACCATCTCACATGTGAAACATAAATTATCTATAGAATATTAACGAAAACTATTCAAAGTAAAACGTTTTATGTCATTCACTTTTTTATATAATTATATATCTAAAATAAAACTTTTTTTCGTTTTGTATTTTGGTTTTTCTGTGTAAAATTGAAATAATAAAAAAAAAATTAACAAACCCATAGCACTTCTAAAAGTTGATTGTTATTTTTCAAAACTTCGAATCAAATTGGTCAGTAACTTTAAATGTAAATAAACTATTCATTTCAATAAAAATACATACTAGTTGCACCTTGGCAAGCTTGTAGGGCTTTAATAGATACAAATCCTAACATCTTTGCTAGGTCTAGGAGCCCGACATCCCATAGCAGTTTAAATAAGGCTTTTGACCATATTTATTTCATAATGACCAGGTCCTGTAACAGAAAAATAATCTTTTAACTATCAAATTAATGGAGGGCTGTCTCATTGGCACTCATATCACATTTTCCTATATATATTTATTCAACGTGATAACTTGGCAAACAGCGAACAGTTAGATAATGGAAACTTACCAGGAAGTAGTAAGATATTGTTGTACTTTCTGCAGTTTTCAATTGGGATAATCTGTTTTCATTGGTGTGTGTTGTGGTTCAACGTCAATCTGATAGCGACGGTGTTCATCTTCTGCTTCTTCAAGTTCGTCCACGTTGTAATCAAACCCTACGTCTACGAAATCACAAGGGACTTGGGAGCATAAGAATGTAAACGTTTGGTGCTTAGTTGTCTCACAATGGCGGTCCCATTTGTTTTTTTTTTTTTGTTCTGTCAAAAAATTGCAGGCGGTACATGAGAAAATCGTCATCTTCACTTGCAACAGATAAAACACGCCCGAGATAACCGAATGCAAGGAATCCGCAGTATGTGACGTCACATCTGTCAGTTGCAGACGATCACAGCACTTCACAGAAAGCAAACAGATTAAAAGAAGATGAGCGCGTTTGATGTAAGATTTGTTTAGTGCATAGATACAACTATTTGTAAAAGCATCTCATCTTGAGATAAATTCAAATATTCAACAAATACAACACTTCAATGAAAAATATTTGATTTTAATGATAATTGAAAATAAATCTGATGCATCTGTTTTCAAACAGGAGTTATAAATCCTAGACTATAACTGAATTGATATTCCTGATATATTTCTTGATTATTTGTGTGTAAAATTCTTGTGGATAATTCGTTTGCATGCTGGTAAACAGGGGGAATTGAAATACTATTTTGTTTCTAAAAATTTATAGCATCACATCAATAACATCTATAGGAAAACCACTTATGATAGCATCAAATTAAAGATAATAGCATCATTTCCCATGATGCTAAAAGGTCCTGGGGAGCTACGTTTGACGTTTCAGCAATTTGGCACTACGTTTCAGCATTTTTGTAGTACTCTTTTCGGCTTTATTTAAACATTGATTTACTAAATAGTTAAATGTAATTTACGTTTCTGCATTTGACAGAAATGAAACTTTTGGTGAAAGAGAGATATACTTAGACCATTTTGAGCCAAATTTCATCGGTACGTCTAAACACCGCTCAGGACCTCCTGAGTGCACTCAGGACATACAAAGTGCACTCAGGACATGAAATATATGTTTTAGTGGGTGGCGGAGGTATGCATTCGATAGATAATTTAATTCTTCATCTTATAGTTTTTGTTTCGATAAAATCAATTTAATATTTAAGAAGTTATTTGAGTTTTCATCGGCACGCTCCGTTTTTATGAAATATGTCAGGCATGACCGATGATTATATTGAATACCAATTATCATGTTGATTAGGTCGTTTGATCTTTAATAAATAGAAGTGATTAGTGATGGGTCTAACCTCATACAAGTAAGCTTGGCAAACAAACAAAACCTAGATGTCTTTTGAAAAATATAGAACAAAGAAGATATATTGTTTTGGAAAAAATGTTAAATAAACCTTTTTGTTTTGTTTGTAATAATTGAAGCCAGTTGAGAAATATGAGAAATCTACATATATAAAAAGAATATGTGATACACCATTTATATATATTTATTTTCAAGCAAACAGTTAAAATCACTAATAGTAGCGTTGATTCTTTTTTAAATTGGTATCATTGCGTTTTAATACGAATGTTTTAACAAATACGCATTTAGTAAGATTTATTTCTCATTAAAGTCTTTCTTGTCCAGTAATACAAGCCTTGAACGAATTTCGATGTGAAAATATCAGACTCTCTTCCAAATTCTAACGCCTTGACTAATTGACAAAATCTAACTGCAACTCAGGTATTTTCATCTGCTATGAATACTGAATTATCAACAGTAGACAGTATTCCAATGGGACATAAAGACAATGTCTTTCTTGTATTTAACTATTCTCATAATCTCCAACAAAATCCAAAACAAAATAGATTTGCAAGTGACTGTGGTTCATGGAACACTCATAGTGGCAGAACAACAAAAGCAGCCTAATTTATTATAATGTCGGACAATACTCTTAAATGGACCGTTCAGAAGAACGATATGTACTGTTTCGAGAGACAAGTAAAGGGCAAAAAAACCTACATTCAATATAATCCTCAGCCAAAACATGTTGTCACAATTCATAGGTATTACACTTCTCTAAAACGTGAAAAGACCTTCAAAAAGCGAGTGAGCTGGTTTGAAAACCTTCCTGATAGCTTCTCAACTCTTTCACATAAAGCCATCATTGAATATACTGCTGTATGTCCCCGACAAGGAGAACCACACGGCAACTCCAAAAATTCTAGTCAAGAATATGTAAGAACTGTCCCAAAAATCATTGATGAAGTAAAAGACCGTATTCAACAAAAACAGTCCTGTGCTGATATTTACAAACACTTAATTTTCAATGATTTAGACAATGAGAATAAAATTTGATATTTAGTAAACATTGTTTTTGTTTATTAAATTGATATGGAGAGAGAGAAAAAAATCACAAAGAAAAACAAAAATCGAACTTGTTACAGATTTTTTTATTTTCTTTATTCAGAAACTGCAGAACACAAAATAAATAATTTAGCCGTCAAAATGAAAAATACAAAGAACATCGAATGGGTTATCCTATTTTTTTCTCCAAGTTACATACAATTCACTATTTTCACTGTGCATAATTTAAATTTACCTACATAAAACAATCTTAAAATTTTTAAACGCAACATTGTACAAACAACACAATTCATAAACATCAATAAAGATAATCCAATTAATTTTGTTGATTGGATAATTCACGGCTCAGTAGTTGTGTAATCAGTGACACGTGTCCTCATTATTTAAAAAAATTTAACATATCTATCTAAGTTCGATTTCAAATTCTACCAAAATTTAATTCATAAATAAGCAGCATGTAACGCATATATACATCCATCCTGTGTACAAATGCGATGACTATAAAGGGTCCTGAGTGCACTCAGGAGGTCCTGAGCGGTGTTTAGACGTACCCAAATTTCATTCGTCTATGAGTTTGCATAAAAAAATCAGGATTAATGTGCTACATAGTACACTTATTTAAGATTTCCAGAAAACCGGGAGTTATTTTGGTAGAACCTGTGATTTCAAGATTAGAAATGTCTTATAAGACTTTAAGCATTGGTTGAAAATTGGCATGTAGAAAGGTGATACGTGTACAATTTAAAATATACCTGGTTTCCTTAAAGTTAAACTTAAGGTAAAATATTTAGAAATTTAAAGCTGTGAAAATTGCAAAATTTGTTTAAAAAGATAGGTATTTTTAATTGGTGGTCTGACACATTACAGGATTTTTTAGAAATTTGCGGAAACGTAATACGGCCCTGGGGATATTTCCTCATTTTATGGGTTGTTCGTGCTATTAGTACAGTTAGAATGCATTGTGACTTCACAATTTCTATTTAAAAAGCAGGCTTAGTACAAATGAGGGGGATAGGACGTTTATCGGGACTCCGGGATCGGGTGTTTTTAAGCTCGGGATTTCGGAATTGATCCTTTCGGGATTCTTTAATCGAATTTCGGGACCCCGGGATTTCGTGTTTTTAAGTCGGGGATTTCGGGATCAGGACCCCTCCTTCACAAATGTATAAAGCAATCATAAACCATATGGTTTGACATTAATTGCATGGTATCTGCCACTGGGGTTCTGTCCCATTAGATGATTTCATATGATATAGATCTTTTGAATGTACATTTTTCGGTAAAAGTGAACATGGTGAAGGGGGAGACCTTTGTTGAGACGTCAGGACCAGGTGTTTTTAAGCTGGGGATTTGGGGATTGATACTTTTGGGATATCAGCAGGAAATGACTATAAATGACCAGCAAAGGAGGATGCATCTTGTGTGGGACGAGAATTTATTTTTGATACAAAAGTAGAATTAACTACCAAAGACTCCTATGGGAAGATATGGCACATCAAACAATGATACATGTTTTAAGAAGATCACTTATCAAGAGACATATTTTGTCAAAATTGCGCATCTGGTGCAACAAAATTGGTACCGTTGATTTTATTATCAAGTTGTTCCGTAATGTTCTGACCCGGTTTATAAAACCATCAGCATTTGCTTTAGCACAAACTGTTGACACTAGATTATAAGAGTTCATACAATCAAAAGACTGACCAAGAACTTGTTATTGGTGAAAATGCCAAAGATTCACCAAAAACAAAACATCAAAGCACTTGAGAGAATATAAATTAAAAGTTCCCATGGAGGACATTTGCAAGTTTTAAATTGAGCAACAGAATTTAAATCAAAAGAAGCTAAATGTGGTTTTAAACGTATACCTAACGGAGGAATTTTATTTTCATGTTTTGCAAAAATATCTTCATAAATCGGATTAATCAAAGTGCTGGATAGCACCTTGGAAAGTTTGCAACTGTAGCTGTGTATTATTCCAAAAAGGTTATAGACGTGTATTATTTCAAAAATGTATTTCATCACAGCTTGGATGTTTTAAACTAAATTATTGTCTTGTCAGTAATTATCAAAAATCACTTTTTTCATGTTTGTCATAAAAAGTTTTGATATTTTCTATTGCAACCTCAAACTGTAGATCTAAAATATTGTAATATACAGAAAGCTCTGATAATTTCTTTTTAAGTACCCATGCCATGTCAACATCAAGGGCCTTTGAATTAGTATTTTTAGTAAGAAAATTGATATGATATATGTCAGATGAACGTCAAGCAACCAACAAACAATCAATCAATTACGCTAAGATTGTTTCATGCATTATTGCTGTAAATTTATTTGAATTAGCTCTCGCCGCGATATCGCCTTTTTGTGCTAATGTGGCGTAAAGCAACAAACAATCAATCAAAAGAACACAAAGTGGGCTATAAAAGCGTTTAACGAATGGCGGGCAGCTAGAAGACAAAACGTTGTTGAAATTACAGATTTGTTGACAATGGATGTTAATGGATATATTGGCTACAGAGATTTGTTTTGGAGGCGCGAACACCCAGTGAAAAACTCAATAAGGCCATGGAAATTTTATGCAGTTCATTTGACCCATTAAAAAGTCAACTACAATAGCCTCAGATTTCAATAAGTAACAGGATGCGGTCCTTTTATTCAAAGAAAGCGAATGTGTCGAAATTATTTTAAGCATCATACCTCCTGATCAAGAGAATTTTCTTCTCAAAAGTCTATACAAGAAATTCTCCAAGACTCAAAAAATTGCTGAAATTGATCAAACTACAAAAACGATTATTAATGCATACAACAATGTAACAGACAGTAGAACTCAGATTCAAATATTACCTTTAATTGTCAATAGCGTCACCAAGGCCGAGCTAAAAAAAACTTATTACTAGTGTATCTCTGTTTAAGATAGGTAGTGCACGTAAACACTGGTCCTGGACATATTATAAAAGAACCAAAAGTTTATGGAATGAAGCTGTCATAAAGCGACTACAGAAACAAGTTCTTCACGCTATTCTGAGAAAACGTAAAATTAGTTTGTCAACTGGTTCAAATCTAAAGAACAAGAAAGAGAAAGCAAAAGCCATGTGATAATATTCCATTGGTTCATTGGTTCTGGCGTATTAAAATTTTGAACTTGTTGCCTTTTGTTGGCTGTTGTTCGTGTGATTCTTTGTCAATTGTGTTCTCCAATTTATTTATATTGTAGTCCTGTAGTGTTGAGTTGTCATCTTAATGTTATATTTCACATGTTTAACTCCTATTGTATTGAGGAAATCCACATTTATATAGTTTGTTTGTTCTCTTACGCTCGTCTCAACTATGGCCTTGACTTTGTTTGCATCATATATGTTTAACTGGTCAATGTCAAGATTGATTGAAGAACACAATTTTCTGCAATAAATTGACACTGATCTTTTAATCTTTGCACTTTTCGTTTCATTGCTTAATTGATGATTAATTTTAATAAATTTTCATTTATCAAGGTTTATGAACAATTGCCTAAACTTAGAAATAAATATATGTTACAAAAAGAAAATATTTCAAGATCTTTCTCTCGTATATTCAATCAATTGTCAACAAATTATTTGTGACTTTTTGTCCTATCAAATTTGAAGACTGTAATCATTTAAGCAACTCTGTTTCGGATAATGTTAACCGCATGGTTGACAGAATACTCTGCAACAATATTTTCCAAATGCTCAACAACCCAAGTAAATCGCTATGTTAAAGAGCCAATGCCTGATTTGTTGCGTTGGATTGAAAGGGATGAATTACACTACATGTGTTTTGAGTCTTGACAGCAAGTACCCTTCAGTGAATGGGATTTGGAAGAATTGTTTCTCCCATCCAACACATTAATTTGACTGAGTGAGTTGTGTGTGAGTATAACTGAAACTGTCATGTCATCTGCTGCTTTACTGTCATGGTTGACTCCTATTCATATTGAAAAAGAACTTTAAAAAATTGAGGAGAAAATAGAACATCAGATTGCAGCTGATGAAATCAAGGAACGATGAAAAGATCGTGAACTTTTCAAAAAGTCTCTTGCAGACCTTCTAGACATTGCAAAAAACAAAAATATTACATATGCCAACAAATACACCAAAACAGATGTTATGCAACAAATAGCTGAAAAGAAGAAACTGTGTATTCCATCGCTGAAAGAAACATATAATGGCAATTTGAGTAGTTTTGCAGCAGATGTAAGCAATCTTTCAAACTGTTCAATATTTAAGCTTCGTAGCATTCTAAAATATCACAATTTGAATTATGGTGGAACAAAAGATGAATTGATTATGAGAGTTTTCCTTCTTCGGCCTAAAAGATCGTATTTGATTTTGGAATCAACCATTAACAAATTAGCAAAAGGAGCCGAAAAGGCTGTTAGTATCATAATATGCCAGAGAAAACATCATAACAGATTAAACCATATCTACCGTCAAAGAAACTTTTCTTATATAAAAAAAAATCGCACCAACTCACAAGTTAAAGTTTCTGAGCATTGTTTGAATGGTTGGATACTGTTTTGCACTTAAAATGGATGACTGAGCAAGAGTCAAAAATTTAAACATATGAAAATCATTTACGCCAACCATTATGAACAATGCAAAGAAATAGGACCCAGAATTAAAGTATATTGGACAAGAGAAGAAATAGGAACATCTTATTTTGAATGTTGGCTGGTATACAGGAAATGTTATTTGTATGATGAAGCTTTTGACTCTTATCGACATTCGATTTGTTGTAAATGAAAAATAATGAAAATAATACATAATTCTCTTCATTATGTCCTTCAATTAATCGGGTTCACTTTTTTTTTTAAACAAATTCAAATACACATCTTTTAATAATATTTGGCAGTGATCACTTCCGGCATGCACGGAAATGCAAAAATGGACACAACAAAAGACGTGGAGATGTTTACATTGCTTAACAGTGAACTGCTTTTCACAATAACTAACTTGCTGCTCAGAAAATATAGAACATGACCAGCATTTTGGTGTACTATGAAGCAGTTTCACATAAATCATACATAGAACGAATCCTCAAACAGTCGTGTTTACGCGTACCTGTAGAAAGAATACATAATTTTATTGAAAGTAGACGAAAAGTTAAAACACAATCAAAGAAGTTCTATGTCTCAGACATAGTTTTAGAAGACCACCCTTAATTTATTTTATCATCACTGCAAACATCATCTACATTAACCAAATATCCTCCTGAAACCAACAAAAGCTATCACGAACATGACAGAGATGATTTATTTCATGAATATAATCCATCTGATCTTGTTCCCCTAGACCATTGTAGATTCCTGTGTGAATTAGAGTATTTGGCTAGTCAGCTGAAAAGATGTATAGGGTGTAACAAACCCCTTCATTTGCACGATACCAGGGGTGTTAGAAGCTATGGCGTTTCAGGAATTTTGTATATTGTCTGCCATAGACCAATATGTGGACGTTTAAACAAAATTAAATTAGGGAAGACGCATTACTCTGGTGAAAACAAGAGAGGCATAGGTGTATTTGATGTCAACACTAAAATAGCTACAGGTTAACATGCATTGAAAAATGTTTAATTTTATGTTTATAACAGTATTAAAGGAAATTTATGTATACACACATAATATTAATTTAATAGTATCAAAGGGACATCAGTTCCCCTTTCCAGGTTTTAATTGTAATGATATTCATTGAGCAGAACAAATCGTCCCACTTGTGAGAAGTGTTAACTTAAATCCTGTCAATCATGTCAATGTTCCTTCGGCCAACTTGTCCAACTTAATGAAAAAATGCAAATGCTTGATGAATATATAATTTTCATATGATGTCTGCCAACTCTCTCAACTTTGGTTGGCATTCAAGTCAAATAAATACTGATAGTCACTTCTTTATGCTTTATTTCAACAAAAAGAAAAGAACTACAAATTATATATACAGTCCGCCAAAAGTTAAGCACCACCGAAATATAACTGGCAATATTTTTTTAACTATTGCAAAAAAAATATTAATGTTTGGTGTTATGAATTACCTTTATCATACACTAAAAAAATTCATTACGACCAAAAAGATTGCACTCCGATAAATCAGTCAACCAACCTTTTATCAAAGGTCATATGTGCGTTTATAAATACACTGTTTCTCCAGGTGGTCGTGTAAGTGTTCGTACATTGGTCCGTCGACTTTATAGAGGCAAACGAAGAGCACGTCGTGGTGTATAGAGACCTGTACCTTCAAGCAGGCACTCTACCGCCAGGTTTAAATGGGATAATGAACATCTATGCTTGAACATAAGAACCTGACAAAACACTCATTGGTCAGATGGGAGTCAGTTTCCTTTACTGCCAGAAGACGCCATAATACGAATTTCGCAGGTGGAAAAAACGGCCTATGACCAAAAACAATATTTGCACAAGGACTGCATGCATTGCTGGTTGTGTTCCAGTACGGGGTTGCTTCTTATACCGTTATAAGCTGGGTATGCATATTCTGCAGGGTAACATAAACGGACAGACATACAGAGATCTGGTGCCTTAACATATTGTAGTCCGTCATTTTAGTAATCCCCCACTTGCGTCAACATTGTCAAGACACTTGTACCTGAATGACAACGCTATACCACGCAGGGCAACAATTTTAACCGAGTCCAAAGAGCAACCAGCCATTTACACTAATTTTTGGCCTTCCTTGACTCCATGCATGAACCCTATCAAACATGTCTGAGATGCCATTGTCGGAAATCTCAATCGCAGAGATTCACCTTTACAAAAGTTTGTCGATTTAAAAGTGGCATTTGTTTATTGCTACTTAAGGACCACCAAAAACTGTACTCTTAGCTAAATTTGTTATTTCAGTTATCCTTCTATGAATGTATAAGTTTTGATTCGTAACATATCATCTTTCCATTGATTGATTGATTGTTGGTTGCTTAACGTCCAGTGGCTAGTGGCTAATATTTCATGCATATTCAGGACGAGAACAAGTTCACAATTAATACAATTGGTAGGTTGATACGATAGAGGCCATCTGGGATGATGGTCGGGGAAATTTGGACTGCCACTGGAAAATGAGGGTATCTTGGATAGGGACAGAAATTTTACCTTGCATCAGGCCACCTACGGACCGATCAAAAGAGTTGTTGCAAGGGTTCTTAACGTGCAAAGAGTGTGGCACTCTCTTTACACGAGGCATCGGATTTTACGTCCCCCTTCTGACCGGACGTGACTGCGGATTTGATACATCCCGCACAGCCAAACGGACGCCCCACTTCGGCAAGCGTTTTACTGCCGGTCGGGAGAAGAACAAGTGACCATATTTCTATACCCCAGTCACCCTTGGGGGTATCATCTTTCCAAGCATTTGGAGCTGTCACATTATATCTTAAGAAATGCCAGAGCCTTTTCTCTCAATATGGAACAGTAAATGCATATGAAACGTTTTAATTTTGATTCTTTTGACATCTGGATTTGCCTTCATCCGTACGACAAAAAAAAAATGAAAAAGAAAGAGTTACAATTAGTAGCACAAGCGAAGAGCTATAACTTAAAAAAACAGACAAGAATAACAATATAGTGTAATGACGATACTGCATCCACCTATGAATAACTTCATTGGAAACGGACTAGTCGCTGAAAGATTGATAGATTGATGGTTGGTTGCGTAACATCCAGTGGCAAATATTTCATGCATATTCAGGACGAGAACAAGTTCACAATAAATACAATAAGTAGGTTGATACGATAGAGGACATCTGGGATGATTGTCGGGGACTGCCACTGGAAAATGAGGGTATCTTGGATAGGGACAGACATTTTGCCTTTCAACAGGCCACCTACGGACCCCTCAAAAGAGTTGTTGCAAGGGTTCTAAACGTGCAAAGAGCTTGGCACTGGATTTAACGTTCCCCTTCTGACAGGACGTGACTGCAAACTTGATACATCCCGCACAGCCAAACGGACGCCCCACTTTGGCAAGCGTTTTACTGCCGGTCGGGAGAAGACCAAGTGACCATATTTCTATACCCCAGTCACCCTTGGGGTGAATCGCTGAAAGCCAATAATTATCAAAACCAAGGAGTAAACAAAGACCCACAAAACCAAGGACATTTACTTCAACAGTTATAAATAATAATTAAGAAACAATACGAACTCCACTAAAAACCGGGAGTGAAATCAGATGCTCCGGAAGGGTAAGAATTTCCTGCACCGTATACCGTACGACACCCGTCGTGTTATTTCTTTGTTCAGTTCGGTAATGATGAAAGGTTATTATGACTGAGGAAGCATATCAGATATGATTTCTGACAAACTTTTGTCATAATGGCCAATCAGCTCATGATGGCGACCGTAAAATTTCTTGAGTGATGACCTTAATTTGATTGATTCATAGCCCTGTCTTAGCAACTGACAACTCCTGGTAACTAACAGAAAATCCTTGCCGTTTTTGGCACAACTATTTTGATCTTTTTGTCCTCGATGCTGTTCCACTTTGTACCTGTTTCGACTTGTAAACTTTTGTATCTGGGCGTCACTAGTAGGTCTTGAGTGGACAAAATGCACTTTTGGCGTATTAACATTTTGAACTTGTTGCCTTTTGTTGGCTGTTGTTCGTGTGATTCTTTGTCAATTGTGTTCTCCAATTTATTTATATTGTAGTCCTGTGGTGTTGTGTTGTCATTTTGATGTTATATTTCACATGGCCATAAAAGTGCGAGGTTCAACCCACCATTTTTACTTTAAAAATGTCCTGTACCAAGTCAGGAATATGGCCATTGTTATATTTTAGTTCGTTTCTGTGTGTGTTACATTTTAACGTTGCGTCGTTTGTTTTCTCTTACTTTGAGTGTAAATTCAAATTGCGATAAGACGTGTCACGGTACTTGTCTATCCAAATTCATGTATTTGGTTTTGATGTTATATTTTTTATTCTCGTGGAATTTTGTCTGATGCTCGGTCCGTTCCTGTGTGTGTTACATTTTAGTGTTATGTCGTTCTTCTCCTCTCTTATGTTTTATGCGTTTCCTTCGGTTTTAGTTTGTTGCCGCGATTTTGTTTTTTGTCCATGGATTTATGAGTTTTGAACAGCGGTATACCACTGTTGCCTTTATTTACCATGTTTTGAGAAAGCAGTATTCCTCGTTCAACAAAAAAATCAACGTACTTTCAGCTAGCTTCAGAGTCTCAATTGAGACACATATGAAATGTCGAGATTTCATTATAATTAATGCTATATAATTTTTCAAAAGGTTTTACAAAGCAGAATGAATGGAAGTGTGAATTTTTACAGAGGATGGTGCGATTATGAGATTGGATTTGGAAATTTGAATTCAGAGTATTGGTTAGGTAATTTTCTTTTTATAATCCATTGAAAAACCCGTTCTCCTTTCTGCACAGCTGGAAAAGCCGTCTTTGTTTTTTTAATGCTTTTTGAGGATAAAGTTTTCAACTTAAATGGAAAAAAAAGACTGGTAAATTATTTCTTTGTATAAGAATGTTAGAAGTATCAAGCTGAGACGATTCACGTTTGATGTAAAGGTTATTTATTGAGCATGCTAGTTGTTTAGTGTTAACTTTTGGGTGTAAAGTAGCAGCTTTTATTAACAATCAAGCAATTTGACATATAACTCACTCAAGTGTTAACCCATGTCATAGATAACTCACTCAAGTGTTAACCCATGTCATAGATAGAATTTAAACAACAAATTTAACTCATATCCACAATTATAAATATATACGATTTAAAAATCATAACATATCACAAAAACTCTTTCTTGTTTTTATAACAACTGAACATAGGAATCGACCCAGCAAGTTCTTTATGTATATTTCAGTAATTTTCTGAGCTTTTTTTATATGCTGATTCTAATATCAGGATTTTTAAAAAATCATAAAAGGACTGAACTCCAAGGCAAATCTAAAAATGAAACATGCCTTATCACATGGCAAAATCAAAAGCTGAAACACATAAAAAAATAGAAAACAACTATTATATTTCTTACTTGCTACTGTAATTCCGTGATAGGTTGTTTTAAGGTAAGTCAACATCGCACCTGAATGACAGTCGCATAGAACTGAAACAATATCTCACTTATACAATTTAGTACAAACTAAGTAGATTTAACAAACAAAACAATCATATTAACTCATAAAGATATTTTAAATGCAGCTCAAAACTAGGATTCAAAAAGCCGATCAATTGTTGTTAATTTCGCAGATGTATATATTATTTCATTTTTGCACAGGAAATAATTTCATAAATATTCTAACCACTTCTGGAAACTACAAGCTTTACATACACCTTGAGGATTTTGAAGGGAATTCGAGATATGCAAAGTATTCTACATTCAGTGTCGGAGATGCCAGAACAAAATATACTTTGAACATAGATGGATATAGCGGTAATGCAGGTATAACTTCACCATTTCAATAAGCGAGTTCGGAGTTCTGTAATGCGCAGGTGCGAAAAAATTCAAGGGAGATTACCCACTAAGGTCGAAAGGTCATTGCAGATAAACAAACGGGATAAATACACAACGGATATCGTGAATATACTTTAAAACGTTAGTAATCGTTGCGCAGGAAGAAACATATTTATTGTTACGCAACATACGGTAGTATTGAATGATGAACAGAGGGTTTTCAAATGAGTTTCACGGAAAATTGTTCCAGAAAAATTAAAAAAACGGAGATATTGGACGGTCATGACAGTACCGATGGCAATAATGCGACTTCTATGTTGAATGATTCTAGCAAGTAATTGTTGGGTCCCGTTATGGCCTTAATCATAGTCATATAACTTACTCATAGCTTGTTGTGATGGCTTATTATAAAAAAAATGAAGGGATAGTTGTATCATTGGCACTCATACCACATCTTTTTATATCTATAAACAGACTTTTTTTACCACTAGTCTATAAACAACACTCGAATGAATACTGAAACACTTTATGTAAGCACATGTGTATTTATTTATTTTTAAATAAGATAAGCACAACTTAATAATAGGTATTTGCAAGGAGCACTTAAATTATTCCACCTACATGTACATGTAAACTACAAATTTATGTGTGAACAGTATAACTTAAAAGTAAATATGCTATGTCCAAAATGTGACCATTGACAAAACTCAAAACACAAGAAATATTAAATGCTTTAAAGTTTTAGACCATGTCAATACATGTATAACACAACTACTAAAAATAAATAAAGAAATAACAAACTGTTCTTAATTAATGCGCATAATAACAGTTTGGAATTGCACAGAAAGTATTTCTTAAAAAGAGTTTTGGGCAAATTCTAACAATAGTCTAACACACATGTCACATCACAATAAAAAAAATTCTGTTATTTATAAAAAAAAAAAACAATGTATAAAGTTTATAGTGGCAGTCATTTGTTAGTTTATTCCAAGGATTTGTATAGTTGATAGTTGGACACTGCATAACAGTTTTGTAATATATATATCTTGGTTAATTGGCACAAGGTACTGGTCATCAGCTAATAATGCAGATCTCTTTAGCCTAAAACTGTTTTAGTTAACATCTATTAGAATTTGACAAAATATTGGTGCTCACTTTATTCAGTTTACACAGGTTGCTCTGTAATGTTTTATATTACTTGGTGGCAATAGGTTTTTATTGGTCTTTGTTTCTTTCAGGTATTAGTCAAAGTAAAGGTCAAGATATTTAAAGTTTCATTGTAATGTTAAAGAGAAGTTGTATAGTATGAGAATTTGTTGTGTTGTTGGGTGTGGTAATTCCACCTACCACCTCAACAAATGGATGAAAACTTTGTGTCAAGTTCATAAGTGTAATTTAGGAACAAGGTCTTGTGATTGTGAACCACCCTTCAAGTTGTTTCCATTTCCAACAGAAAACAAGAATCCTGAGTTAAGGAAAAAATGGATGATTCAAGTGAATAGAATTGACCCAACAACTAATAAAAACTGGACTCCAAAAGCTCATGACAGGGTTTGCTCAAATCATTTTGAGGAATGTACTCCTTATCCATCGGTTAATTTAGGGCACACTGTAAAAACAACTGTAAGACCATCCAGAAAGATAATTGTTAAACATCAATTTCAAAAGAAAAGCAAGTCTGTGTCTGAAAATACAAGTACAATTGAGTCATCTGTATTGCAAGACATTCAAGACACAAATTTACCAGCAGAAGACATTCAAATATATACTGCTACACCGTATATTGACTATGTTAAAAAATCTGCACAATCAGACCACTGTTACACTGGTATAAATAAAGAGAAAAACAGTACATGTAAAGAAAAGCTGCAATCTGACAATCATCTTAATAAATCAGACCATTCATATGCTTCTAAATGTGACTGTTCCTCCAACTGTGTTTGTAAAGGTTGCTTCACCAAGCAACAAACTATCAATAAACTAAATTCTCAATTAATTTATTTACAACAACAACTACACAGCAAAGGCACAAAAAACATGCCCTCCGGTGGATCGCTATCCTTGCCGTGGTCGGAGGGCTTGCGTGTCTCAGTGACCCCAAGAGCTATGCCAGCTGGAGCTTCGTCTCCTGGTAGGGTTACCCATGCTGGACAGGTCGAAGGGTAGAGACCAGACTAAAGTGATCCGAACATCGTGAGATGCCCGATGTTTTAAATAAAATAGGCTCTCCAACCCGTTTGCCGTGGGTTGCTACCCGTGTCGGTGGTTGACGAGATCCTTGTGGATGAGGGCTATAGCCAGACTCCTTACGGTCAGAAAATACCCGGACGGACGAGACTATAGTTCAATAAGCTGCTTTGGCTTCGAAATCATCTAAACGGGAGGTCGGATGGACCCGGTTCGATCAATCGGCTGGTCATGTCGAGCCCTTCAGTTAATCCTCAACAATAAGCTTTCTTGTAACAATTTTCATAATATACACATGTATTTTAAATTAAGCTATTTATATTTTGGATAACTGAAGAAGGCGATGGCTCATGGGTCAATCAAGTGGTACGCTTTCTTTTTCGCTTGATGGATACGCTCTGCTTGAGTATACTATTCTTGGAACATCTGGTGCTTTCCGCAGTGGATCTTGGGTGCTGATTTTGAGGACCAGCTACATTATATATGGAGCTCGTTTTCAGCATTAGCACTCGATCCCGGTTCGCCACGGAAACACAGCATCGCCCTTGTAGGCACTCCGAGGTGGGTGGATGGCAAGAATGGTGAATCTTTCTCCTTTCATATGGCACAACAAAACAAACCCTCGAAATCAGCTTTAATACATAAGAAAAGAAAATGTGATGATTCAGAGCCCTGTCGGGAAGATGACAGTTGGCCCAGATTTATTGTAATAAAAGGAACAGAAGAAAAACCAATTTCAAAAATATCGCCCTTTGTAATTCACAAACAAATTCAAAGCGTTGCTGGTACTGTTAAAAAAGTTTCAAAAATGAGATCTGGCAATTTGTTGGTTGAATGTTCCAACAAAAGTCAATCAACAAATTTACTTACAATGTCTACAATATCAAACTTTCCTGTTTCTGCCTCTCCTCATAACAGTTTGAACAGCTGTAAGGGGATCATTCGAGACAGAAGTCAATACCTTGGTGACCTTACCGTGGAAGAAATCGGTGAGGAACTTTCAAGCCAAGGTGTAACTAATGTTATTAGATTTCAAATTAAAAAGAATGGAAATATAATCAAATTAAATACTTATCTTTTGACCTTTAGAACTCCAACTCCTCCTCCATCTATTACTTTAGGTTGCTTCGGAATCAGAGTTGACATGTTTATCCCAAACCCAATTCGATGCTTTACTTGTCAAAAGTTTGGTCATGGAAGCAAACAATGTCGTGGTAAGCAGAGATGCTTCAAGTGTTCTGACGAAGGACACGAGGGAACAAACTGTCACTCTGAATCTTCTAAATGTGTAAACTGTGGTGAATCCCATTTTTCATCGTCTAGGGACTGCCCTGTTTACCTTAAAGAAAAAAATATTATTAAAATTAAAACAGAAAGAAACATTAGTTACCCAGAAGCTAAACAGATAGCTTCTGTTTCGAATGATCTCCTTGTTTCAAACAGACCATCGTACGCCAGCAAAGTTGTCCGCTCATTCAGTCACGAGAATACACAAACTCGCATGACTTGGCCAATTGATGCGGACAATTTTAAAATGCTGCCTGTTGAAACAGAACCTACCGATAGAATATTAATTCCAAGAAAACCAATATCTTCCAAAACAGTACTCAGTCAACTCAATCTTCCCTACAGAGCTCACTATCATCACCAAAAAAAAATGAGAAAAAAAAATCAAATAAAAAAGAAACAGTAGAAATACACAATTGGAGCGGTGAATCTGTCTGGGATCTTCCCAGTGATATAGATGATTCTTCCACCTCCAAAAGTCTTCCTTCATCTGCATCCAAGAAGGTATCTTCTTCGTCCAGTAAACAGTCTACCAGAGCCCCATCTCCTCTTCGTTCTCAAGAAAAGAAGGATGTCCAAAAGAAGCCAGGAAATACATTCTCTCAGAAGTCTTCTGATTCGAGGTCGCGGGGTAGGGGTCGAGGCGGAGTAACACCAGCTGCGCGTAGTCCTGGAGATCGACGACTCTCCTCGCACAACAGATTTTCAACACTTATCATCGAAACTGAAATGGAAACCGAAAGTGTTCCGCCACCCGAAAGATCACGATCTCAGGGTGAGCGAAATAAGAATGCTGGCAAACTCGACAGCATTCGCCCTTCTTTTATTAAATAATGACAAATATAATCCAATGGAATTGCCGAGGTCTTAAAATAAATCTTCTCGAGTTAACACTTCTAGTTCAGTCTTTTTTACCTATTGCATTTTGTCTTCAAGAAACTCATCTAAAAGAAAGTGACAACGTATCTTTAAAAGGATACAACATGTATAGCACATTTTCTAAGGTAGATGAACGTGCTGCAGGCGGATCATCCATTTTTGTGAAGGACAACGTCATTCATAGCACAGTCCAACTCACAACGGATCTGCAAGCAGTTGCAATTCGTTTATCATTAGACAAAACAATTACATTATGTTCGATATATATTCCACCTAATTCAATTATCGATAAAGCAAAACTCAAAAACCTCACTGATCAATTACCCTCACCATTTATACTTATGGGCGACTTCAATGCCCACAATCCATTATGGGGTAGCAAGACTCATAATGCCAAAGGTAAGATCATTGAGGACTTTGTCTCTCAAGAAGGATTATGCATTTTTAATGATGGATCTAATACGTATCTTCATCCTGGAAACGGGTCTTATTCTTCTATTGATATCACTATATGCGATCCCTCTCTGCTCCTGGATTATTCATGGCGTGTTCATGATGATCTATGTGGAAGTGATCACTTTCCAATAGTACTTGAACATTTTTTTAATTCTGCCCAACAGAGAGTACCACGTTGGAAACTTGACAAGGCGGACTGGTCCTTGTTTGAGAATCTCTGTCGAACGGAACTTCAGTCAAAGATGTTTGAGACTGTGCAAGATCCAATTTTAACTTTTAATACAGTTCTAACGTCAATTGCTGACAGAACTATTCCTAAGACCTCGGCAAATCCAAAACATCCCAGTAAACCATGGTTTGATGACGCATGTGATCAAGCCATAGGTGACCGTAAAAAATCTGAAAGACGGTTCAATCAACAACCAACGACGGAAAACTTGAGTAATTTCCGTATTTTTCGCGCTAAGGCACGGCGGACTTGTAGGCAAGCCCGACGAACATCCTGGAAAAAATTTGTCTCGGGGATTACATCTCGCACTCCGATGACAAAAGTTTGGAATATGGTAAATAAAATTAAAGGTAAAAATTCTAAAGCCACTGTAAAACATTTGAAAGACGGCAATAATTTATTAACATCTGAAAAGGATATTGCCAACAAACTTGGTGAAACTTTTGCAAAGTCTTCTTCTTGTAACAACTACAGGGAAGACTTTAAAAAAGTTAAAAAAACAAAAAGAAAAAATTAAATTAAACTTTAAATCAAAAAATGGTGAAAATTATAATAAACTATTTTCTCTTGAAGAACTTAAAACATCTCTGTCAAAAGCCCATGATACAGCTTGTGGGCCTGATAATATTCACTACCAACTCTTAAAACACTTGCCAGATTCCTCGCTAGAAGCTCTCTTGCAGCTCATGAATAACATCTGGGAATCTGGTGATTTACCATCAATCTGGAAGCTTGCAACCGTCGTGCCTATTCCAAAACCAAGTAAAGATCATACGGATCCTATTAATTATCGACCAATTGCTCTTACCAGTTGTGTCTGTAAAACACTCGAACGGATGGTCAATGATCGCCTTGTTTGGTTCCTGGAATCCAATGGGCTATTAGCCAATATTCAGTGTGGATTCCGACAGGGTCGCAGTACTCTTGATCATCTTGTTCGATTCGAATCATTTGTCCGTAATGGTTTTGCGAAAAATGAGCATGTGGTGTCGGTCTTTTTCGACCTTGAGAAGGCCTATGATACTGCATGGAAATATGGTATTTTAAAAGATCTATTTGATATGGGGTTGAAAGGCAATATGCCTAATTTTATTTCTAATTTTCTCTCTAACAGACAATTTAATGTTAGAGTTAATTCGACCATGTCTGATCTTTATGATCAAGAGATGGGTGTCCCTCAGGGCAGTATTTTATCTGTTACATTATTTAGTCTTAAAATCAACAGCCTTGTTGAAGTTTTAAAAAGTAATATTGAAGGTTCATTGTACGTTGATGATTTTTTAATATGTTACAGAGGCAAAAATATGAATAACATTGAAAGACAATTACAATTATGTCTTGGAAGAATTGAAAAATGGGCCTCGGAAAATGGTTTTAAATTTTCCACTTCAAAAACGGTCGGGATGCATTTTTGTAACAAAAGAAAATTGCATCTTGATCCAGAACTCACTTTGTACGGCAACCCAATTAAAATGGTTGATGAAACCAAATTTCTTGGGTTAATTTTCGATAAAAAGTTAACCTTTCTACCCCATATCAAAATGTTAAAAGCGAGATGTTTAAAAGCTTTAGATATTTTAAAAGTTGTCGGCAGCACTGACTGGGGTGCTGATCGCAACATTTTACTCAATTTATATAGATCTCTTGTTAGATCTAAACTAGATTATGGCTCTATAGTGTATGGCTCTGCAAGGAAGTCCTACATACAGATTCTCGATGCTGTGCATCACCAAGGTTTGCGTCTCTGTCTTGGCGCATTTAAAACCTCACCAGTTGAGAGTCTGTATGTAGAGGCTGATGAGCACTCACTCACTGACAGACGTTTGAAGCTTGGACTTCAATATGCTGTCAAACTAAAAGCCCATTCAGATAATCCTGCCTACAGCTGTGTTTTTAATCCGATTTATGAAGATATTTTTGCAAAACATGAAAATAAAATTCCTCCGTTAGGTTTACGTTTAAAACCACATTTAGCTTCTTTTGATTTAAAATCTGTTGCTCAAGTTCAAACTTGCAAATGTCCTCCATGGGAACTTCCCAAACCAAAAATGATATTTGATCTCCGTGAACACAATAAAAATAAAACAAATCCTCTTTTAATTCAGCAACACTATGCTGAAATTAAAGCCGATTATCTCGATTTTTCAACTGTCTATACTGATGGATCAAAAGATGGTGATAGAGTTGCATCTGCTGCTGTCTTCAGGGACAGAGCTGCAACCCTCCGTTTGCCATCTGATGCATCCATCTTTACTGCTGAAGCAGAAGCAATAATTTTGGCTTTGAAATTTATTGCTTCTTCAGATAAATCCAAATTTATTATATGTTCGGATTCACTTTCATGCTTACAAGCTATACGAAATACTAAAATTAAAAACCCAACAATCCTGAAAATTTTATATGTAATGAGGAATTTAAAAATTCTTCTGAAAGAAATAATATTTCTATGGGTTCCGAGTCATGTTGGAATCCTTGGAAACACAGCTGTAGACCTTGAGGCAAAGAATGCCCTGGGTGACCCTCTATCTAACTGTGATATACCATATACTGATTTTAAATCTAATATTAGAGAATATGTTTTTAATATATTGAAAAATAAATGGAGTAAAAAAGACGATAATAAATTGCATGAAATTAAACCTAATTTAGGCAAACCTTTTGATAATATTATGTGCAGAAAAGATCAGTGTGTTATTACTAGATGTCGTATTGGTCATACTAGAATAACACACGAGTATCTTTTAAAAAATGAAGATGAACCACAATGTGTTCCTTGCAACTGCAAGTATACTATTAAACATGTTTTAATTAATTGTATTGACTTTGCTGATATTCGTAAGAAGCATTTCAATGTCAATAATATGTATGATTTATTTAATAATGTTCCATTTACAAATATTGTTGCTTTTTTAAAAGAAATTGGAATTTATTATAAAATATAAAAATGTTATTATATTTAAATCGATTTTAATTTTTATCACGTTATTTTACTGTTGATTTTTATTTGTATATAATCAATTTGCTTTAGTCAAGAATTTTAGTGTATTGAAGGACCTTTTGTCTTATTTTAAAAATATGCTTTAAATTGTAAAAATATTCGAATTAGCTCTCGCCGCGATATAGCCTTTTTGTGCTAATGCGGCGTAAAGCAACCAACAATCAAATCAAATCAAATCACAAAAAACATGGTTCATACAACTATGACAAATAACATAGTGAAAGATGACAGCAAAACACGATTGTACACAGGGCTGCCTAATGCAGATGTATTTGATAGGCTATACAAGCATTTGTTACCACGTGCAAAGCGTTTGACCTATTGGAGTGGAAGCAAGAAAATCGTAAGCACGAAAGCGAAAAGGGTTTTCAAAAAATCACCTAAAAAATTTGGTCCCAAAAGAAAATTGTCTGTCAAAGATGAACTTGTCATGACTTTGATGAAGTGTAAGGTTGGTATGAACAGTGAGCTACTGGGTGATTTTTTTGGTGTTCAACTCTCAGTTGTCTCTCAGGTGTTGAATACATGGTTGAAGTTTCTGGCGTACGAGTTGAAGCCTCTTATACATTGGCCAGATAAAGAAATAACAAAAGAGACATTGCCACATGTATATAGTTCAATTGCTCCTAATCTTAGGTGTATCATAGACTGTACTGAAATATTCATTGAAAGACCCCGAGATATGGAATTACAAGCACAAACATGGTCTGACTACAAAAAAAACAACACGCTTAAGTTTTTAGTGGCAATGGCACCAAATGGCAGCATTTCATACATTTCCGAAGCTTATGACGGGAGGGCCTCTGATCGCTTTATTGTAATGGACAGTGGTTTTTTAAATCTCATTGATCCAACTGATGAGGTAATGGCAGATAGAGGTTTCCCCATACAATCAGACTTGGTTATGAGACAAGCAAAACTGATCATACCACCACCTGGTCAGGGGTCAGAGCAGATGACTAAGGAAAATGTACTGAAAACAAAGGCAGTTGCCAATGTCAGAATTCATGTTGAAAGGGCAATTGGCCGAATCAAGTGCTTTCAAATTTTGAAAAACACATTGCCTATTACTTTGGTTCCTTTGGCAAATGAGATTTTTACAATTTGTTCTGCTGTATCTAATTTGCAACCACCTTTAGTAAAGTGATAATTAAATAAACCCATCAACATAAATAATTGGTTTTCATTAACACTGATTTAAAAAGTTTAGACAATTTGGCTGTAAAAGTTTATTGAGGACTATGAATTGCACCTATTTTGTAGAAAAAAAGATAATCAATTTCAAGAATATATAGTCCAAGCATTTAAAAAATTATTATATTTTCTGTTTGAATTATTGAGACTTAAGGTGTCAAATTTTGATACATGTATATCAAAACTTTATGATTTTGTTAATTCAAAATTCTAAAATGTATCACAAAACAGGAGTTTAAAAGATATACGTTTTTGAATTTTAAAATATTATCTGATAAAATGTTTTAGGTTATGATTTGGTTTAATTAGATATTTGGATCCAGAAGTAAAAATAAACCGGTCTAAACAGACTACTGTTATAGTTTTCAATATAATAGTACTTAACAATCACTACAACTGTCTTTAGACCTCACCTCATATATCATTTAATTGGAATTATTCCTGTTAAACCAAGATAAAAAAACAGTTTTAAATTTTTGGCCAATGGAAAAATTTCTTTCAAATACATGTAAATTGTTTATTTATTTCTAGCACAAAGGATATGTTATTTACTTTTATGATTAAATTATTGCTTGAAAAAGGATTTTTTTTTTAAATAACTATTCAACTGTAATTTGTCTTTGTACTTTTTGATAATAAGTTTATTTTAAAACCTTGTTTCAAGAATGTTGAATTTAAAAAAAATATAATTATGGTTGTTAACCATGATAAAGACATCTTTTCTTAGGTTGTTAACCATAATCATGATAATTGAGACAACTTTTCTTAGAACTTAATAAGTATAACCAAATATGTATTTTGAAAAGAATGCATAATTATGAGTGAGGTTTCAAGGACAATTGGTGTGAGAACACAGTTATTTCATATATATATATATATATATATATATATGCAATTCTTTGAGAAAATAAATGGAAATAAAACAAATCCCAACTGCCCTTCTTGATATTATTTTCACAGTGCATGTGTTGAACTATTTAACTTTGAAATTCATGATCCAATTTTTTTTAAAGTGTAGTTTCATTCCCCTTCTTGCCATTTAAGGCCAAAAATATGAAGAAATAAATTTGGAAAGGCTAAAAAATAAATGGTAATTATAACACACTGTCCACACTTGACTAAGGATTATATTTGGAGACTATGAAAATCAAGGGAAGATAACTGTGTTCCCAGACCAATACACCTGAAAAGTACATGTACAATGTATTTTTACAATACTGCTTCAAAGCATGTTGTCACTGAAGAAATATAAAAATATGTAGGCTGTCTTAAAGATAATGATTAATATCATCTTCAACTTTTATATCTTCCGTCTTTCTCTTTTCTTCTCTTTCATATCCTCCTCTGCAATATCAAAATAAATAAGTCATTTTTCAAATTGATTATAGAAATAATAATATATTTTTTGAGGGTTTAAATTACAAATATTCAGTATATTTATTATAATATATATATTTATTAAATACATATATACATTTGTTGGTTTTGATTTGTGAAAATCCAAATATTTTTTTTTTGTTTCTGTTATAAATACTGTTAATAAAATATAAAAGTTTTATGAAGTTACTTTTATTATCTGGTGATGTTAATTTTATATTCTGTAGACAGTTCATGTATCTAGCAAGCCAACAAAAAATGGGATATGATATCATATATGGAGCAAACTATTAAAAATAATTGACCTAAAATTGAAAGGAAATTTTGATAATTTAACAGACTCACACCATATCTTCCTATATCTATAAATATCATACAATACTCATTGTATATTATTTATGTTGCTATTTAGATAGTCCAGACAATTCTTTAATATACAAGAAGATGTGATATGATGATTGCTAATGAGATACTCTCCACAAGAGACCAAGAAATACAGAAATTAACAGATGTACATGTAGGTCACTGTATGTCCTTCAATAACGAGCAAAGCCCATATGACATAGTCCGCTATAAATGGCCCCGAAATGACAATGTAAAATAATTCAAACGACAACTTTATATTTAGAAAGCAGCATATAATATCAAAGTCTGTCAGAGTGTATTCCAAAAGGTGTAAAATATTTTAGAATAAAACAATGTCAACAGACTGAGACAGATTAACAACAGTACACCATATTACAAAAAATGTATATATATGCACATTTAGTCTTAAATGAAATAGTATAAAAACTGCCTTGTCGGACGTCAAAACTTTTTAACCTGGAACGGGACAGCCAAAAAAACAATGCTTCTACTACCGTAGGTGAGACATAAAAATATACCTTATTCATAAACTGTTTTCCTTACTAGCTTCACAGTCATCACAGTACCATTTATCCATGTTCAACATACCATCAAAACCAATGCATCCCCAGTGAAACCATTTTCTACATTTGTCACATCCTATACTGTAGTCAGATTCACAATTGTTGTCCAGTTCATCAATTTCCAAACATGTCTGCTGACATGAGCCGCACAGATAAATTGGTTTTGGTTCAACCTTTTTGCGTCTCTTGTTGAGCTTTTTCCCTTTAGCTTGTGTTGATTTTGTTGGTTTACATGTATTTACCGGTATTGCCAAGAGTGGTATGCTGTCTGTATTACTCTTCGTACCACTTGATGTTTCTGTGTGTGCAACCTTTTTTTTAATATCCTGAGTCAGCAGCTCCACTACAACATACTTAAGAAAGAAATTTTCCAAATTTGAAACAATCTTTTCCCAATAATCTTTCTGGAACAGAATTCTCTCCAAGTGGTGTCCATGCTTGGTAAATATAAAAAAATCACACCATTGTTTATTGCAAATTGCCATTTGCCCTTGTATCTGTGTGTAGTAGTTGTGGTTTCTTTGTAATGTGATGTTACTACCTTCTTTAACTAAGTATGTTAGATTTTCATGACTTGGTATGGTGTGTGCAATACTTAATGGACATTTAACCTCCAACACACCAGAACCACAGCAAGAACAGTCTAACATACCATCTGGACTTGAACCTAAATAGCCCCTTTTGGTGTCAATGTAGAGCCCTGTTTCCACAACTTTTAAATCTTGGTGTTTCCTCTGTAACAGTATACACTTATACTTCCTTCTGGCTACAGGTTCCATGAATCTACCATACTTCAATGCAGGAATATTACTATTTTTTTCTTTGTAGCCAAGGATCTCAGTGACTAGTGATTCTGTGTTCACAGCTTTATTTTTCTTCAATGTTTCTGATTTTGTGAAAACAGAGTGCATCCTAGAACATGTAATTCGTCCTTTCCTTTGATTGAACCATTCTGCATTTTCACTTTGCCCATTTGTTTCCTGTAAAATTTTCTCCCGGTCAGCATCTGTGTACTTCAGTTTTTCAAGAAGCTCATTATGATCATGACAGTTTCCAGCAATCTCTGGTAATGATAAGGGTAAAATGGTCCCCTCAGTAGTTGTGACAATTTCTGTTGACAGAACATTAAAATCTTCAGATGGTTCATAATTTGTGTAGTTGTGGTGTAAGTACTGGAATACTGCAGCATTCTGACATGCCGGTAGTAAGGCATCACTCAACTTCCCTAAAGATGGTTGTGTTCCCTGTGTTGGCTGAAAAAGTTGTCGTTTGATTGGGTTAATTGGCTGGCCTTGCCCTACAAAATAAAAGTGTGAGTATTCGACACTGAAGAATGATGGAAAAGTTTATTTTACACAAGAGTAAAAATTATACTAACATATCCTTAGTCTCCAAAGTTAACAAAATGACATACAAAGAAATTTTATAGGCAAGCAATGTCCTTGTACAATGTATATTTAAACATGTCGCCACAGAGAAAATACAGAATGATTTAAAAATTAAATATTTCATTCATCATCATTTTTATCATTGGGACATCTTCTACAAATGTAAATACATTGTTCACTCCAGGGTAAACTGAGTTTTAAGAATACACAAGCCAATTAAATGTCGTCTCCAGCATGTCCAGTATTTCAGAAAATAAAATTGTTTTTAAATTCATACTTACAATTTTTTAATGAAAACAGTAGTATATAAATGAAGTTTTTGTGTAAACTATTTCAATTTGTATGCTGCTTGCATATCTATTACTTCCAAAGATTTCTTACTAGGTGAAATATACCTTTCTTAAACAGTTATAAAATGGCAAATAGAATATCAACAGAACTTTTTGCACATTTCATAACAAGACAAGAAAGTAAGAACTGCACAGAAAATGAAGAACTAATAACCAACAATCTGGAAAAATAAAACAAAATTTCATAATACAGTACAAATTCACATGCAATTTTTTTAAATACATGTAACAAACTGATTTCATGCAATTTCAAATGCAGAATACATTTTTATACATGTACCTCCTTTAGAATAATGTGGTTTCATTATTTTTAATTCAGAAAGTTTTTTTGGTTGAACAACAGACTTTTTTGTACTTGGTGACTTCCAGACACATGGCTTGGAAGTGCAAGATTTATTATTTGCACCCCATTGCCAAGCATAGTCTACTTTGAATAAAATGGCTGCCATATGGTTGCAAGTCTCTCCCAATCTACAAATTTTAACACAGGAGTAGAAAGTTGTTTATTTATACCAACATGAGCAAATAAAATAGTGAAATAATTTAATAAACAAATCTTATTTTGTATGGATGACAATGTAAAATGTTATATCAGTATCTGTCTAGAAGTTAAAAACTTTATGCAACAGTCCAAATTAGAAAATGTTCTAGTATGCATATGCGTGTCAAAAATTCTGTTTAACACTTGTGAATATGATGACTTTAAGATGAAAGACATCAATAAAAGATTAAAAGAGACGTTTCTATATCACTTTCATGACTTTGAAGCCTTGCAATTTGAATGTTTTTAATTTTATAAGTCCATTCAAAGATCCTAAATATTTTTTATATATATATGTTGTAATTTATTCCAATGAAGAAGGCCGTAATGGCCGAAACGTATGGGAATTTGTGTTATAGTTTTTATTATATATATATATATATATCTTTTATTATTTTTTCTTTTCAAATTATTATAATGGTTACTGCATATTTTTTTAACATACCCAGCAAAACATGAACAGTAAGCTGTCTGAATTTCCCCAGAAACTTTCTCAAGTAAAACCCATGCTGTATGTGGCACATCATTAATGCGTTGAGATGCAGTACATTCTGCCTTCAAAAAACAATAAGGACTATTGCTGTCGATATAATGGTAATGAACTTCCTTCAGCCATCCAGATGTAAAATAACTGTAGGCCTTTCCCTCCTTGTAGTCCTTCATCAACCTGTCACTCAGCGATTTGTCTTCTTTTTTCTGAAGGAAGGTGGCTATGTCATAGTACATAGTTGGAGGCCACATAGAAACACCCTTGGATTCTGTTACCCATCCACTTGTCAAGTCTATCAAAGGATCTGGAACAATACCTATGAAGAAGATTTTCATGATCGTTTAAATGATTTAATTTAAATTTATTCATAACACTAAAGCTATTTTTGCTACATGTACTTCCAAAGGATAAACTATTTTCAAATAGATAGGGTTACAAGCTTCTGGCAGTAATGTCAGATTCAGTAATGGCCATATAATTGGAAAATTGATTATGTAGGATTTTTAAAATAATGTCCCAAGCCCATGAATTAATGTCCAGCAGGCATAGTTTTGTAATAAATAATGTCCATGGACAATATTTACTTATTCAAATGTGTCCAGGTCACAATTTCCTATAAAAATATGTCCTCAGGAATGAAAAAGTGTCCATGAAAATATTGACATAGAAGTAAATATTTGTGATGTTTTATTCTATTGTCAACTGTTATCCACCCTCGGGGGGCTACTTCAAACTTTTTTTGGTAGGGGTGAGCAGCTGAGACATCAAGTACCCCACCCTTTTCATATATTAATTAACAAAAAACAGAACTATAGATATATTTCAATATTTTCCCCGCTTATCATCTTGTTAAGAAGGAAAATAGTCGCAATAATATCACCTTCTTTTCCAATAAATTCGTCACATCTTAAACACTTTTTTTCTTATTGCCCATTTTACATCTTTCATTATGAAGATATTTCAATTCCAAAATACAATACATCAGTGGCGGTTCCAGGGGGGGGGGGGTCCGTGGGTTGGAACCCCCCTTTTTTTTGGCCGATCAATGCATTTGAATGGGAGCATATAGTTGGAACCCCCCCTTTTACTCTGGGTTGGGAATCCCCCCTTTTTAAAATGGCTGGATCCGTGCCTGTACATGTACATATAAAAGACGTTTGGTCAGATCATAGATGGTATTACAAAAATGTACATCTGTGTTCAGATAAATGTAATATCAACCCAGAGTGTAACACTTTCACTGATTTTAACATGTTTAAATATTAATTAAAAACTGGTAAAAAGTTTCATTGCCGTTCCCTCTTAAAGGACGCTGTCACAATGGAATTTCTTTAAATAATTGTTATCATGTTTTATGTATACAAACCCTTGAATGTTAATTAGGTGCAAATGTCAAAATAGTTGGATTTATTGCATCTATCACTGGCATCAGTGGAAATACCACATCAGAATAAATAGAGTTTAATTGGTTTGACAAATAACTGCTGCATTTACGACTGTGGTTTAACCGCAGCATCAAGAATAAATACGGACATCTGATTAGTTTCAGATACTTATGATATAATCAAGCAAGGGACAATATCAACCTATTGATATATTTAATCTCAATTTCTCACCCTTTTCATATATCATAGAGCATGAACAAGTGACCTATTCCAGCGGCTCATCCCTACCACTAATTATATAGCAAGTAGCCCCCCGAGCATCCACCCAAGTTTTTTTTTAAGTAAGCATGATAAGGGGGCTGAGGGGGATAAAGGATCTGCATCTAGAATTAATCTTGCTGCCCTTTTTATGACTTTTAAAATTCTTGTTATCCCTTCATTTTTACATTCACCCCAAATAATACAGCAGTAGTCAGTAAGCATTAAGAACAGAATATACCCATTGTAATATATATGCTTTCCTTGCATTTTATATAGACTTATAGTATACAGGTATAGGCTGTCTGTATATCTTATATTTTTTTTTATTAGAGCTATGGATATTTTGCAAAGTAAATGTATTTTTATAAAGGTAACCTTTTGGTGCCTTCAATTTGTCACAGTACTGATCAGCTTTCAGTTTTCTCTCTTCGGCGGGTGTTAGCACTGGCTTAATCTTCATCAAATCAGCGGAATAAACCAGTGCTACAAGTTCTTCTTTCTTCCCAGATGTTCTCAAACCACGTATCCGCAGATACTGTTGCAGCACTGGTACCGTCCACCGTTTAAAAGTATCAATCGTGGTGTCATTTTCAGACATCTCGATAAAAACCAACTCTCTCTCTCAAAATGTAACCGCCAAAATGCTTTGTTTATCTTCCGTCCGATCCCACAATGCAAAGCGGCAAATCTCCTATGTACCGGAAGTAATCGAAACTCCGAACTCGCTTATTGGAATATTTTGAAATAATGAACGTATTGTGTGATACATTCAAATGACATAACATTATCGTTACCATTATCTCTCTTAAACATGAATGTAATCTCTCTAGATGGTCGATTTAAAGGCACCGACAAAAAAAAAGAGCTACCGTTGTCAATTTTGTTCCTGATTATTTGAAAAAGATATACCAAATATTCAAAACAGAATAAAGTCTTTAATACTTGCATATTTAAGGCAAAAAAGAATAGTATATTTATTAACATCAATTGTCAAAATATATATCTAGTGCAGTAAAATTAGTACCATAAATGTTATCATTATAACTAGGTTGATGATTCTGCAGGTGGGTTTGGCCTCTTACGTTATACCAGTCAAGTACCCAGAACTTCGATAAAAATGAGAATATCGTTTGATTGAAATTTAATGGTATAACATTTTGAAAATCTTTTTTTGATTCAAGGAAATAAACTCGTCATAGAATCCAGGACTTAATTTAATGTATACGCCAGACGCGCGTTTCGTCTACAAAAGACTCATCAGTGATGCTCGAATCCAAAAAAGTTTAAAAAAGCCAAATAAAGTTCAAAGTTGAAGAGCATTAAGATTCAAAACTCCTAAAAGTGTTGCCAAATACAGCTAAGAATATATCTTCCGCATGTCAAGCTCTGATTTCTTGTCCGTTTTTTAACTATACCTCATGTTCTTGTTTGTTTAGTCAGCCCTCCAATGCTTAAATTAAGTTTGGATTTCCAAATATTTCAGTCTTTGGTACCACTCTTACTAAAGATATAAACTGTCGAGACGCTCATTTGGTGCAGTCAAATTTTGTACTAGTTAAGTTATGACTTTTAATATGTTTAGGAAACGACGACAAAAAAAATCAGAAAACGAAATCAGTTATCATCGCCCTGTTTTTTGCAAAGTGTTTCTTATATAAGTGTTGATGAAATTCAAGCTTCATTTTCACAGGAGATAGCCTTACCTACCACAACGGCATGATGTTTTCTACTAAAGACGAAGATAATGACATAAACTATCTAGACAGCTGTTCACAAGTGTTTAAAGGAGCATGGTGGTACAGCAATTGTCATCGTGCTAATTTGAACGGGGAATATTTAGGAGGACATCACTCGATTTTGGGCATTGGTATCGTATGGCCTAAATGGACAGGAATGTTCTACTCATTGAAATCTACTAGAATGATGATTGAACGGTACTAAAAACCATGTTATGAAAGACCTACATTTTCTGTTTCAAAAGTCAATGTTATTTCATTCGTGGTTTAATGAAGCAAAAAATTTGAAGATACGCAGAGAGTTAAACATATGTGCTTACTGAAGGGAAATAAAATTTGGTAATGGTATATATTGTCTTAATTTCATTCATTAACGATCATTAACTACCTATCAACGTTCTTTTTGGTGAACAATCTATTTTTTAAAATAATGGAATAGATATTTGAACAAAGAAGAACACAAACTTAAAACTAATCTGGTTGCCGTCATGCTACTCCTAAATGTAAAAAAAGCAGTAAAGAAACTGATTTAAATGACACAGTAAAACTGATACACGAAAAATACAAAAAACAAAAAAACACATAACAAAACACTGCCTCAGTCTGAAACATTTTGAATTTGATATCAACTCAACATTCAGCACTTAAAAATGTTCTATCTTTTTTTCAGAGTTTTAAGCTATTTTTTAGATATTTTCATTGGCAAATTAACTTGCCATAATCCTCGGGGAGCAGTGAAGTTTACTACTTTATAGTATCAGAGGAAATATTAGATAAAGTTGCTTATAGATTAGATGACAAGGAAAAACTCATTAAAAAATATAATAATGACCCCATAATTAGAGGGAATTTCTTCAGCTTTTTAAAACTTCATACAAAAACTAGGGGGAGGGAAATATAAATCACTAAAAAACAATAAATCAAGCAGCTTTGACTCCATTATAAATGAGATGCTCAACTGCAGCCAATCATATCTGCTTAAATGTTTTGTAAAAATATTTAACAAAGTACTAACAACAGGAAAATTTCCTGAAATATGGGCTAACGGATTTATTGTCCCATTACATAATTGTATTTGATGTTACCTAAAATCAGTCATTTGATCAAGATAATTTGATAAGATGTACTGTGTTGTATCAGATATAAACATGAATCAACCACAGGTTTATTGAAAATTTACATTTTTCAGTTAATTTAGCAACTTTTCAGATAACTGTATTAGATGAAACTTTAAATCGTCCATATTTTATAGAAAGGAGTAGGGGCATTTAGACCACGGGGGAGGGGGGGGGGGGTAACTTCCTATTATTGGGTATACGGGGATGTGCCAAAAATATGGGTCATAATTTTGCGAGATTTTATATAAGAATGACCCTCCTTTTTAATGACATCCTATATTAAAATGCATTTATGTTTGATAACTGTATATTGATTTGGGGTATGATCTACATATATATAAATATGCTATTGAGAATCTTACATTAATAATGGTCAATTATTATATTAAATTAAATCAATTCATTTGAAAGTTCACCTTTCAAATAAGTTCCCAAATGAACCCCGTAAAATTTGTCTCCTGATTTGATCTTCAATAACGTTTTGACGTCGTATTTTAAATCTATAATACTAAAATAACCAGGTCCGATTTGTCAGCCGTCATCACGTAAAAACGACGAATCGAAGAATTCAACTTTATATATAACTAATATAGTACAAAGGTGTAGATTAAAAATTACACCACTCCAGGCCCTTTTGTTTTCCACGTAATTAATATTGCCAATAATTAAGAAGTTCCGGGTCGAGTCCGATACCGATACCAATAGTATATTCACCTATTACCTTATCTGTACGTCCCGCATCTGACAGGCGCACCACCAAACGGTGTATTCAGGATTAATATGCTATATACACGGGTCATAATCACAGGGTTGACACTACTAAATTGTCAAATTGCTACCTATTGTAGTATTTTAATCAGTAAGACTTTCTAAGATAACAATACGAATACTAAAAGTCTGTGACTAAAAATAAGGCGTATAGGTGCAGTTTTCAATTTGTTAGCGGGCATGACGTAAAACAGCGAATCAAAAAATTCAACTTTATTTAAAACTAATATAGGACAGTGCTGTTGATTAAAAAATTGCTCCATTCCAGGAACTTTTGTTTTCCAATGAATTAATATATTGATAAGTTCCAGTTCGACGGGTTCAAACAGAAAGATTTGAAAGCAGAGAAAACTGTGTATCTTATAATCTGCATGACTTTATCAAATGACTATATTAATACTAACACAAGGCTTGCGCATAGTTATATACTTTAATTCAGTCACGGACCCGCGATTTCACGGGTGTGTTCTAGTATTACGAGGTCCAATTGTCAGCCGTCATCACGTAAAAACGACGAATCAAAGAATTCAACTTTATATATAACTAATATAGTACAAAGGTGTAGATTAAAAATTACACCACTTCAGGCCCTTTTGTTTTCCACGTAATTAATATTGCCAATAATTAAGAAGTTCCGGGTTGAGTCCGATACCGATACCAATAGTATGGTCACCTGTTACCTATTACCTTATTTGTACGTTCTGCATCTGACAGGCGCACCACCAAACGGTGTATTCAGGATTAATATGCTATATACACGGGTCATATTCACAGGGTTGACACTACTAGATTGTCTATTGTAGCATTTTAATCAGTAAAACTTTATAAGATAACAATACGAATACTAAAAATCTGGACTAAAATAAGGCGTATAGGTACAGTTTTCAATTTGTTAGCGGGCATGACGTAAAACAGCGAATCAAAGAATTCAACTTTATTTATAACTAATATAGGACAATGCTGTTGATTAAAAAATTGCTCCATTCCGGGAACTTTTGTTTTCCAATGAATTAATATTACCAATAATTGATAAGCTCCAGTTCGACGGGTTCAAACAGAAAGATTTGAAAGCAGAGAAAACTGTGTATCTTATAATAGGCATGACTTTATCAGATGACAATACTAATATCAAAATAAGGCTTGCGCATAGTTATATACTTTAAATTCAGTCACGGACCCGCGATATCACAGGTGTGTTCTAGTTGTATATAAGTATAGGCCATTCTTTCTTAAATATTTATATAACTATAGGTACTGAATTTCAGTGAATGTTATATTAAAATGAGTACGTTTTTTGAGGCAAAAATGGCACACCCCTACCAAAAAATATCGAAGTTACCCCCCCCCCCCCCCCCCGTGATTAAGACCTAGTTTTTGGCCCAAGAAAATAAATTTTTTGATAACCATTTCAAATTGGCACATAATATTTATAAATGCATCGGGTCAAGAAATATTAATGAAAAAACAAAGACTTTTATCTAATGACGTCACAATTACGTCATAATATGTACTGTTTTCACAAAAACGATGAAAAAATACATAATTTATGCAGTTTTCTATCTTTAGTTCCGTTGTGGAAACATCCTGCGCACCCAAGAAACAACAAAATAATTTAACAGAAGGTCAAGGACACTGGAGTGCTTGTACACAAAAACGTGTTTGGCCTAAGTAGACTGAACAGTCTGGAGGGTTTGAGCAGGCGTGGATCCAGATGGAGGGTTCCGGGGGTTGGAACCCCCCTTTTTTGGACGATCCATGCATTTGAATGGGGACATGTAATTGGAAACCCCCCCCCCCCATCTTTGTCCTGGGTTAGGTACACCCCCCTTTTTAAAACAGCTGGATCCGCCCCTGGTTTGAGGGTAGCTTGATGCAAGCCGGCTCAATGCAGAAACTTTGAGATGTAGCAAACACTCCAGCATTTATACTTTTAAGAACAATGGAAGCAAGCACCGTGAAAAACAACAAGTTTATTACGTTAGTGAGGAGATAAACCCCGAGATCTTCGAATTACTTTAAACCCAAGGACAGCATTGGCTTAGGTTAACCAGTAGATTTAATGAATAGAAAATGCCGCATGTCCATCTACTTCCGGTCAACATGCTTCAGAAGTAGGGACGAAATTTAATTAAATATACTTGAGAAAGAAGCAATAGTCTAAAAGGTTAGTTTCCTAAATCAAATCATCCCTTTTATACATGTATATACATTTGTAGCAAATTCTTATCTGGGTAAAAACTAGTTTTACTCTATTTCTTATCTGGGTAAAAACTAGTTTTACTCTATAAAATTGCCTGGTCACTACATTCCTCCCCGGTAAAGGCACTTCGTAGATAAAATTTTCTAAAATTTGAAATGTTAAAGGTTAAATTAAACTCATAAGCTATAAATCAGAACATTCAACAGTTGTAAATGCATATATATATATATATATAAACACAATAATTTAATGTTGATTCAAAGAAATGATATATCAGGAAAACTCTCTCTCCATAATGTCTGCAGCCTCCAACCGCTCGGTAAGAAGATGAACTGGTGTTTCCTAGCTTCTTCTTCATGTTTCCTTCTAGCCTCACTCCACCTAGTCAACCTCTGATTCTTGTTTCTCATTTTATGTATAAAGGTGAGAGGATTATGATCAGTACAAACAAGAATAGGATATACAGTGGGATTCAAGTATACATCAAAATGTCGAAGTGCTGACAACATTGCAAAACACTCTTTTTCAATAGTTGAATAATTTTTCTGATGTTTATCTAATTTCTTGGAAAAGTATGATATAGGTTTCTCAACATTATCATCTGTCTCTTGATATAAAACAGCTCCAATTCCTACATCGCTTGCATCAACGGTAAGTTTAAATTATTTTTCAGTCTGGAGTAATCAGAACTGGACTATTAATTAAAAGTGATTTGCTATTTTCAAAAGCGTTTTGACAATTTTCACTCCAGATAAATTTAGAATTTTTTCGTAAAAGATGAGTCAATGGTTGAACCACAGTAGCAAAATTTGAACAAAATTTTCTGTAACATCCAATCATGCCTAAATATCTCATAAGTTGTTTTCTATTTGTAGGAGGAGGAAATTTGGAAATGGCTTCTACTTTAGCCATAATAGGTTTCACTTGACCTTGGCCAACTGTATGCCCTAAGTAATGAGCAGTGGCCTGACAAAATCCAATTTTACAAAGATTAACAGTCAAATTTGATTGTGAAAATCTATCAAAAGTATCATACAAATGTGTTAAATGCTGTTCCCAGCTATCACTACATACAATTAGATCATCAATATAAGCATAACAACAGTTTAAATCTTTTATAACATTATTGATCATTCTTTGAAATGTAGCTGGTGCACTTTTCATGCCAAACGGCATTACAGTATATTGAAATAAGCCATCTGGTGTAACAAAAGCTGATATTTCACGAGCTCTCTGTGTCAATGGAACTTGCCAATAACCTTTCAACAAATCAAATTTGCTCACAAATTTTGCTTGACCAATGTTGTCAATACAATCGTCTATCCTTGGAATCGGATAGGTATCAGATTTTGAGACTGACTTTACTTTTCTGAAATCAGTCACGAAACGAAAGGTTTTATCTGGTTTTGGCACAAGGAGACAAGGAGAGCTCCATTCACTGTTACTCGGCTCAATAATATCATTGTCAAGCATATATTTAATTTCTTTTCTCATAGCTTCAAGTTTGAGTGGATTAAGCCGATAAGGATGTTGCTTAATTGGAGAAGCATCTCCTACATCAACATCATGACAAACAGCAGTGGTTTTGTTTGGCACATCTGGAAAAAGATTTTTAAAAGAAAATACCAAAGTTTTTACTTCTTCTCTACGATCAAAAGACAGATGTGCAAGTTTTGAGTCTAAATTTGACAAAATTTCTGAATTTTTCAATCTAACTGTCTCTTCCATAGTTTTAGAACTAAAAGGTGGTTCAATTACCAAATACCAACTCAAAGGGACTAAATCCAAGGGATTCTTGAACAGCCTCTCGGACTGCAAAAAGTAGAAAGTGAACTCCATCATCCCAGTCTCTGTCAAATTGAAGACAAAAAGTTCTAATCATGTTCTTTAATGTTTGATGAAAACGTTCTAAGGCACCTTGAGATTCTGGATGATAAGCACTTGATCTATACTGAGCAATCCCTAACTGGTATACGACTTGCTGAAATAAACCTGACATGAAATTTGATCCCTGGTCGGACTGTATAGACTTAGGAAGTCCTACTAATGTGAAAAATTTGTGAAAAAAGTGCTTTGACAATAGAAGGTGTCTTGATATTTCTTAGCGGAATAGCCTCAGGAAAGCGAGTGGATGTACACATGATTGTCAATAAATACGCATTTCCAGTTTTGGTCTTTGGTAAAGGTCCAACGCAGTCAATTAGAACTCTGCTGAAAGGTTCGTCAAAGGCTTGTTAGGCAGAAGTAGTGCTGGTGGTATTTTCTGGTTAGGCTTACCAACAACCTGGCATATATGACAGGATTTGCAGTATTCTGCAACATCATTTCTAAGTCTTGGCCAGTAGAAATGCTGCAATATCTTAAGGCAAGTCTTTCTTATACCCAAGTGTCCAGCCAAGGAGGTGTCATGGGCAAGACCAATAATTTCTTGCCTATAAACTTTAGGCACCACCACTTGATATACCACTCTCCATTCCTCTTCTGGGGTAGCATCAGGAGGCCTCCACTTCCTCATTAAAATGCCGTCCTGATGGTAATAGCATTCGGCCACTTTGTCTGCTTCCTCCTGTGGTTGAGCCCTCTTGCGGAGCTAAAGAACCTCAGGGTCTTTATTTTGTTCTTCGAAAAGGTTCTTTCTGTTTAATGAATGGCTGTTTATGCCTGGCCATGGCATAATTACATTCTTGTTAACATTAGGTGGTCTTATTATGGCCTTTTCTGAGCTACCAGGACCTTCAATGTCGGCTAGGAAAGTGTCAGAAAGGTCCATGAAATCAAACTGGTTTTCTTGCAAATCCTCATCTTGTTGTTTTCTAGCCATCGCCCTAGTGACAACACAAGCTGGATACAATTCAGTATCATCTTCAGGTAATTTAACATAATACTCGTGGTGTCGACCGATGATATCAAATTTAAAATAAATAAAGTTTCATCTACTGAATTATTTAATGTTCAATCTGGATCTGAAACCAATACAACTAAAATTACATTTCATAAAAAATTATTTGTACCGGCGAAATACCATAAGTCATACGTCATTCCTGCTGTTAAAGAAATAACTGAAATTGATATGAAAAAAGAAGATGTGGTGTGATTGCTTTGTAAGAGACCAATTGGCACAGAGTTTATCTGGACGATCCATTAAACATTATCAAAGAAATATCTTAAGAGTCTCACAATAAAAGAAATTAAAGAGGCAAAGTTCATGACAACAAGGGCAGTAACAATAATGGGTATTACACAAATACAGATTTGCTACCTTAAACTTTGGCAGATGGCAACTCTAAAAAACATTAAATATCATGTACTCCGGAGTATATATCATGCAGCATTCATTGTGATTTGGTTGATACAATGAACCAACGGAATGCCAACATAAAAATGAGTATTATCTACCTTGAACCAACATAGTGCAACACAGAATTAAGACATATCTACGTTGGACATCCCCTCCCCGAATGATCGCTATCCTTGTTGTGGTCAAGGGGCTTGCGTGTCGCAGTGACCCCTAAAGCTATGCCAGCTGGAGCTTCGTTTCCTGGTAGTGATGCCTATGCTTGACTCTATTTTGGAAAACATTTGAGGAACAAGACGGTTCCAGGAAAATCGGAATGGACTTCGATTCTTAAAACAAGCAAAAGTTGTAATGGTGCGTTAATTTTGAGAATTGGATAAACAGTAACGAAAGTCTTCAGACCCAAAAACTGTTTGGAACTTATCATAATAAAGTAAATGCCAACTCTAACATAGAGACAATAACATATAACATAAATCACATTAGATTTACATGTAGAGGAAGAAGAAAAAGAAGAAGTGCTACTGACACATAAGGAAAAGGAGTTTGGTCTCAATTTTGGTGGTTTGTTACACATTTACGAATTATGAACGTAAAACAATTGCACAAAAAATTGAATAAACTCAGTCTTAAAAAGACAATAATTGAGAATAAAACAGCATCACCTGCACGTGATACATAAGCCAAAATAGTATTCACCCAGGTGAATAAGACCACAAAAATGGAAGAATGTGACACTGATTTCGCTTTACCTGGAATCTCCGTAGAGACAAACAGAAATGGAAACGAAGATGGCATTGATAACTGCTAAGAGTCTTTATGAGAGACCCACATGATCGCATACAAAAAACACAAAAATCTCAAAGAATACCCGACATCTGCTAAATTGAAAGAAGAGAAATACCTCTAAAAAGTTATAACAAAATCATTTCAAATATGTATATAAGATTACCTAGTGTCCGGCTCCTTATACGTCTCTGTGTAAAAACAATTGATTACTTTCTTTCTGCATAATAGGAAGAACAATAAAACCTATTTACAAGGATAGAGTCGCTGATGAAGGTACGGCCTCGATCAAATTAAAAAATATATAATTGATAAAAATAGGTACCCGAAACACTTTGGCTGGTCGAATATATTGGAACGGATTCGGAGTAATCTCATTTCAATAGTACAGGAAATGGACTTGAATCTCCCAAAAGTGAACTTCCAGGTTTGTTGGAAACCGTGTTAAAAAAGACCTGTGTTAAAAAAGACCACTATTGAACTGTCTGATATTCTAACAGATTTGGAGGACCTCATTATTTCATCTTACCAGAATGTTCCCTTTGGACAAACTGGTTTTACATTTGGGGAATTTTACCCAAAAGGGAAATAATTTTACCGCTTTTAAGCTTGTAAACTATATGGTGTTATTTCTGCAGTAATGAATCAAGGCAATTTTAAAAAGAATTAATATAAATTGTCGATTATTGATTTGGGGATTTTAATTTACAGTTCGACGAAGATTGTGTACAAATATTCAATACAGCACCAATAGTTGCGTACAGCAAATATAAAAGTATCGGAGATATGCTTATTAGATCAGAGTTAAAGACTTTTAAAAAAATGACAGTTAGACCCCCGAGGTTGTCAGATTTGTCATAATAACTAGATCTATTGAAGAAGAACTAAAATATCAATATATCAATATAGTATAATACACGAATAATTTTTTTATTGGAATATATTCAAATAATGCATCTTAAAATGATCATCCCAAGCTTAACTTCCGAAACACTAGAAGAGTGTCGGGTCCTATCATGCAATATGGGATGTGTGGTTACATGGGTGTTTTATAATAACAAAATTGCAATCACTTAAATAAGATTTGCAACACTTTAAATAATCAAAAAGAAGTAAAAATTAAGTAAATAATGAAAACATATTTCACATTCAAAATGAAAATGGGAAGTGTCCTCCCAACAAGCGCCTGTGTTGAAAATATCAAATATTCATCGGTCGCTCGAAAACAATGTTTAAGGTAAACATATTTGTGTGTGTCCATGCATTCCGATCAATCGAAAACATGTTAAAATTTACAAAAGCGTACCTGAGTATGGATGCAATTTAATTTGGTATGGCCACTATAGAACTCTTCTTGCTGTTTTGTAGATGGAATCCAAATCTTGTTGGATGTTCCATCAATGGTTCCAATAACATTCGGCATTTATGGCCATTTACCCCTCATTTGGTTCCATTGGATAACACTTGACCATGTAATTTGTGGCTCCAAGATTTCCTAAAGAATAATCCACATTTTGTTTACGGTTTTACCACCAGCGGCGCTCACACCAAAAGTCAATGATAAAACGGTATATGAGGGGTATTGCCGTAACCAAATCAATGTCATAAAACAGTTCCCATAACGAAAATGCCTTACTCGTGGAAAAATAATAGTTTATATAAATTTTCAAACATTTCCACAGTTTCTCCAGAAACAATCCAAAATTCAAAAGGTCTGTCTGGTAAAATTCTGTATGGATCGTTAGTAGATAGCGGTAGTGAAACCTCCTGTTCTAACATCCTATTTCTGATTGAAAATTTATAAAAAAGATGAATCATTTTCCGACCGAATAGATGGCAATAACATCATTCTGTACTGCAGGTACAGCAAGAAATGAAAACGACCTGATCTCTCGCTCATTTTTAAGGATAGGAATTTGAAAATACCTATAGGTGAACATGTGTATATTAGTGAAGGCCAAATAAATTCTACATGCAAACCTATGCTATACATCTATAGGTCTGTATTAAATCAAATAATTCGAAAAAAACATGCACGGACGATTTTTTTCTGTACTGAACAATGATGGACCTTTGCGACAATATTACCTATTTTCCATCTCGTTTCGAACCCACTAAGAGCATGGCTACTCCGACCAGAAAATTCAATACTGAAGTGAGCTTCATAGAACAAATTATAATCTTAAGAGCCTACACCAAAACCAGATGTAATTGTAGTTTGATGTTAGAGGAGGTGAAGAGGAAGCTTGACAAACTGCCGCAAGCTCCTATAATTATACGGGTGCACAGAAAGCCAAACACTGAAGAGAAAAATGGCGGACCAAGTATGGAAGTTTACAAATAAACTCATTATAGATACCAGGACCAAATTTTGTATATACGCTAGACGCGCGCTTCGTCTACACAAGACTCATCAGTGACGCTAAAAGTTAAAAAGGTCGCACAAAGTACGAGTTGAAGAGCATAGAGAACCATAATTATAAACCGTCTTTTTAATTTTTATTTTATTCTTAAAAGGGTGAGCAACCCCTGATTAACACTTGTTTTGTGTCCAAATTTTAAAAATCTGAACACTACTGGACACGATCTTGTATCCATGATCTGTTTTGATATGACACTGTCCTAACGGGTCTTAACATCTCGCTAGAAGATTCAGTCTTGTTGATCTTGACATGCATTAACGGACATACCTAATGAGACTACCAATCGAAACGGCGTCTTGACGTTTTCCTCTAGCCGTAAATCCAGTCAATTATGTAAGATATAATCAGACGAAAATTATCGTTTCAGACTGAAATTGTGCTACTAGTGTTGGTGTAAGATGCCAATCTCATTATTTTGATTTCTTTAAAGAAATGTATGTTAAACAATGATTGTATAGGATATTAACATTACATGTATGTGTTGTTCTTTGGGGATACAGGCTTATTTGCAATGTCTGTGTTTTAGCAGAGTCTAATATCAGTCTGTAATAAATGAGAAGCTAGGATGACAGTTGATTGTACCAAACCAAAGTGCATATTCTCTAAATTATTAAAGCTGATGCCAGGGGAAATGAGAGACCTGAAGCTGTTGCTAAATTCCCACGAGTACAGCTGTGGGGCTGTAATTACAACTTACGTTATGGTAAACTTAAATATTAAATGCAGATTAATGACATTCAAGGAAAAAACAACATATGTGCTATATTATTATTAAATATGGTGTCATGTATCCATCTCCCTCTGACAGGGAATGGAAGTCTTATATGTTGAAGACTTTAACAACTTGACATGTCCATCTAGCATACAAGAATTAAATCAGCCTGTAGAAATACTTGAATCTGTTTGACAAATATGCAAACATAAAAAATGATATACATCAAATTCAAATGGCTGCAGAATTTTGCTCTATTCTATCTACTAATGTTTCAAGGAAATTTTTGATGTGTCGTTTGAACGACATGGATTCATGTGCCTCATGTATAATACTAATTCAGCATCCTCGGCTAAAACTGCTTGCTTTACTCGTGCATCTAAGGTTGGTTTTTATAGAAAAGAAGTATCCATTGTCAGCTCGGAATAAATACTCCTAAGTATATGTGGTGGTATCTTTGGAGTGGAATGTAGAGCGCAATTTTTGTTTGGCAAACTGCTTCTTTATTTCTCAAGTGCGATAATCTGATAGCATATATCGAATTTTGGCGAATACCTTGACGGAAGAGCTTGGTATTTCTGAAGGTAGCTGGTTGTTAGGTACACGCAATGTGAAGACAATTTACCCTATTGAGCCGCCTGGATTATATATAAGGATATTTACAGGAACAGACAACTCCCGGTCTTTTATAAATCGCATTTTTCCAAAAATAACCCAAGAATTTAGGTTTCATTAACCATTTTAATTGGGTTGCCGTACAAAGTGAGTCCTGGATCAAGATGCAATTTCCTGTTGTTACAAAAATGCACCCCGACCGTTTTTAATGTGGAAAATTTTAAACCATATCCCGAGGCCCATTTTTCAATTCTTCCAAGACATAATTGTAATTGTCTTTCTATGTTATTCATATTTTTGCCTCAGTAACATATTAAAGTCATGAACGTACAATGAACCTGCAATATTACTTTTTTAAAACTTCACCACGGCTGTTGATTTTAAGACTAAATAGTGTCACAGAAAAAAAATACTACCATGAGGGACACCCATCTCTTGTTCAAATATATCAGACATGGTTGAATTAACTCTAATATTAAATTCTCTGTTAGATAGAACATTCGAAATAAAATTTGGCATATTGCCTTTCAACCCTATATCAAGGAGATCTTTTAAAATACCATACTCCCTATATTGCCCCTACTCCAAATACATGATTTACAAACCATCAGTAAATAGTAAATACAGGTGAACGACACAGGCTCTTGAGAGCCTCTAGGTTTAGAAAGTGTAAGCTGTACTTATATATGCTTTGGATGTGATCAATTATAATGCATTGCTACATTTTCATTTAATATTTTGTCATTTCGGGATGGACTGATTCTCAGAAAACAAGGAGATTCTTCTACACATGTGGTACTCTTTATTGTCCAATTTGACTCTGAAACTAGATACAGAGGAACTAGCACGCAATTCACCCATTGAAACTGCAAATTACAGCGCCTCACTTAAACACTATATCCCCCTGTGTATTTACATTGTGGAACAGCAGATGATCTTCTAGATGATAATATTTGCAGTAAATGAACAATATTCTGTCGTCAACCTCTGTGTGAAATTTGTAGATTGTTTTTCGATTTTGTTTAAATTGATCGGTATTATTACATATTTTGTCTTTTTTACCAGATCGTTGATATTGTTGATGGAGAATATGTACTTAGGTACAGGCATAAGTAGGTACACGCATACATCCAAAAATGCTTACCTACATGCACAAGTCCAAAGATGGTTTTAAGTGGCCAGTGAAGGAAGATATTTCGCAGGAACCTCAGATCATATCGTTTAAAGACTCAAACCTAAATACAATTGAAAAAAACAACAGAATATTATTAAAGTTAAAATTTGACAATTAAATGTTTTCTTTCATTTGACTTAATATGTTTAGTGGTAACATAGTGTCACAGTTGCTTGAATAATCCAAAATTGTTCATTATAATGGGTGTAGTAGTCAAAAATGTGGTTACAGCTAAATACACCCTTCCAATATTATAATATGATTCAAGTTAGTTTGATTTGTTGGCGTTTTCTTATTATTCTCTCCGCTAGTCCGAAAATATATGAACTCGGGGGTATTATTTTCTATTTTTATTGACTGATATTACTTGCTATTTTATCTCTTTTTCTATTATATTGCCACCAGATGTCATATCGTTTATGGCATGCCACAAAACCAGGTTAAACTCTTTTTTCTTAAAAATGTCCTGTACCAATAGTTATCAAAGGTACCAGGATTATAATTTAGTACGCCAGACGCGCGTTTCGTCTACATAAGACTCATCAGTGACGCTCATATCAAAATCTTTATAAAGCCAAACAAGTAAAAAGTTGAAGAGCATTGTAGATCCAAAATTCCGAAAAGTTGTGCCAAATACGGCCAAGGTAATCTATGCCTGGGATAAGAAAATCCTTATTTTTTCAAAAAAATCAAAGTTTTGTAAACAGGAAATTTATAAAAATGACCACATTATTGATATTCATGTCAACACCGAAGTGTTCACTCCTGAGCTGGTGAAACCCTCGGGGACGAAAAGTCCATCATCAGTGGCATAGACCCAGTAGTGTAAATAGTCAGGCCATTGGCCGATGCCTCGTGTAAAGAAACTGCCAAGCTCTTTGCGCGTTTAGAACATCTCTTTGAGGGGTCCGTAGATGGTCTGTTGCAAGGCAAAAGTTCTGTTCCTATCGAATATAACATCATTTTCCGGTGGCAATCCACATTTCCCCGACCATCAGCCCAAATGGCCTCTATTATGACAAGCCCTACCTGTTGTATTAATGGTGAACTTGTTCTCGTACTGAAAATGCATGAAATATTTGCCACTGGACGTTAGGCAACCAACAATCAAATCAACTACCAACAGGGACAGATGTTAGTTCTGGAATTGCAGTTTTAGCATTCTTGTTTTGTTTCTGGAAAAGTTCACATTGTTGAACATATTGCTTAGTATCACTCACAATTCTTTTCCAGTAATATCTATCAGTTATCTTATTGACAGTTTTATTAAGACCTTGGTGCCTACTATGATCATGGCACATTTTCAAAATACTCTGGACTATTTGTCTTTTGTAACTACAAGACTTTTGGTTATTTGGCCAGTAGCTTTATCCTTCTTAATATAATGTATATGTTAATCTTCTATTAAGTAGTGTTTTATGTGATTTTTCGAATTCTTCTTTTTTTCTGCATCATTTGTTTCATTTGGATATTTTTTTCAAGAATGTAATTAAATATTTTCCTATACTCCACAGGATTTATATTTGATGTGTACACATTTTATCATTGTATTATCAATGCAATGCTTGTTTTATAATGTACTTGAATAACTTTAAACTCCCTAATGACAATACTCAGTATTAAAGATAAGTTGTATAACCAGTGGAAAAAAATTGAAGACAACACGTTTAATAATTTCAATGCGTCGAAGCGCTTTTTTTGGATTTACCTTCATCAGGAACGCTCAAACGCAAACATTTGATATCGGAGGATGTATAAGTACCGAAACCGTTGAAGAGCTATATAACAAAAATACCTAAAATTGATAGCCAAATTCATCTTAAGTCAACTTTACCTGTGGAAGTTGAGACCTTAGGTTTCTTTATAATTTCAATATAACATATTTTACAGCATAAAGTATGAAGAAATATTGTCCCCGATTTGATAGAGCAGGCAAAGGAACTGCAAGATTAATCATGAAGTTTCCCTTCCAGCTGGGTCATAAAGAAAAAGGTGTATTGGCCAAGCGTTTTAAATACTATTGCACTGAATGCATTAGGGAAAATGGAGTCCCAAAGATGCCCGTGATTGTATTGGACCAGTTTGAGCTGGTTAAAATAAAAAAAAAAAACTGATCTCGTAAGTTTACAGTTCAACTTCATGAAGCATTGAAGGCCATTTTAAACTTAATGCTGATTTATTTTATCTAAAGATTGTGGATGGAGCTGGCAAAAAACTGTTCACAGTGTAAAATATTGAAACCTTTGAATGCAGTAATTGTACCGGTCCCAACTAATTGTTATAGGTACCAGATTTATCCAACATGACTGCTACATTTTACAGCCGTATATATTATTGCATTTTAAGGATTCACTACAATTTCACATAACCATGTTACCAATGTATTCTTGCCATGAGTTCCATGCCAGCCATACCAACTTCTAGAAGGGATTGGAAATCAACATTTATTAAAATCGCAAAAGGAAACACTTGATGTGGACCCCTAGGGATTTGGAAACTCTCACAACTGATCCCAACCTGTCCGCCAAGGAAGTTGTTGAGGAAATGTCGGTATTAAAATTATGAAATTCTAAGATCAATCACCAACAAAAACCATCCTGAATTACAAGTCATAGCAAACCAGCTGTATACAACCAGGGACTTGAGGAAATGCAATGTATTTCTAATGCCTTCTCCATCTTTCGTACAACCTTTAGTCCTGTGTCAGGGTATGTCTACACTAAAAGTTGTTTTTGTCATCAAATTCATGTTCTCCTGTACCCTCCTGAAAAAGTACAAGAGTACATTTGTATGTCAAATTGTACTTATGGAGTATTTGTTGCACAATAGATTGAATGGTACAACGTTATCAGGTCAGTTTCATTAATACTGGGATAGTGAAAAGTAAAATCACAAAAATACTGAACTTAGAGGATAATCAATTCGAAAATTCCATAATCACATGGCAAAATCAAATAACAAAACACATAAAAAACGAATGGACAAGAACTGTCATATTCCTGACTTGGTACAGGCATTTTCAAATGTAGAAAATGGTGGATTAAACCTGGTTTGATAGCGCTAACCCTCTCACTTTGATGACAGTTATCAAATTCCCGTTTTATTTAGAATGATGCGTTAACTAAACAGACACAATAAATAAAATAGTCAAAATATGGGTACAGCAGTTGTTCCCCGACCCATTTTTCTAAGTTCTGCTGTCGCTGCCTTGAAATTTACATTTGCCTCATGAAATGCAGCGTCGTTCATTATGTTATCATTGATATGTTCCTAATAATAAATTAACTGTTAACAAAACTTTATATTTTTGATAAACTAAGGCTTTTCTAACGCAGGAATAGATTACCTTAGCTGTTTTTGGGCAATTTTGTACGAATTTTTGGTCCTCAATGCTCTTCAACTTCGTACTTTATTTGGCCTTTGAAACATTTTCGATTTGAGCGTAACTGATGAGTCTTTTGTAGACGAAACGTGCGTCTGGCGTTCATGTAAAATTGTAATCCTGGTATCTTTGATGGTTTTATTTATTGTAATGGGGTGACGGTAAATATCTATTTAACCCATATCTGATATTTTCAAGTGCAGAAATTTTGAAATGGTTTCCGTCTTGTTTTCTGGCATTGATATAAAGTTGCCCCAATATGTCATTCAGGCGAACTTCATCAATTCCTCAAATCGAATGTCCTGTTCTGTATCTCTCAGATATTTCCTGGGGGTGTTCCGGATTTTTTGTTTGATTCTAGGGTGTTTGCTGCATGTATCTTAAGCCGTGTGTCCCTCCGTCGTCTGTTCAAAACGTTTTAAGCTTCCAGTCGCCATCTTGCACACGTAAATAAACAAAAGGGAAGCAAGTTCAAAATTTTTATATTAGGTCAATGATACAAGGGAGATAATTCCAATTGATGTAACAAAACAGTTGTACGGTTTATTAGGACAATATCAGCCTATCTAATAGCGAGAAATTACTCGATAAATATGAATATCACAATCGAATCGTCTTGCCGCCCCCCCCCCCCCCCCCCCCCCCCCAATAAAAAAAAAAGAATTTATTGCGTGAGTCTATATCTAATCTTCATTGGCTTCTCGTTAACTTTGTTCCGATTGCTTTTTGGCTGAATAGATTATGTAAACCACCCCTTTTAAGTATCATATTGGCAATAAATGTATTTGTAATTAATATCATTACTGATATTTTTATTGCAAAACACAAAAAAAAAAAGGAAATGATAAATTGACAGTGTTATAAATTTGCATTATGTACTCCTACGTCTGAAACCAGTCTAAACCATTATCATGAAAGCATGTGGAATTATGATTCCATTTTGCATATGGCATGTATGTCAGGTTTGTTTCTGGTATAACTTATATTTATGCATGTGACCAAGCGAACACGCAGAATTAGTTTTCAATCCAGGTATTTCGATCAGAAGGTTTTTCTATAAAATGAATGTGGGAAATTATTTTTTAAGCATAGTTTGCATGAAAGTGTATATGTATCGAAATACTGATTGATAAACAGTGACAAAAAATCAGGATAAAAACTCCTTTACTTCAACATTATTATGAAAGGACATATTGAAATATATTTTCAAATAAACAATGATTGATAGATTAGGGTTGCTTAACGTTCCAAATATTTCATGCATGATAAGGACGAGAACAAGTTAACAATAAATACAATAGGTAGGTCTGGTCGGGGAAATTTGGACTGCCACAGAAAATTCAGGGTATATTGGATAGGGACATTAACAACATCCACACCAGTACTCTCACTAATTGATACTGTGTATTGCAGCATAATATGACCTCTTGATAAATTTCAATTTCTTGCCTTTAATTTCCTCTTTATTTTTCCATAGAATCTTGAAGGTCAGTGACTTCCTTTCTCGGAAGCAAAAGTTGTTTACAACAGGAATGGCACGAAGGACCAGTATGATGTTAGCCTAAATCCCTCACTGGTGCATTAATATTAGTATTTTCTTCAAATAGTGTTTCAAAGCATCATGCATTACATGAACAGTCGATGCAGTATTGTCAATTTTCTTCGAACTATGGTTCATCTCAGTTGTTGTTTCGTTATTTTCATGATTTTGGGAACAGTCATCTGTGGTTGTGAAATTGTGATCTTCATTGAAGTTACCAAAGGTGTAAACACTATTGCTGGTACAGCTACTGTTGTAGTTGTATTGACTCGTTTGACCCGCGTTGAGACTTGAGTTTCCACTATTGCTGGTACTGCTACTGTTTTATTGACTGGTTTGACATGGGTTAAGACTTGTGTTTCCACTAATACTGAAAACTTAAGAGTCTTATGTAGAGGAAATGCGCATCTGGCGTACTAAATTGAAATCCTGGTACCTTAGATTACTATTTACACCACTGGGTCGATGCAACTACTGGTGGATGTTTCGTCCCCGAGGGTATCACCAGGCCAGTAGTCGGTGTTGACATGAATATCAAGAATGTGGTCTTTTTTTTTTATAAATTTCCTGTTTACAAAACTTACTATTAGCCTACCTATTGTATTTATTGTGAACTTGTTCTCGTCCTGAATATGCATGAAATATTTGCCACTGGACGTTAAGCAACCAACAAACAATTCCGAAATTAATAATTATAGGTCATCGTGCCTGAAGTAAGAATTAATACCAAAGGTAGGTCTGTCATAATAGAGGACATTCGGGATGACAGCCTGGGAAATTTGAACTGCCACTGGAAAATGAGGGTATATTGGATAGAGACAGAAATTTTGCACCATCTACCTCTTGTTCATCTGACTGACTGACCATAGTACCCTCTATGTGTGTTTCATCTGTGTGACTGACCAAAGTACCATCAACTTGTTCATCTGAATGACTGACAATAGTACCCTCTACCTGTTGTTCATCTGATTGACTGACCATAGTACCCTCTTTGTGTGTGTCATCTGTGTGACTGACAATAGAACATCTACTTGTGGTTCGTCTGACAAACTCAAACTAGCATAATCTACTTGTTGTTCATCTGACTGACTGACCATAGTACCCTCTATGTGTCTTTCATATGTGTGACTGAACATAACACAACCAACTTGTTGTTCAATTAACTGACTGACCATAGAACAATCAACTTCTTGTTCATCTGGCTGACTGACCATAATACCATCAACTTGTTGTTCATCTGGCTGACTGACCATAGTACCATCTACTTGTGGTTCGTCTGACTGACTGACCATAGTACCATCTACTTGTGGTTCGTCTGACAAACTCAACCTAGCACCATCTACCTCTTGTTCATCTGACTGACTGACCATAGTACCATGTACTTGTGGTTCATCTCAAATCAACATCTTTGTTGATCACAATTGCTTGACGATTAAACAGTCCATCATCAAGCGTTTTCATCTGGGAATAACGTGAGAGGAATTTGTATCCTCCAATAATTCTACTATACCTATATATATATAATTATTTTTAAGTACATACATATGATGTTGTTTAAACATTAAAACAAAATTGTTGAATGCACAGTTAACTGTCAAAAATTGTGTCCAATAATGAATAGGAAAAGTCACAAATACTTTTATTTGTTGATTTGTTGAAATACATTTAATTATTAAATGTATTATAATATAATTATCTTTAAGTTGAATGACGACATTATGATAGTTGTAAAACTCAACGATGTAATTAAATGATTATTTATATTCGATATATAAATGTATGTGTACTTTTCTTTTTACTTTTTGATGTGCAATAATATTGAGTGCTGGTGCTCATTTGATTTTCGACGTGAGGAAATAACGTAAAAAAATGTAGAAAAAATAAGCCGCCTTCTCCCACGTATTGAAAGTTATGAGTGGGATAACTGTAGAATTCCACCTTTATTTCTTACTATTGATGGATTTGAAACTATTTTGCAAAATGCAATTAATGGAAAGGGACTATATCTTAAGACAGTTGGACGTTTGGCCCGATGTTTTTCTTATATACGATGGATAGCTGTATCAAAAGAGTTCAGAAAAAGATGGTGACACTGAGGACTCGTAACGGTTGATACTTAACAAAAATTTACTCATACATTTAAGGAGATAGTTGGCGTGACGCTGAAGAAAGGCGGCTGGGTGTCCATCAACCAAGTAACCAGTGTATAAATAGATCTTTTTTTTTCTTTCGAAGGGGATTGGATGTTGTTTCTCTACCTCTAATAGCTGATGACTTTCCTCTACCTGTCGAGGATTTTCCTCTACCCTCTCCTCTACCTCTTACCCCTCCTGTGATTACTAAAAAAAACCCCAAAATGATTGGATGGTGTTAATAGATTAGTGATATTTACATTTTAACTTGTTAAACAAGTAGAAACCACAAATAAATGGTTTTTCGATACGAACAATAGTTTAAAATTACTGTAAGCCTTTCTATTTTTGAAGCAAAGTAATCAGATTGAATACTCTGTTGTAAATTTTAAGCAATTTAGTGGGCTGCTACATTTTTAGAACACCTTGAAATTTATCTGTTAATAACACATTGTTAAATGTCTATGCTGCCGAAGCATTTTCTTCGATTAATTTATTTCGTAAGGAATCTCGCTTTAGGTTAAACAGTTCAAGTAGGAATTCCTACCAGCAAAACTGAGTTCTCGTTGTTTATTCTTTTAAAAAGGGTCGTTAGGCAGATTCCAACCTAGCACTACCGATCTTTTTCCCAGAGCATCAAAAAGGTATGCTGCAGGATTAGTGGTATTAGTCAATGACAGTCTGAAGGGTTATTTAGACGGACATTTTGTTCCATCGTTTGTTGGTATTGGTCAGACAGATAGGTTGGGGAGTTGTTGGGACGAGGAACACTTAAGTTCCGTCACAAAAATATGGTGGACGCAGAAAAGCGACAATGAAGAAAGTAACAACAGCGGAGAAATTTAAGTTACCACGAGGGCTAGTAAAAAAAAAAGAAATCGTTATTTTCTCTGCTGCTAATTTAACAAAATTTTTACCAAGTGCTCTAAAAACAGATGACCAAAATCTCCGATTAGGAAAAAAAATGTTAAAGAAATTGATTTCAATACATATATCAGGACAGAAAGTACAAAAATAGGGAGACAAACGTCAACTGCGAAGGAGTCTGAACTTTTCAAATTTCAAACGAATCAACATACTCCGGAGGGTCAAACTCTACGTGATGAATTTGCCCAATCAGAGCCTTCTGCTCCTCCAATATTTAATTCGGACGAAGTACCTCAATCATATGATATATTTAAGTCAGACGATGTGACGATGTCGAAATTCTGTCAGAAGAAAAAATTAAAACTACGTAATTCCACGGAGAATGTAAATGAACCAGAATTTAAACAACCGATACAACAACACAGAATAAGTGATACCGATCAATGCTTGTCAGAACAATTTAATGACATTTCTTCCACTATTAATTTTCAGAAATATTCGCAAAACCCAACCTTACAAGTGAGAGAAAGGACGAGTGGCAAAAAGGCGAAAAAGTGCAGAAAAAGTAAGTCCATTTACGAAGGCATCAGTTGCCAAGAGAATGCCTATCATACATGTGTGTGGTGCACAGGGAAATGCAGATCAGTTTTCAGCAATTTATGATTTTAACCAGAATTACATCAACAATAAGACCATATTGGAATGTAAAGACAATTTGGTCGAGACAAGACGGCAGTCTGTGTTAAATAAAAGAGAACTGCATAATAAATATAAAACCGTGTTGTCATTTCAAGGTCAGAAAAAGAGGTGTGGGTAAAATTATGCAGAGTGTTTGACTTGTACGAAAAAAAGAAAATTCAAACACCAACCAAGAGGTATGATGAAGACCGTGCATTTAAACAGTTATAAGGTTACAAAAACGGAAAGTAGTTGGAAGTACTAAAACATTTATTAAAAACAAGACTGGAAAAACATGTCCAGCAGCTCTGAAAGGTTGGTAAAATAAGCAATATGTTTGTATACAAAAAATATCATAAATTAATCTTTGTTTTTACAAGTATAAGGAATCAAATCAATAACTTCACATAAATGGAACTATCATCAAAATAAGTATAATCCTGTTTTACACCCTGTAGTTGTTTTTCTATATATAAACGCTTTCTTTGAGTGTCGCAGTCTCGTACATTTTTTTCTTATAAGAAGTGAAAGAAGGACAATGAGTTTTCAAACTTTAAAGTTTGAATAGTATGTTTAAGATTCAAAAGATTGTAATGTTTTATTTTTTTTTGTTCATTATTGAATTGTATTTTTCAAGTAAGCTTATAAAGTGTCTCTTGGAATTATAAATTAACAAGTTATGAGTAATTGTCAATAACATATCCTTTCTTCACGTAAGTTCAAGAGACATCAATTTCTGACTGGTTGCTGCAGACATGGAATAGTGTATGGGATAAACAACTTGTTGCGCTCAGAAAGTCCACGAGATTATATAGATTTAGGAAGGTCCTTAAAACATTGACCAAATGTTACTATTTGTGATATTGCACATCTTCTGGCAAGCCATGGAAACAAACTAGTCGAAGATTTGTATTGTCCAAATGAAGGGAGGTTTGACATAATATCTGAGGAAAATAATCAGGCTGCAGAATCAGGTAAAAAATGGTATAGTTTATCATTTTTAAACACACATCCTCATCAGGAATCTTCTTCATCAGATTCAAACTATAATCCAACAACAGGCTCATCTGATCACCTTTCCCTGTATGACTGGTTCCATCACAATAATACAAAGAAGAAGACGTTACGGAGATGTTCACTCGTGAGGGAAATATCTGGATTAGTTGACACACAGACTGTTGAACAACTGTTCAGCTCAAGTAGGAAAGATCTATACTTTTTAAACAACCTTACTCCAACTAACCACATGTTTCAAGTTAGACTTATTCATCACCTAAGAAATACAAAGAATAATTTGTTTAATATGAAGAAAGTACAAAAAGCATTAGGATGTAATCTTAAATTTGACACCCTTGGTCAAATTTGCCAAAACTATGGAGAATGCAGAGGAAAATGTATGCATAGAAGTTTTAGAAGAGGAAAGAATAGACAGCATCATTGATTTAGATCAATTACTGTAAATATTGACAATGCAATTTCCCATAGGAACTCCTTTTACGGCTAAAACTACCACTTTTACTATGAAGTTTTGAAAAAAAATCTTATCCTAGAATTGAAAGTTCATATGCACCACAATTTTTTTCAAAGGTCAAAATATAGGGCTGTGCGGCATATTTTCAACGTTTATATGCCCTGAACGTCTCAGAGTTTAAACTTACACTAATTTTCTTAACTACCCCTACCTCGAATGAAAGGTTACCACAGATTTCAATGTAAACAATATGCACGTGTTTATTTACTGGTAACATTCCCAAGTTCTGTCTCTGTGATATGGAACACAGAGAGCATAACTGGGAACCAGTATGTAAACAAAATTAATTTTCTATGAATATTCAATTTCTCCCCAAAAGAGGCGTGTTTTGAGCAACAGCTGTATTTACAAAGTGCAACCTATACAGACATTTATTCAAATAGAAAACTCTCTAAAATCAGTTTTTCTCACATTAATACTCATTTATCAGAATTATAGTCTAAATGAAATCACTGTGTATACTCTTAAGTTTTTCTTTACTATACATTTTATACCGGTCCCCTCCCCAGTTTCATTTTTTTTTAAGAATTTGAAAACAAAACTTTAATTATTGCCAGCTTACCCTACTTGCATATTTTCTGATAAAAAATGCCTAGAACCTGTTACAAGCTAAATTAATTGTTTTACGACTCAGGGCAATTTCCAATGTTTTTTGTCCCGTGGGGCCTCAAATTTTCTAAATCACTCTACTTTTTCTAGCAATTTGGAATATTTAGTACATATTCAGGATAGAATACACTATTATAAGGTGCCACGCAATATCTGGTGGAGGTATCCGACTTCGATCAACCAAACGCGGTATACTGAATGAATTCTACGTATAATTTAAGAATTGCCAGAAGGATTATGGCCAAAAACGCAGACGTATCAATTACTGTAGAGGATACGAGAAAACGCAGACGTATCAATTACTGTAGAGGTTAAGATACTGCTGAAAAGTTAATGTAAAATCGCTGTTTTTATCTACGGAACAAAACATGGAGGATACAGTTAAGAATAAAATGTAAGAGTATATGATCACTAAACGTATGATGTTATCGTAATTTAAATTGAAACTATACTATTGTGTCAAGTGTATCTATGCATATATATTATGCATATATATTATGCATATATTTTGATGGATGACTCAACATTTGTGAACTCATTTGAAATAGATGCATTTTATTTACATACACTTTTGAACATAGTTATTACGGAATATTTTCGAATAGCACGATCTATCTATGATCTAAAACAGTTAGGTAGTAGGATGGAAAATGTACAAATTGCCAATCAATATATTTTTCTGTGAATTTACAGTACATTGAATTATAATAGTTCGATATGAATTGGTGCGTCAGATGCGATTTGTCTAGATTAAACTTCACCAGGAACGCTCAAACGTTATATGTTTACATACAAACGTTAATATGTGGTACATGTGTAATATCTTTTTCGTGTCTTGCTTATATCGTTACGTTACATGGTTATATCTTCACGTAATGTGGTTATATCTTTAAGGTATAGGGATATATCATTATAACATATGGTTGCATCTTAACGTTATGTGATTGACATATCAACCATAAAACGTGTCATTCTTTTTATTGATTTTGCAAACTTTGTTAGGCTGCATTTTATTACTTAATAATGTTGAGTGATTTCAAACGTTTCTATTTAGTTCCACCGACTCCAAGCAATTTACAGCTACTAAAACGCAATCAAACCAGTATTGCGATCGGTTGGGATTCTCCAGATTTTGATATACCCGTTAAATTCAATATCTACTACGGGATAACTCCTTCAACGAATTACAACAAGAGTGCACACGCTAAAATGTCTCGCCTTCTATACTAATCATTGATATTATGTTGATAGTCCTAAGTATAAAGCTTAGTTTTATTACAACTGTCTCATAAACTTAACATTAACCAAGATAACTAAACAAAGACCAACGAACCTTGAAAATGAGGTCAAGGTCAGATGAACCATGCTAGGCAGACATGTACAGCTAACAATGCTTCTATACAACAGATATAGTTGACCCATTACTTATAGTTTAAGAAAAATAGACCAAAACTCAAAAACTTAACACTGTGCAAAGAACCGTGAAAATGAGGTCACCGTCAAATAAAACCTGCGCGACTGACATAAAGATCATAAAATATTTCCATACACCAAATATAGTTGACCTATGGCATACAGTATTAGATAAAAAGACCAAAACTCAAAAACTAAACTTTGACCACTGAACCATGAAAATGAGGTCAAGGTCACATGACATCTGCCCGCTAGACATGTACACCTTACCATCATTCCATACAACAAATATAGTAGACCTATTGCATATAGTATGAGAAAAACAGACCAAAACACAAACATTTAACTATAACCACTGAACCATGAAAATGAGGTCAAGGTCAGATGACACCTGCCAGTTGGACATGTACACCTTACAGTCCTTCCATACACCGAATATACTAGCCCTATTGCTTATAGTATCTGAGATATGGACTTGACCACCAAAACTTAACCTTGATCACTGATCCATGAAATGAGGTCGAGGTCAAGTGAAAACTGTCTGACAGACATGAGGACCTTGCAAGGTACGCACATACCAAATATAGTTATCCTATTACTTATAATAAGAGAGAATTCAACATTGCAAAAAATTTGAACTTTTTTTCAAGTGGTCACTGAACCATGAAAATGAGGTCAAGGACATGTGACTGACGGAAACTTCGTAACATGAAGCATCTATATACAAAGTATGAAGCATCCAGGTCTTCCACCTTCTGAAATATAAAGCTTTTAAGAAGTGAGCTAACACCGCCGCCGCCGGATCACTATCCCTATGTCGAGCTTTCTGCAACAAAAGTTGCAGGCTCGACAAAAAATCAGTGACAGCGCCTGGTAAAATGTTCAAAGCTCATGGGCTAAAGGCTGGCACTGAATACAAGTTCCAGTTATCTGCCAGTTCTGCAGATGGAGAAAGCAAACTTGGCGATCCACTATTCATACGCACTCTGAAAGACCGTAAGTATAAACATAAGTTTCTTGTTTAAGAACATGCATTACCCTTTGTATATCGTACTGAACACATGATACAGTTTGTTCTTTTTTAAAACACATTTACAGTAAATTAAATGTGGACTAACACTAAGATAACTCTACGGTCTATGTTTTATACATTATAAATTCAGAACCTTTAGTGAGTAAGCAAAAGGGGGAAAGACTTGTCTGATGTTTTTTCCTGTTTATTTAAGAAATTATTCATTTCTTACATAATTTATGACAGTTATATTGTCTTTCACACTAGCTTTTGGTAACATTAGCCTAAGACTTCAAAAATCAATCTTCTACTTGTTACATATATGCTTAGCTCTGAAATTGGCAAATAAAGTTTACATTAGAAATAAACGTCCTTTTTTATATGATAAAATCGTAGATGAATATAAATAGTTTATATAGAGTATGATTTCCGTGCTCACACCAGGTGCTTCATGGATGATCTCAATCAGATAGCTCCGTACCATATGTTTAGATAGGCAAAAAATAAAACGCCTGGTATCTTAAAAATCCAAGATGGTGTTAACAGAATAGACATAACTAAAGGTCAATTTTACCTTGGGCATTCCATTGTGTTTGTTGTATAATTATATATACTATGAACAGAAAGTAATCAGACAAAATCTTGCATTTATATTACAAGCCATTACATTTTGGTCGAAGATCAAATGTTTGGAAGGCCCAACGCCACCTACTATATTGGAGAATAACAATCAGAAGATCTAAATAGAAACGACATTCTATATAATGTTAACTCGATGACGGCATTGAATTCTATCATAACCTTCATCGGGAGCGCCAAGACCAAATGGATTTAAAGCAAAACTTATAAAACTAAAACAGCATAAAACAAAAATGGTGTAAGCAGAAAAAACAAGGGTAAACTTTTCATTGGTTTGCAAACTTAGATGAAAAATATAATTCTTGAAGAGGAATCTAACAAAAGAAAGAAAAAATAGAAATTTATGTCATTTCGGAAGCAGCGGCGACTACAAGCGGATAATTATGACCTTTCGGATTGATAGTCCACACCAACTTTTAAACCGATGAAATTCAAATCTGTGAGTTTTGTGATTAGAAATATTTTATAGTGCCACATATTCTGTTTTTTTTTTTATTATTTCAGAGAAAACAGAGTGAAGAGATGTGTTTTGAAAACACTAGACGATGATAGTTAATTTTTATTTTTATTTTTTTAAGCAAGACACACCAATTATGTTTGAAGACATATTAAATAGTATTGTATAGTGTATATTGTATTGCATATTTACGCCTGTCCTAGTCAGGAGCCTCTGGCCTTTGTTAGTCTTGTATGTTTTTTTTTAAATTTAGTTCATTTATTTGTTTTGGAGTTTAGTGTGACGTCCATTTTCACTGAACTTGTACACAATTTTATTTAGGCATATTGACATATTCCCCCATTTCCGTTCTCAATTTTAAGTATGAGATACAGAACAAAAAAACAGGACGGTATAGTTTTTTCTGCATGTCGAGGTCAGGTCAATTCCGAGACGATAGCAGAAAAACTTTACGGTTGGTTGTTACCATCCCGTTTATATTGTTACTTTTGTTTGGTATCTGACTTGTACGACGTTTCCAACTAGAAAGTAATACAATTTGCATTTAAGACGATTGCATAATTAAAAAGATTGAACACAAAAAAATTGCATACCGGTTTATGCATTATAACTATTTTGATATGAGCGTCACTGATGAGTCTTATGTAGACGAAACGCACGTCTGGCGTACTAAATTATAATCCTTGTACTGGACTGGACATGCAATCCTTACTACATATATTTAAAATATATGTTATTCCTGTACTTCTGTACGGCCTGGAATTAGTAACTCCTACAGAAAAAACATGGATATTATTGACATATTCCACAAAAAATGCATTAAGCAATTACTTTCTTTACAAACAAGTCACTACGCCCGCCATATACATTCTTTCTGGACAACTACCAATAGAGGGCCAAATATATAAACAGATCTTATCATTATTTGGGAAAGACACATGTATTAGTAAACCTAACTGCTAGTAGTTCCATGCAAGAAGCTGAGAGAATACCCGTAAAATTAAGAATAGCAACAGGAAGTTATATACTCATGGCTGACAGAACGAGGCATTAAAAAAACAAAGGACCATTGGCAACGTGTCCTTTGTGCTAAACATCAGATGAAACCTTGGACATTTCTTACTGCTTTGTCCTGCACTGTCGAACCAGAGAAAATCAATCTTAAGCAATATCCAAATGCTACATGAAAAGCTAAGTATTCAACTCAAACACAACGGTAGCGAAGTAGACCTTATCCAAGTGATATTTGATTCAAGCACAATTGGATTACTCTAACTGGAACCCAGTTGTGACAATTCAATCCTAATGGACATAGAATTTCAATCAAGGAGACTATGCTTTCTACTACACACAAGCAGGTCGAGAATTCTCAATGATATCGATCGAACATGAAGTAAGCTTCAGGGGCGGATCCAGCCATTTGGGGGGTTCCCAACCCAGGACAACTATATGTCCCCATTCAAATGCATTGAGCGGCCAAAAAAAGGGAGGTTCCAACCACGCTTAATAGACACCTTCAGCGTGGGTTACGTCACTTTACGGACACAACTACGAAGCGACCTCAACATTAATGCAAAATGAGCGTGGATTTCGCCACACTTGTTAACTCAACCATAGTCCATAACGCCTTCTAATGCAAACATATACGTCAAGACAACTATAGACTCATCAAGTTGGGCGTAATAAACACTTGAGTTGGGTTCTATTGGTTTATTAAAGTAATCTTGAATAAACACCCTGTAACATATAAAATACACAATAAGTCACAATACATACGTTCAAAGAATGATAACTCTAATTATTATCTCCATATTAATAAAATGAAATATAATTTATCCAAGTACATGTAGTTAACTTCAGTTCGAAATATACCATAATTAATAAAGTATGTTCTACTACAAATCATAAGCATTTATACCACAGTCTATTTCCGGTAACTGTTCAATATGCAATACTACAGATAGCAATAACACCTTGTGTCAACAATCATTATCTAAAGTAATCGATTCTAATACACTTTTCTATTCAGAGATATTCGTAAACTAAACAATAACACATTAAAAACACAGACAAGACACACATTAATTAAAACACATAGTACAAATAGACAACACGTAAATAAATAAACATGTAAACCCAGAACACAACTCACCATGTATATGATACAATGGCTGAGCAGTGCTCCTCTTTAAAGTAACTTTACTCTTATACTTCACATACTGTAATCTGAATATAAAGAAATATGACTTCATAAGTCTTAATGTCAAAAATAGTATATAATCTAGATAAACTCAATGCAAGACAATATTCTATGCTGGAATCTAATAACAGCCAAATATGAAAAATAATACAATAACTGTAATATTCTTTCTGTCTTGCAAATACCAACTTAAAGTAAAAATATGAACTCTTTCATACTCATGGGAATCAAAGTAGACTTTCATACACATTTATATCTCTTATACCAAGATAAAATATAGAAATACATGCATCAACTACTAATGTAAAGAATATATTGATTGATGGTTGCTTAACGTCCAGTGGCAAATATTTCATACATATTCAGGACCAGAACAAGTTCACAATAAAAACAATAGGTAGGTTGATACGATAGAGGACATCTGGGATGATGGTCGGGGAAATTTGGACTGCCACTGGAAAATGGGGGTATCTTGGATAGGGACAGAAATTTCGCCTTGCAACAGGCCACCTACGGACCCCTCAAAAGAGTTGTTGCAAGGGTTCTTAACGTGCAAAGAGCGTGGCACTCTCTTTACACGAGGCATCGGATGTCACGTCCCCCTTCTGACCGGACGTGACTGCGAACTTTATACATCCCGCACAGCCAAACGGACGCCCCACTTCGGCAAGCGTTTTACTGCCAGTCGGGAGAAGACCAAGTGAACATATTTCTATACCCCAGTCACCCTTGGGGTCCTATTGATTAGAAACTCGTCATATTGACGAGATTAACGTAGTCTATGATTGGTTTTAAACATCAATTTACAAGGGAACAATGTCCGTTTGACTAGTCAACATAATCATCTTGATGAAGTTTCCAGTCAAAATGACAAGGCAAATTTGTCTTTTGACTTGTAATTTCTTTCAATGCGTGACATAGTGAAAGTCGTCACGATTATCACGCTCCACATTGTGCGCGTTTTTTTTTCTTCCTAATGACACCCATTATTGCATATTGCTCATTTCATGTATTAATTTTACTACAACTAGTTGATTTTCGGCATTCGAAGTAAATAGATCTATTTTTAGTATCAAAAAGGAAATTTTCAAAAGCAAGTAAATTAATAGGGAATGCAACTGAATATTCGTATTTTATAAGGTAAAATTCTTTAAATGCTTTGTTGGTTCATTTGTTTGAAAAGGGGTCATTTTTTATTCTTTGTACACACGCCTTAAAAATTCGATTATGACAGAACCGCTCATGGTCAATGAAAAAGACTAACAGGCTCTACCATATCAAAATCTAGTCCCAAAATGTAGACCTTCATAATTTTTGCATGGTTTATATTGACTCTGTCCTCGAATTGAGCAGAGAACCCACAGCCCTTTGCGGCCGTGCCTGTGAATATGTATTAGGTCTTGTTGATTTTTGTGAATGTTGTATTACAAATTTATTCAGTTGGACGGCAAACGCTTGAATCTGACAGATAAAGGTCAACTTGTCGACACAAAAAGGACCCGTCGGTAAAATGTTTACGCCCTCAAACGGCGCCACCTATATTTTTTTACGGCATCTTTGAGAACGATGTCCCGTTCTGTAGTAAATTAAAACATTAAATTAACTTAAACATAGAAAAGTAAGTGTTACTAGAGGCTCTCAAGAGCCGGAGTCGCTCACCTTGGTATATGTGCATATTAAACAAAGGACAGAGACATGACAGATGGATTCATCACAAAATTGTGTTTTAAAAAAAGGTAAGTGCAATTTTTTTTCAAAACAGTAAAATTTCCATAAAATTACCAATTCAGGGGCAGCAATCCAACAACGATTTGTTGTTTGGTTTAAACTGTTCGTCCTTGATTCCCCCCCTTTCTTTGATTGATTATCAAAGGTACCAGGATCATAATGTAGTACGCCAGACGCGCGATTCGTCTACAGCCATCCGAATGATTTTTTTTTAGTGCAAAATGGTAATGTAATCTCGAAATTGAACAGTGTTTTTTTTTTAAAGCAGATAGAGTTATCAAAAGTACCAGGATTATAATTTAGTACGTCAGACGCGCGTTTCGTCTGCATAAGAATCATCAGTGACGCTCGTATCAAAAAAATTATAAAGCCAAACAAGTACAAAGTTGAAGAGCATTGAGGATCCAAAAATTCCAAAAAGTTGTGCCAAATAGGGCTAAGATAATCTATGCCTGGGATAAGAAGTTTTTCGAAAAATTAAATTTGTAACAGGAAAATTATTAAAATGACCACATTATTGATATTCATGAACACACGACAAATTGATGTATTTCTGGAAAATTCTGTGTTTAAATTCATTTTTGATAGAATGGTCTGTCCGAAGTCCTTCCTCATCAATGGAAGAATTCCCAAAGTTTGCCTTCTTGCTTCCACTTTTGTTTTGGTGGACACAGTATTTGCTTGTGTTTTTACTACACTTTTACAGTAGTTTTGATTCATCAAAATTCACTGGCTTTCCTTTTTTGAATATGACTGTTCGAGGGGTCCGTAGGTGGCCTGTTGCAAGGCAAAATTTCTGTCCCTATCCAATATACCCTTCTTTTTCCGGTGGCAGTCCAAATTTCTCCGACCATCATCCCAGATGGCCTCTATTGGATCAACCTACATATTGTATTTATTGTGAACTTGTTCTCGTCCTAAATATGCATGAAATATTTGTCACTGGACGTTAAGCAACCAACAATCAATCAATTGAATATGACTGCTTTTGAAGTCTGAATGTTGTATTTAAGAAGGGATTCCTTAATCATACTCGGGTCCTCGAACATAATTGTAGCTTTAAATGGGCCGAAATATAGAATTCCACATCTTCTGTTTTTAATAATTTCTGGCTTGTATATCTGATTTGAAATAATCATTGTGATTTTCTGTGCAGGTTTTGAATATGTGTGCCATCAAGTGGTCCAACACTGATTTTTTATGTTCTGTTTAGTGATTTGGTGGACTGGCGGCGATAAGGAAACCTTATCCACATGCCTCGATTCAGCAAACGCCCATGAAATGGCATGCTTAACTGTTCCTCCAGCTAACACCATTACATTTTTGATTATTGTCATATCAACTTCAAGTTCGTCAGCTCTACGAATTTCTTCAAGGTCTTCTGCCTCTGTTATTATATTGCTAACACACTCTGCCGGTATATCTCAATTACCATCTTCAACACCACTTGTGTCTGCCTCTTCAGTGTCATTTCCTCTCTGGGAAGTCAAAGAGAGATTCTGTTCAGACATGTTAAAGCCTTGTCAGATCCTTCTGGTAAAGAAACTCCAAAAAACTTGGGTCCAAATATGTCGTCCTTCTCAATCAAACAAATTCAATTGTTCATATCCTTATCAGGTAAACGATCATATCTTTTCGATTATAATTTTAGGCTGCAAACTTAATACATCCCGCAAGCTTTTTGCTGCCGGCCGGAATAAAACCAAAAAAAATGACCATATTTCGTTTCCCCAGTCTTCCTTGGGAGTGTTACATTTATGACGTGGGTTTGTACTTCTACATCCCGTCATTGTACTATTGTTAATTTGTGGATTTATTTTAGTTTTTTTCTAATGTGCTTGCTTTTTATTACATATGTTTATGCTAGTTAGTGATTAAGGTTTGATCATTATCATTCAAATGTCATCTTTATGTATTGGTCTTGGATTAAAATAAGAAATGTAAGCTTAAAACTTATTTAATTTCACATTTAACATTATTCTAACATCATTAATATTGTATTTGGCACTATATTAGGTGCCATTTGTTTAAAATAAAAACAATGTGTATGTTTTTCATGTTTAAATTTATTTACTTAAACTATCAACGTGAATACTGTGATCATCCTGTTTCTCCTATAGTTTGATCAGTTGGGGTGATGTTGAAAAATTACATGTGCAATTATATGTTTTAACATTTTGACACTCTATTTAGATGAAGAAATACAAATAAAGAATTCTTCCATAAGGGAAAAATGAGGGAATAGATAAATCTTCCTAACGTTTCGTCCGCAGACGAGGCTATCGTCTATGATGAAGAGAAACTAAACTATGAGTTTATTCTTAGTTTATTCTAAGACTAGACATACCTTGTGTCGAGTCGTCAGTCCTCACATTTGTGTGTTTTGCTAGACCATTGTACGAAAACTGAAATTTACCGTAAACCATGAAATACATGTCTATTTAATTGTCAAAAACGGCCAATATTTATTTTACAAAAGTATTCTTTTTTCAATTGATAGATAAAATTTTACATTATAATAAAATTAAGAATAGAATTGGGGAATGTCTCAAAGAGAGAACAACCCGACTAAATAGCAAAAAACAGCAGAAGGCCAAAAATGGGTTTTCAATACAGCGAGAACATTTGACACCCGGAGACGTACATCAGCAGCTGACCCCTAAAAATCTAGTTCAGTGATAATGCAGTCATACTAGCACCTTATTATCAACAATAATTAACAAAATTGCTTCATTTTGTATGATAAAAATTATTCTCATACATGTTCTTTCAATTTCAGTGTGGAAAAGCTGAGAAAGAGAAAGAAAAAAAAGAAAAAATATTAAAAATTGATAAAATGGTTTAGTATGTTTGTGTGTTAATGTTTTTAATTGTGATTTTTATAAAGTGTGTAAACGATAAGACTTTGCTGCATACATACAGCGAGTAAATTGTTCCTCTGGACGAGCTCAACATTTTATGCAATAAGCCCAAACATGTCCGACCGTCTGTTAAAAGTTACAACGGGATGATTCTTAAAAGTATAGTATTGTGTGTATATCTTTTTAAAGGTAACAGATACCAACCTACTATAAACTGCAAAGATGATCAGTAATTCAAGACCTTCAATTTGAGGTCAATGTCAGGTCATGATGAAATTTCACCATGACCTTCACATTATACTATGACCTTGACCTTGTGATATTTGAAAGGTCAGGTGGTCCTGAGTTGAATGGTGATAGTCCCATGTCTCTATGACTTCCGGTTCTCAAGTTTGGCATTGGATCATATATTTGATGATTGATTGTGACCTTGGTGAACTTTGAAATTGTACCAATTCTTTTTCTATAATGTTGTCCTTTAACTGTAAATCATTTATCATTTAACAGATTTGAGATATCTATTGTCGTTTTAGACATAATGCAGTTTGAAATTTTGCGAGCGGCGGCATGTATTTCTGAATCAACAACAGCTGACCACTTAAAATGTTTGAGAAATTGAAGAGGTTAATATAGTTATATGTTTGACTAAATACCAAAAACATTCCATTTAAAAAAACACAAAAAATTATTTTGAAATTTTCATATTTTGCATTGACTTTGTAAGTTTCATAACTTCTATTTATATCGTTGATATTGCATCATTTTAGGCACTTTGTCAAATGGGGTCATCTGATATATCAAATTGAAGGTCTCAATAAACTATACTTTAAAATAAAAATTTTAAATCTCTTTTCAAATTTCTCAGATGGTAAGGTTGTAGCATATCAAATAAAAGAACATAAAAAGTACATTTCAAATTTCAAATTGACGTCCCCCAAAATTTGGTTGGATTGGGTCATTGAGTGCAAACAATTCATTTTCTTTTACGATAGGGTTGTTGTATATCAAATCAAAGGTCATGATGTGAACATTTGAAATATCAAATTCCCAACCTCCACAAATTGGTTGGATGGGGTTATTAAGTGCAAAAATTAAACTTTTTAGAACACGGCGTTGTCGCATATCAAATGAAAGCTCATCTACCTTGTGATACATATATCATACTTCCGATTTCAAAAATGTATGTGGATGAGGTCAATAAGTGTAAAAAGCGAAAAGTTTGAGAAGGTATACTTGTCGTATATCAAACGAAAGGTCGTGCAAAGTACATTACGAAAACATCACTTTTACAGGAAAGACCTTTCAATTGTTTTACAAACAATTGAGATACTAGTTTTTTTTTCTTTTTCTTTTTTTTCTTCCAACATTTTTTTGACAGGGCCTCCTCCCCTTTTTGTTGAAGTTATCAAGACCAAATATGGACCATCGATAGACCTCATCATGAAATTTTACCAGATGAACTTTTCTAGGATTTCATCATCCCCTTTAGAAGTTATCTCCCTTTTATTGATTTTTTTCAACATTGCCCCCCTTTAATGTTTTAAAAGATATCATGACCTTATATGGACAATAGGTAGATATCATCATGATGTATTACCACATGAGGCTGCATAGGATTTCATCTTCCCCTTTGAGAGTCATATCCCCTTATAGCAATATTTTATATTTGCATTTTTCTCAAAAAGTATTAGAGATAGAATGTAATTGAAAATGACAGCATGTACAAGAACAGATGGCAATGTTTATAAACATAAACAATTAATTTGTTACTTACCCTTATAAGGAGTTATTTCCCTTTAAAAATTATAAATAATTTTAAAAAAATTCTATTTTCAGAACCGGAAGTCATAGCGACCTTGAACCTTCACCAATAATCTTTAATTCATGTGACCTTCAATATGCACCCAAGGTCAAAGGTCACCGAGTGCAAAATAAAATTACGCTGCAATTTCAAGCTTACATAATAGGAAAACAATAAGACTTTGCTGCATACATACAGCGTATGAAATGTTCCTCTCGACGAGTTCTACATTTTATATTATAAGCCCATAAAGGTCCGACCGTCTGTTCAAAAGTTACAACGGGATGATTCTTAAAAGTATAGTATTTTGTGTATATCTTTTTAAAGGTAACAGATATCAACCTACTATAAACTGCAAAGAAGATCAGTAATTCAAGACCTTCAATTTGAGGTCAATGTCAGGTCATGATGAAATTTCACCTTGACCTTCACAGTATACGATGACCTTGACTTTGTGATATTTGAAAGGTCAAGTGATCCTGAGTTGAATGGTGCTAGTCCCATGTCTCTACGACTTCCGGTGGAAACACAGTCGAGCTTACTTCAAATGGAAGAATATGCTTCTACAAGCCATATTCGGATTAGTCCCTGCTGCCAGCAAGAAAGAAGAAGTCTAAACACTCCTACAACGTATTTATTTACATACACACAGGGCGGATCCAGTCATGCTTCAGTGATTCCCTATAAAATTAACATATTTATATTAAATTTTTCCCCCAAAAAGAGGGCTCTCTGGATCCGCCTATGGCATTGTTCTTGTACTGTAGTTTAATATTTCAGTAGCCAAATGCAACCAAGAGGTTACTAATTTTCTTTCTATCTATGAAAAGGCAACATCCACATTGATATGCCAGATTATGAGGAGAAAATAATCAAAATGATTTTACTAATAAAGGAAATTTCGGTAGAAGTGTAAGTACAATAAGACATTTTGCAATTAATAGAGTGGAACAATGGTGAACAGTGTTTTAGGTCAAAAGTCACAATTCATTTTTTTAAGAATATTTTCTTTGAATACAAAACACTTATTTCTACAAAAATATTTTTGTATTTTTTATCGACTTATTGTATATAATCCAACTTTGAAAACAAATTTTCTCAAAACAATACCAAAGATCTTTATGAACATATCATGATGGTTTTCTCGAAGTTATCTGTGTGTTTGAGTGAATGAAGGGATAAAATAGGTAGTTTTAATGCAACTTCTTTCACTTTAGGAATGTGTATCAGACATCAGACTCGGACTTCTCTTGAACTGAATTTTAATGTGCGTATTGTTATTCTTTTACTTTTCTACATTGGCTAGAGGTATAGGGGGAGGGTTGAGATCTCATAAACATGTTTAACCCCGCCGCAATTTTGCGCCTGTCCCAAGTCAGGAGCCTCTGGCCTTTGTTAGTCTTGTATGATTTTAATTTTTAGTTTCTTGTGTATAATTCGGAGTTTAGTATGACGTCCATTATCACTGTACTATTATGCATATTTTAGGGGCCAGCTGAAGGACACCTACGGGTGCGGGAATTCGCGCTACATTGAAGACCCATTGGTTGCCTTCGGCTGTTGTTTGCTCTATGGTCGGGTGGTTGTCGCTTTGACATATTCACCATTTCCTTTCTCAATTTTATCTCTAATGAAATGATTAAAAACAGCAACTGACAATTTTGTTTTACGTCACACAGGTAATGGCAAATAAATTTGTCGTTTACTATATGAAGAAGAATATGTTGATTTTGAAAAACCTTTTAAACACTGTATAGCGGTGTTGATTTTACACGGTACAATGTACGACGATCCATCAGTACATTGATGACTATATGCGGCGCATCGCTAACACATACGCCCCTTGGAACACACATAATTTGATACTTGTGTAGTACTAATTTAAGTCCAGATTGTTGAAATGTATTTTTTGTTTTATCTATACTTTTAATGATTATGTTCATAATTGAGCTTTCTTTAATAAAATATTTCGTATATGTAATAGTAACAAACAGGGGGGTGACTAAATATACTGACTTTGGATCAGTATTTAAAGTGATCAAAAGAGTTAACACTAATGATGTTTTGTGGTAGTGTATTCCAAAGTACAGGGGCTGAGTATGGAAAAAAAGCTGTACTTAAACCAAAACAAAATGACCGAAACCAAAAATTTGATTGATTGTTGGTTGCTTAACGTCCAGTGGTAAATATTTCATGCATAAACAGGACGAGAACAAGTTCACAATAAAAACTATAGGTAGGTCTTGAAAACCATGCAACCTGGTAGAGCATAAGAGGTATGCAGATTCTTCTCAGGAATTTATTAACTTTCGTCAGATATCTATCTTCCCTTATGTGTGCGTGTCAGTCTGTTATCAAATATAAAGTAGCAATGGTGATAGCACTTTCTTCCTTGTGTCCTAAAGGTCGTGAAAAGAATATATTGAAAAAAAATGATCAAAATGTGGTGTTGAAAGAAAAGATTGAAAATGCATGTAATGATCACACTACTTTCACATGTGAAAATCGTAAAACAGGAACTACCAAAATACCTAGTTTCCAATAATGCATCACCTAAGGGGGGGGGGGGCTTTGCATTGATTGTCTATTGAATGTGCAAATAAGACAGCTATGCATACCAAATATCTTATAGTTTCCGTTAAGCTTGATAAATCACAATTTATTTTTGGATTTAGGGGTGTGGGTGTGGGATGGGTTAATAATTTATCATCAAATATTAATAAATAATCACATTTTGCAGCATCTACAGATGCTGATCAATCTACATATATTGTCACTCGTCTGGATGACATATCAACCCTAAATGAACCAAGTTTACTTAAAGGAGAGGAGTTTTTTGATATCATACGGGCTTTTTCTGGAGATAATCCAGCTCGCCAGTTTGAAGCTGGACAGCAAAGAGGTGGGAATTACAGCTGTCTCTGTGGAATTCATTCAAAAAGTCATATCAATTTTGAAGCTTGCCTAAAAATTAAGTTACTAGATCTAGAAGAAAGGCGGAGGTTGGTATTGGGAGGAGAGGTGTGGTTGAAAATTGACAGTGGCATTTTTAATCCATTTGTTAACTTAAAAAAGGCAGAGCTTATTGAAGAACTAGAATGCAGGAATGTAAACACGGACAATATGGACAGAAATACATTGAAAGATGAGTTAACAGAACTAATGCATGGTGTAACAAGACCTCCGGCATTACTTATGAAAAATTCTAGAATCTCAACAAAAAACCTGAATTTGGATAGTTATGAGATCTTACATAATGAACCTCTACATGATATATCAAATGTAGTTAAAAACATCATAGAAGAACTCCCTACACACATTGAAAATAAAAATGTCCAAAATGAATTTGAAAAATTTGCTGCAAAAACTGTTGGAGAAAAAATCTAAGTAAAAGGCTCTGACGCCCGGCGTTTCGTTGTTCACCTGGCCAAAGTTATCACGAACTTGAATGAGAAAGGTCTCATCAGTAAAGAATTTGTTGATCTTGTTTTTTCGCTCGTTGAGATTACAAAAATGTCATACAGCCCTTTTAATACCAGGTCACCAAAACAACTGCTTCGGTTATTTAATCAGTGTTTTCTTTTTGCCATGCTGTGCCGTCAAATTATGACTATTCCAAAGAAGATGACTATTCGCAAATTTTACGGCATACACTTTCACTGTATAACAACACATCTTCCAGAAACTGCTAGAATCTTTAATACCAAGGCCATATTAACAGAAAATGAGGAGAGAAGCTTTGGTGATCTGCGCAGAATTTCGGTTGGTACAACAAACAGGAAACCTGGCTGGATTGTTGACAATGCAATTCTGAGATTCAATGCTCAGCAGTCAAAAGGCGAAAAGATAGCTAGCTACCAAAAACAAGACTCTATCATTAGCAAACAAGCTCGTCTTCTTCCACGAAGACCAGATACAGTATTCACCGAGGCTATGATCAAGCCAAATCAACATATTTCTGGAATGTGGTGAACAGGTGTGGTGGCACTGGGAAAACCATGATGTGGTATTCCATGATGGACAGAGCCAACCATCTACAAGACCAGAAGGTCCAACATTGTCCCATTTCAGAGACCAATCTATTAAATCTGAAATAGAAAAAATAAATACAATATGGGGAAATTGTCTTGTCAAGTTTCAATTCAATGAATTTTCATTGCCTCTCACTAGGGTTAAAATATTCAAAAATGGCAAGAATGTTTGGGTCAACCCTAGAAAGCAACAGACAGGTGTGATAAGTAAGACATTTGTATATATAGACGTCAATTTTCCCCCCAATGTTATTTGTATAAAAATAATTAGGTTCAAACACATATACAGGAACATAATTTGTTTGTTTTTGTAGCAATAGTTTCTTTTTACATTTTAGGCATTGAATATGGGAAATTATGATAAATTTTCAAGGTCATTAATACAAACCAGATGGTTTATTTATAGTCATGCCACACAATGTTATCTTCTGGGTAAACATTATTATTGAATGTTATTTTGTCTTTTCGGTAATCTGGTGATTCCACTGACAATCATATCACACCTTATTTTCATAATCACCCCAGAAATCATGAGGATATGAGTAACATGGAAGTTTTGTAAAAATTCTGAATATTTCACGTAGTGTGTAACTATATTTAAATCTTTACATATATCTTACTTTGCAGATGGGACTGTTCCATCTAATGCTCCAACAAATACTCACCAATCCAACCCCATGAACCATGACAGTTCAACCGAGCTGGAAATAGAAAACAACAATGATTTAATTGGTAAGAATAAGTTGGTGTTTTGAAGTAGATTAACAGACTTCTGCTTGTTATTTTTTTTTAAATATGTATTTAAGGGGTAATTTCAGTGTATTTGAGATTAGACCGTTGGGTTTCCCGTTATAATGGTATAACACTAGTAATTTTGGTGCCCTTTATAGCTTTTTGTTCGGTGTGAGCCAAGGCTCTGTGTTGAAGGCCGTAAATTGACCTATAATGGTTTACTTTTATAAATTGTTATTTGGATGGAGAGTTGTCTCATTGGCACTCATACCAGATCTTCCTATATCTATGTAACAGCTTTTTGAAGTAAAAAAACTAATTCAGATCAATATCAAATCTTCATATTACCTATGATATTTTTCTTTTTCAGATTCCAATGCTCCACAAACAACTCCACAATCCAGCCATGACAGTTGTACGAATAGGTCAACCGAGCTGGAAAAAGAAAGCAACTATGACTTGATCGGTACTAATATTTTGCTCTACTTATTTTTTTTATAAAACTACCTTTCATAACTGAGTTAATTGGTTTCAGACAGTTCCTGGATGTTTTAAAGCAATTGAAGGAAATTGTATTTAACTGTATACTTTTCTTAAAATGTTTGAAATTGAAATTTGGTGTAATACAAAATTTACTCGTAATATAACTTTCAATACTTATCTTTTTCAGTTTCCACCGCTCCACAAACAACTCTGCAATCCAGCCATGACAGTTGTACGAATAGGTCAACCGAGCTGGAAAAAGAAAGCAACTATGACTTGATCGGTACTAATATTTTGCTCTACTTATTTTTTTATAAAACTACCTTTCATAACTGAGTTAATTGGTTTTAGACAGTTCCTGGATGTTTTAAAGCATTTGAAGGAAATTGTATTTAACTGTATACTTTTCTTAAAATGTTTGAAATTGAAATTTGGTGCAATACAAAATTTACTCGTAATATAACTTTCAATACTTATCTTTTTCAGTTTCCAACGCTCCACAAACAACTCTGCAATCCAGCCATGACAGTTGTACTAATAGGTCAACCGAGCTGGAAAAAGAAAGCAACTATGACTTGATCGGTACGAATATTTTGCTCTACTTATTTTTTATAAAACTAACTTTCATAGCTGAGTTAATTGGTTTTAGACAGTTCCTGGATGTTTTAAAGCAATTGAAGGAAATTGTATTTAACTGTATTCTTTTCTTAAAATGTTTGGAATTGAAATTTGGTGTAATACAAAATTTACTCGTAATATTACTTTCAATACTTATCTTTTTCAGTTTCCAAAGCTCCACAAACAACTCTGCAATCCAGCCATGACAGTTGTACTAATAGGTCAACCGAGCTGGAAAAAGAAAGCAACTATGACTTGATCGGTACGAATATTTTGCTCTACTTATTTTTTATAAAACTAACTTTCATAGCTGAGTTAATTGGTTTTAGACAGTTCCTGGATGTTTTAAAGCAATTGAAGGAAATTGTATTTAACTGTATTCTTTTCTTAAAATGTTTGGAATTGAAATTTGGTGTAATACAAAATTTACTCGTAATATAACTTTCAATACTTATCTTTTTCAGTTTCCAAAGCTCCACAAACAACTCTGCAATCCAGCCATGACAGTTGTACAAATAGGTCAACCGAGCTGGAAAAAGAAAGCAACAAGAACTTGTTTGGTAGAAACATTCAAAAGTTTACTTTATTTACGTTATTACATTTTGTGTTTCAATTTTTTCTTTATCAAGTTTCAATGAACAGCCTCATTATAGCTTTATGGACTTACAGTAACAGGAAATAACATTTAAACTCATCTATTCTCAGCCATGATGCAATTTTGTTAATATTGTAGAGATTTCTGATCTTCCGTCCAAGAACTTATTCTTTGCAAATCCAATTCATTTAAACTAGCAAATAAGAAGTGCTTAGAAAGAATAAATCAGACATTTATCTTTTCACATTCTACTGAAACATGCAACTGTTTACTTGTAACTTTGGTCCCTAGAAATAAAAGAAAACAAATAAACAAACAAACACATGAAGACTAAAATTGATGAATTTTCCCTATTTTGCATTTGGACACAATGGTCACTTTTAAATTTAAATGCAACATCTTAAAATGCAACTAATCGAATGAAAATTAACCGTTCATTTCGAAAGCATTATATACTTATCTTTTCAGACACCGTAAACTGCTCAGCAATCCTGCCTTCACAGTAGTAATTAGGTCAATCAAGCTGAAAACAGAAAACAAAAATGAAATGAATGGTTAATTTACATTTTGCTAATCTATTTCATTTTTTTTTTTTTAGAAAACATTGTTATCTCGAGTGTCTACTTTTGATTCATATCAAAATAAGATAGCATTTTATAAGAGATCATGTTTTTACCCTTTCTAATTATACACATTTTATTTCTCTAACTCAGAAATCCAGCTACGAGATCCATGACAGGCCAAAGAACAGGCGTAGCCAGCTGAAAACAAAAAGAATGATTTACAACATAACATGCACAAGTAAAAACTCATTTCACAAGTTTCAATTCTTTTGAATAATGCATACCATTCAGAGTCTAAAGATTGTCTTTAAGATAAACAAGTGGTGAAAAAATTGACCGCCAATTTCACTTTATAATTTTTGCAGCATCAATAGTAAAAAAGTGCATCTTCAAAATAATTTTGTTCATTAGTGAAGGTATAAATACTTTTTGTTACCACTGCAACAACAATTTTACTTTAGGCTGCTGCAATAAAAAATTACAAGATGAATTTTTATTTCAGACAGACATGAAAGAAAAAGAAACACAAAAAGGAAGTTATTTGAAGTTGAATCATCTGGTAGGTACTTTTTAGACAATGTTGACTGACAAATCATATATATTCTTCTAATATATATGAGTTCATTCCTAAGCGTTTAAATCTTAATTTGCTTACAAACAAAAATAATACTTCTTATTCATGTTATTTGATACTTATTTTCAATCAAAGAGCAGAATGCTCTGAAGGATACGATTGCTATAGTTTTCATTGACACATGTATAGCAGTTCTGCCAACTTTTCATTAAGCAAATGCGTGAGATTTGGCCAAAATTTAAAAGATCAAAGAGGAAAAAAATAGATCCAAGGATACTGCCGCAAAAAAACATGAACATGCCTGAGGCTCACGCATTTTTGGCAGCCCTGGTACAGCTGGATAGTATTATTTATTTTCAAAACTAATTCAACTGCACATGCAAAATGTAATAATCAGAATAGTCACTCAACTTTTAAAATGGCCAATCCCGGATACAATACCATACAAGTGTATGAGCAACGTACTTATTGTGTTTTATTTTTGTACTATAAATTCCAAGTTTACTTTCCACAGCAGTCACTGAGAATGAGAGAAGGTATTTCACTTCGTATCTTATCACCGTTAATTCTAGGAGGAACCCCATTTCTAACTCTTTAAATATTAATTTCCTTTGGGTCAGTGGGCATGACTCCTTTCCGTACATACTCCTCTGTTTAAATTGAGATCGTTCTTAATATAATACGACGTTTATCGACATCTAACGAGTTAATTTTTCTTGACAAGTCGTACTGTATTTCAATTGTGACGGAAAATATTTCTGGAAGGGAGACAACTGGAAACGACAATATGGAAGACAATAACCCTCAATAGCAGACAGACATAGAAATAATCCCATGAGTTTCAAATTAATCAATGAAGCAGGGAATCCAGAGCAAACACTCAATCTGATACCCCTTGAAATCAAGAAAACTATGCGCATTAATACATAAACAAACCTGCGACTTGTGATTTCGAACAAAAACGTTTATTATAAAATGATATGATGAACGGTTCTCCATTTGTTTATGAGAGTACAGTATCAAATAATAGTTTCATAACAGTAAAATATAGAAAAAACTACACTTCAGTTCTTATATGACAGAAATAGAATTATCGGAATTCAGAGGACTCTCGCATTTATCAAAACTGGGGAATTCCCTCTGACGTGTTTCTAAATTTATAAAAACATTAAATATACATGAGGGCTTCCACGATTTTGAAATTCAATTCGCGTAAAATAATCAATTACAGTTCCTAAAGGTTTTAATTTACCACATATAACATGCTTAAATAAAGACTTGTATCGTCTTTGGAAATGCAATGCTGTCATAAATGGGTCTTGCCGAACTAAATCAATACCATTTTTTATTTGACTGGCCTCATGATATGAGCATCCTTTTAGATTCATTAAAAGGTCCGGCCAATGCATATCATTTGCTGAAAGTGTAAGAAAAATACTTGGAGGACCTAAAGACTTGAACATTGCTAACAAATTTTGCAGAGTTGTTTTCCAGTAGGCTGCAGTGCCTTTTATCTGTTTCATAAACATATAAGAATTTTCCACGAAATCTTTATTTACTTTAAAATCTTTGATATCTTTAGCTTTAACAGGGTTTGCATTTTTCTTCATTCGCATGTGTATACTGACAGAGTTCATTAATCTGCTAAATTCATAATAATTTATAGCATGCATAACATATGGTAAATCTTTCCTAAATCGTCCATCTTTATACAGAAGTCTATATTTAAAATATTGTGATACAGGTACCGGCAAATTTCTTTTATGTGAAAATCCATTAATTCCTTTAGGAAACAGATAAGGAAAAGCAGATTCCTCTCCTTCATTTAAATCATAACAATTAACAGGTTTACCATTTAATCTCTTCAACTACGTGGATGATCTGTTAAGTGAATTATTCAAAGATGTCGTCCCGAGGATGTCGCTGATAAAATGCAGCTTTGAAAAGACGCGATGAAAAACGTGGGAAAGTCACCTTTGACCTGACAATCTATTTTCAATTTGCAAACTAAATGATAATGATGAATCAATTATGTTCTATATATAAAACTATATTCAACTAATAGTATTGCATATGCTATCTAAGTTTATTTATTTGCAATAATGAATTCTATAAAAATATGATTTGATGTCTATATTAAACATGCATGCTTAAGTAAAGTTATCAGGTACTTTACCCTCTCCCGAAATTTCAATTTGTTAACTAAATGATAATCTTCACTTCATTTTTTTTCATCAATACATAGAAATATAATATTTTATTTATATATCAGACATTATATATTCATCATCATGGAAATAAAATTAAATGTGACTGTATAAACATGCACGCTCAAACCTTAATAATCATGTATTTTGCATTGTAATTTAATATTATATATGTTTTTGTGTAACCTGTAAACAGCTGACAAAGTGTTTATTTCTGTTACGCTGGCTGTCGTCTGCTATTATTAATGTTTAAAATAACACGTGTTACCTCATAGTGTAGCTGATAAAGTGTTTATTGTTTCTGTTTGATAATATACAGTACGCTGGCTGTCGTCTGCTAGTATCACTGATTAAAATAATACGTGCAACCTAATAGTGTTTCAATTTTGTCGTCTGCTGATTTTTCAACTGGCGATAAGTAATCGTTGCTAACCAAACTTTAGATTCTTGGGAAAATTACATGGCGACTTCCTTGTACAGGAAGTTAATAGCCGCTGATTATGAGAGGGGTGAACACTCATGTGTTCACCCAAAAAGTATAAGATAAACAACGAACAATACTTAAGTTCGATAATGTGTATCACCATTTTGTTGGTAGTTAAGTTTAAACGACATCTTACTAATTATCAAAGAGACCCTCGAAGACTGCCGACTGTAATTTTATCCGATAAAAAGATGTAAGAAGATGTGGTATGAGTGCATACGGAACAACTTTCCATCCAAGAGACAATTTGTAAAAGTGAACACTTATAGGTCAAAGTACGGCTTTAAACACGGAACTTTTGCTCACACCAAACATCATGCCGAATACAAAATATATAAATATAGAGATAGTGGGCAATTTGATTTGTATAGGTCTGCTTGTTTTCATATTACAGGTTGGAAATATATGTTAAATCATTGCTACCTGTAAAAGTATTTCGTTGATCTAATCTGTCAATGAAATGGTTTACCCTTGGTTCACTTTCAATATTGACATTCATTTCCTTTCGATAACTGAAATGGCCTATTTCATGCGTAACACATATCTAACTAACGGGTTACTCTGAAGATCACATGAATACTGTTTCATTGAGGTCGCATTTTTTACTTGCAAATGAATAAATCATCAGCGATGTTTTTTTTATCTTATTTTGACAAAATTGAACCAAACTGGCTAAAAGCAAATTATCATTTCACTATTTCACTTTTATTAAGGAATGATTGTAATATCGTGTTCTGTCTTTGAAGAAATACCTTTAAAAATGTGATTCACACTGAATAACCCACGTAGCGTGTTATATCAAAGTGTGCACCACATTTTTATGCTGTTTCGAATAGACAGAACACATAGAATATTCATTCCTTATAATTTGATTCGAAATTTCATTTTTAAAGACAATTAAATCATGAAAAAACGTCGATGACGTCATGGTCACGTGACACAATTATGTCTACGAGCTGATAGACAATACACCGTTAGCCAAGTAGAAGACACGGTACATCCAAAATTAAACTATTTAATAACAAAAGAAAATATGTTTTAATATATCTCGTAGCTTATGCTTCATCTAAGTAACCAGCCGTTCTTAAAACATAAAAAATAAAACGTCTTGATGTCATTTTTTAAATATTTAAACACCCCGTGAGTAGCATCATCGAATATTTACTAACATGACCAACTTGACGGTACAGCATGTGAAGCTGGATCTGCTTACCATTCTATATAATACATGAGTCCACCAACGAGTTTTTTTAAAACTCATATTGCCTAATCTTAATTGGTTTGTTATTTTTTTTTTTTTGTTATGGCGTTGCAGCTTTTCTTCGTCTTTTGTTATTTTATACTCCATTAGTAGCTTTCGCCTCTCTTTTTCTCCCTTAAGGTTTGCAACCTAAAGTGCTCCATATACGAAACAATTCAATATCGTTTCACATCAGCCTGTATACAAAGTTCTATATATAACTTATTTGTCTTATACGCGAAATCTCTGACTACAACTGCAGAAACTTATACAAAATGTTGTAATAAAGGATATAAAAAGGGAAATTTATAGCTTTTATCAGAATAAACACAGTTTTAGATAATTTCTTATCAATACTTCATTTAATTATAGTTTTAAATGCACCGACTTCAGACATTCAATCCGTTATCGTTCACTTTTCCAACGTAGCTGAAAGTACATTTACTTCCTTAAACCGGGAAAATATCTTGTTTTCTTCCTTGTAAGTTACCCTTCAATTATTTTCTACATGAATATTTTATTAAAAAAAACAAAAACAAAAATTTGAAAATTAAAATTAAAAATAGCATTATCAATAGGTACTTTCGATTGTCAAAATAAAAAAAAGGTGCTTTTTAAAAGACAAGTTTGTGTATTTAGACGTCTAATTTAGGTATTTACTGTTATTTTATGTAACAGATTGCTATTAGACAAACATTTCTAACGAATAATTTGACATACACATTATCAATTATTAGCTGTAGTTATATACGTTTTTGCAATATCGACCTGCCATGACTTTTATATAAATGTTATACAATATTTAATACATATTGAAAAAATACATGCTTTATTAAGTCAGATATTTCGTTACCACAAATGACTAAACACGTTTATACAGATTTTGATTTAAAGTATGGTTGTACCATAGAAAACTTATTTCAAACGGGAAGGCACATTTCTACGATTTCCGTATCTTAGCATTGCACACGATCATGTTTTCTCTGACTGTTTACAACGTCTTTACACTACATCCATTGGATGTCTGATGTTACTGGTTTATATTTTAGTCTTATATGCATGCATTATAATAGTTGTTTAGGCTTTGAACTAGCTTTCAGTTACTGCGAGTACTCTTATATCTGTACTTATCTGTGTCTTTTTGTTGTTGGGATGTACAAGTACCCGTTTAAGTCCACTCTGGGTTTTTTTTGTATGGACTGTAAATTCAGGAATTAGAGCGATGATTTTATTATTGCGAAAAATTCATCAGGTTTATAATTGCAATGATTAAAACTCGCATTTTTAAATTTTGTATATGAATTTTACAAGATTTGTTTTCTCAATAGCTCAAAAATTAGTCAAATAAGTCTAAAATGACGAAATCGCAATTATAAATGCATGCACTAATTTCTGAATTAACAGTATTACTATTTGTGTCCATATGATGAGGTTATCCGTGTTCAACTGATTTTTATATTTCTTTCATATGTTTTACTTTTACACCACTTTACCATGTTCGGGGAGGGGTTGAAACACAGTAACATGTTTAACCTCGCTACATTCTGTTTGTACGTGCCTGTCCCAAGTCATGGATCCTGTAATTCAGTAGTTGTCGTTTGTTGCTTTGTTACATATTTGTGTTTCGTTCTTTGTTGGTACATTAATTATGCCGTTAGTTTTCTCGTATGAATTTGTTTAACATTTATGACTTCGGAGTCCGGTAAAGCTGACTATGTCAACTTCGGTATGTGCTTTGCTCATTGTTGAAGGCCATACAGTGACACATAGCTGTTAATGTCAGTGTCATTAGGTCTCTTGTGGAGAGTTGTCACGTTGGCAATCATACCACCTTTTCTTTGTTTTATATTTGTCATCTCATATCATAGAGAATGAGGCATTGCCGAATGCCAATGCAGCTGGCAGAGGACAAGTAACTAGGTCTATAGCGAAATACGCATGCAATGATATATTTATTAATCAAATAAAGTGTTATTTTTTTTTCTATTGACAATATTTTAATATGCTTAACCTTTAGGTATAAGTGCAACAATGTCAAATGATCTCGTGCTGTTTCGATGTATCCTACATTTTCTGATGATTTGCGCATGATCTCCTTTTTCAGTCCTTATAAATTGTCAAAATTCATATCTGAAGCAACACAAAAATAGAAATAATAAAGTAATATTGTCTTAAAAAACAGTCAAAATCTATTCAAGAACTTTAGAAATAACCTTAAATAACAACATACAAAAATAATGTTATTTTTTTCTATGAAAGTGGTATGGGAGTATAAATTAAAGTTGATAGAATTTGTTCATACTTCGCCAAAACGTAGAATATATTGATATACGTTCAAAAATAAAATTAAAATGAAAGGTCAACGCGCATTTTATCAAACTATAGGTTGTAACAAAATGAAACACTTTGTATGGATTAAACAGGAAAAAACATCATTATGTAATAATAAGCTAAACTAAATGATAGAATTGTAAAATGAATTACGAGAAGATAGCTGTTCGAAAATGCTTTGATAATATCAAAAGAAAAGATAGGGTAATTGTGCGTTTTTTCCAGCTAAAATACAAAATAGAAAAATACCATGTAGATTCCTTCACAAAATGCACTATTTTAGAGTAACCTACCCTTCACATGCCAATCTACAAACATTACAAATCAAGCAAAAATATTCTACACTTGCAAAAATATTAATATGTATAAGTTATAATCTGTTAAATGTGTTCTTTTAAATGAAAATGTACATTAGTTATCCGCATTCATGCATCACTTTTGCTATCTAGTTTAAATTATTGACATCAGGTTCTCTGTTTTTCACAACCAAAGACGGCGAAAGACACTCATACAACCTCCATATGATTAAATTAGTGTGAAACGTATTTGTTTGCTGAAATTTTTGTAATTTTTTTTTTCTTTTTTTCTTTTTTTTTTTTTTTTAAATGAAATAAACTATAAATCAAATGCTCAAAGTGTTCAGAAGAAAAAAAAATCATCATATAACATATGAATTTAAAAGACACGTCCTTTTAAAAACATCAATTGCCAGGTATTTGAATAAGTAAACATTAAACGATATGGAAATTGTACCACCATAATTCTGCATTAGTTTATCATTCCAGTTTCATTGCTTTTTGCTATGCATATTTCTATCAATGTTTATTGACGCAATGCTTCATCTATTTTTTCCCAGAAAACAATATTTCCTTGTTCATCATATGGATATTCAATGTACGAGTCTTTTTGTACAAGTTCCAGTAACACAAGGGGCATGTTTTGTGGAAGGATTTGTTCCAAAAATATCAGAAAAATTATATTCCTTTTATCCCTTGCATAAATGCTTTCCATTCGCGCCATATTAAACTCAAACATACAATAATACGAATCGAAAAATTGTTTTGATACTATGCATATAGTCTTTCTGCTTTCATGTATTGCATTTGTAATATTAGTCGTAATTTCTTCACCTGGTAAAAAGTCGCGTTGATGTAAACATAGTTTGAAGTTTCTTTCCATTTCTAATTTTTTAATGCAATCATTTACTACAAATGAACTGTCATGTTCACAGTAAGAAATAAAAGCATCATACACATAAAGTTTACAATCGGTGCTTGCATTATGTGTATGATGTTTGCTTTTAGCAAGATAAAACATATATCTATGTTTCCATCTGTATTTATAAACAACGGCAACAGCGATACAAATCAGAGTAGCTACCAGAACGATTGAAGCAATGATGATGAAACTGACATATGATATGCACTCTTTTTCTAACTCCTGAATTCTTTTATTTATAGACATGAATCGAATGACAACTCCATCTTGCGATGAACATCGTAGATCATAGAATACATTAACACGAGTTCCGACTACCCATTTCCAAAATATCAATGTTTTGCACGTGCATTGTAATGAATTATTCGATAAATAAATCGTAAGGTTAGAAGTTAGAGAAATATTATCAAACATTCTCATTGATTTCTGATCTAAAGCTGTGATGGAATTGTTGGATAAATCTAGAAAACGTAGATGACTTGACCGTGACACGTCAAATAAGACTTCTTGTAAATGGTTGTGACTTAAATTGATATATCTTAGTTCAATTTGTCCTTGGAATATTGAGGGTTTCAATGTGTAAATATTATTTTCAGATATATCAACGTATTCTAGTTTGGAATTACTTCCCATGTGTTTGAAAACTAAAAGATCACCAAGATGGTTGTCTCTTAATATTAGTTTCTGTATATTCGTCAATTGCAATACAAACTTGTCAAGTTTGTTACTTGAAAGGTTTAATGTTAGAATTGATGGTGGAACAGGGTTTATTCCTGATACTGGAAAGAGACCAACTGGGTTGTTTTCCGTTATTTGCAAATGTCGTACTGACGAATCGTTTAAACGAGAGGCAAGTATGTTCCATACGTCGTAATTTTCTTTTGTTCCATGCAAAAATGTATTTCTAAAGATAATCGTCTGAACAGGTGTCATGCTCAATTCTTTTATTGCATTGACAATTGAAAGAAAATCATAATAATAGAAAAAATGCATTTCTATTTTGTGCAGTTTTTGCAAACTATGGTGCGCTCCAGGTAGAATTGAGATTTCACACGGTAGATCAAAGTATATTTTCTTCAAGTGAACCAGATGATAAAAAGTGTCGTTGTTTATCTCTAGCAAGTAGCATATACCAACTTTAAGGGTGTCAAGATGTACTAAAGCGTCAAAACTATTACTGAAAACTACTTTGAGTTGCGTTATTTGTGGAATATCTATTTCTAATGATTCGAGCAATTTCAAGTTTGATAGCGCTACTTCTGGTAATAATTTATCATAAGGACAAGTATGTCTTATACTTATTTGTTTCAAGGAAATTAACGATTCGAAAACTTCAATAGGAATTGCACGTTCAGTGTACGGTAAGGGGTTGTAATTAAGATTTAAGAATAGAAGATTTGACAATCCGTTGAAAGAAAATCTATTTAGACGTTTAATTTTATTATACGATATATCCAATTCAGAAAGATTACTTAAAAGACTAAACTGGTAATCGTTTATCACTTTAATATTGTTCTTCTTCAAACTCAGAGTGTATACATTTGATGGTAAATCCGGTATATCCTGCAATCTCGTATTTGAACAGTCGACCTCCAACATTATCTCTGTAACAATTTTCGTATGTATTGGAATACTGTTGCAGCGACATTTCTCATTGAAAAGACACGGAAACGGAATTTCCAGGACAACGTTCTGGCAAATACCAACCACAATTGCTAAATGCTTTAACATATTTTTGGATAGTTTCATGATTCATACAGAGCTCTACAAACTGAAATAAAGAAATAAAGGATATCATATCATATACAAATGTAATTTTGTATGTATTTGAATGTGTTTTAAAAACGTTCACCAATGGTAGGCAACTTAAATTTTAAATATTTCGAACGAGAGGGGGTACTATCTTCGGAGAATAATATGGATTGGATCAATTTGGTCAAGTTTAATGATAAAAAAGGTAATATTGAGTTGATATCCTCAAACTTAAACATTCAATTTTAAATGCCAAACAAACAAATAAATATGTACATTGAGCAACTGGACTAAGGTGGTGATGGATTACTATACCGTCAATATTTTAGACAATTTGAAAATAATATTTATCTATAACTGTAAATTCAGAAATTATTGCGAGGTTTTTTTTTATTGCGAAAATTGCGACAGAGTTGTAATAATTTAAACTCGCATTTTAAAATATTTTATATGAATTAAGCAGGATTTTCCCCAAAATCGTAAAAAAATAAATCGCAATAATAAATGCACGCAATAATTTCCGAATTTACAGTATTATGATTCACAACAGAAAAAGACAATTCGAGTGATTCGTGAATTCGTAAATCGCGATTTAAAAAAGTTTCAAATACGTAAATTCTTTCTCTGCTTAAATAATAATCAATCAAACTTAGATGTTGGATGTGTACTGATTGATAATTTAGTCTTAGATGTATGATTTTTTAATTACGAGTTAGTGGCTTTGAACTAGCTGTCAGTAACTGCGAGTTCTCTCAGATCTGTACTTAATGTCTTTTTGTTGTTAGATGTACTAGTACCCGGCCACGTTCACTTTTATTTGTAGTATTTGTATCCATCTGATTTTTATAGTTCCTTCTAATGCTGTACTGTTACACCACTGTCCCACGTTAGGGGGAGGGTTGGAACCCCGATAACATGTTTAACCCAGCCACATCCTGTATGTATGTACCTGTCCCAAGTCAGGAGCCTGTTTTTCAGTGGCTGTCGTTTGTTTATGTGTTAACTATTTGTTTTTTGTTCGTTTTTTGTACATAAATTAGGCCGTTATTTTCCTCGTTTGAATAGTTTAGGATTGTTATTTCGGGGCCTTTAATAGCTGACTATGCGGTATGGGCTTTGCTCATTGTTGAAGGCCGTACGGTGATCTGCAGTTGTTAATTTATCTGTCATTTTGCATTTTGTGGAGAGTTGTCTCATTGGCAATCATACCACGTCTACTTATTTATAATTAGGCATTCATTTAAAGTTTTCATAATTATCAAACTCCTCACCTGCTAATTCAAGGAAACAGTGTTCATTTAAAAGAGGGGCGAACGATACCAGAGGGACAGTCAAAATCATAGTTCGAAAATAAACTGACAACGCCATTGCTAAAAAGATTGATTAATTGTTGGTTGCTTTACGCCACATTAGCACAAAAAGGCTATATCGCGGCGAGAGCTAATTCGAATATTTTTTACAATTTAAAGCATATTTTAAAATAAGACAAAAGGTCCTTCAATAAACTAAAATTCTAGACTAAAGCAAATTGATTTTTACAAATAAAAATCAACAGTAAGATAACGGGATAAAAATTAAAATCGAATTAAACATAATAACATTTTTATATTTTATAATAAATTCCAATTTCTTTTAAGAATGCAAGAATATTTGTATCTGGAACATTATTAAATAAATCATACATATTATTGACATTGAAATGCTTCCTACTAATATCAGCATATTGCTAAAAAGAAAAAAGACAAACAGACAAATAAAAGTACACATGACACAACATGGTAAACTAAAAATCACCAGGGTGGACAACGACTGCTAATTATTTCTTTATTTTTTAATTTATATATATTTTTTTATCAGGTTTTTTGAAGCCCTTCGGTGTGCACATGATTAAAGGGTTGAGTCAGATTTTTTATCAAACTGTCTAAAATTTGATAACTAAGTTTTTAAATATAAAAGTAACATAAATATTTATCACTCTTACCATGTGTAGTCCAAATGCAAGACAAAACAGAGATAAAATGGTTCAGACCAGCTTGATTATAATCCTGGTAATTTTTTTCAAAATCATTGATCGAAAAAGAACGTGACCAGATTACATAAATGTGGTATATTATAATATGAATAACAGTCGAACTGATACAACTTTCAAAATACTTCCTCTTTTGTGTTTATTTTGCGATAATACATTACTTTCATAATAAAAAGTTGAAATATCAAATTTCAATAAAAAGTGACTTAGCTATAAGTCCTTTTCCAGTGATATGGGCTGTCATTTGTTACTAGACTCAAACAATTATACTCTAGTTACGAATATCCACATTGTTATGTCGCTCAATTAACAATATAGCGTCCATAAACGGTAATTATTTTGTTTCATTCGTTAGGCTTGAGAAATTGAGATATCTATTTTTTTCAACCAGCTTCAGTCTCAATTTTAATGAATTTGTTTTTGAAAAAGGTATTCAAAAATACTGCAAAACTGTTTAAAGGAATATTCATTTATCGATTTTAAACTTCTTTAAAGAACTTCTACATAATTTTAAATCTTGATCTTTGTCTGAACTGACTTCCTAACCTTTAATTTTTCACCACCATTCCCCATGTTTAATCGAAAAATAGTTTAAGAGAATTAATAAACAATGCTATTCAATATACATGTTTAACATACGTTATAAATGTATTGCTTTGTGATACTATACGGCGTATTTAGAAAACATGATACACAGAAGAACAAGTGAACAGTATGCTTGAATTTCTAATTGACAGATATATATTCTTGTTGAATGTCGTTTCAAAAGATACACGCGTGTTATTCTAGCATGACCGATAGTGAATCCTAATAGAACTGAACCAAATACCATATGTTCTGAAATTGTTTATCATATAAATAACGTGTTATACTGTTCTTTTTATTTGTCTCTGTATGATTTTAACATTGACTGTTTAGCCCTCTTCTTTTTTTTTTGTGGGGGGGGGGGGGGGGGTAATATCAATTTGGGGTGTCTCGATATTTATACATTCCGTCAATATATTCTTGTCTATCATTTTTGAAGTTGTGCTTTGTCTACAGAGTGTCAGTGTGACATTTTCGTTCTCTTTTTTGACATAGTTTAGCGTGGCACTCTCTTTACACGAGGCATCGGATTTAACGTCCCCTTCTGACGGACGTGACTGCGAACTTGATACATCCCGCACAGCCAAACGGACGGCCCACTTCGGCAAGCGTTTTACTGCCGGTCGGGAGAAGACCAAGTGACCATATTTCTATACCCCAGTCACCCTAAATCAGAAAATACATGTACAAAGTCATTTATACGATTATTGTCTTCAATTTGTGTGATTGGTTTTGCGAAAAGAGACTTTCTGTTTTAAATTGTCCTTGTAGTATGGTATTTTTGCTTTTTTCATTTTCACATTTACCGACGAATATGTTTATTATGGAACAAGATGGATTTAATATGTTGGCAAATTGCAGATCGGTAAATGTATTTCTTAATTAGAAATGAAAGCGAGTCGGAAGGTTTGGATGTTCGTCCCTTTAAATACAGGGTGTGTATGAGTCCATATTAATAACTACGCACAGCCTCAAGGATATCAATCTTATTTACTGTTGGATGTGAAAAATCAAGATGAACACATTTCTATATCCGAAAACAAAAACGAAAACCGTATGCCAAACAAGTTGAAGTGAAAACTTTAGAAACAGCATCTTGAGCACCACAAAAATGAGTATGAAAATGGGGGGGGGGGTCAACCTATCGTTTCATTCATGGAAAGTTCATATTCGATAAAGTCTTTGTGACAAAGTGATTATCTCTCCTAATGGTCTGAACAGAGCATTACGAATTTGTCCAATTACCCAATCATATATATCTTTATAAGTATGATAAATTATTTAATTTTAATCAGTTCTACTCTGCATAAATATTCAACAAAGAATTGAACTTGTGTAAAAAAGGTAACCGAAGTGAATTGTGTATACATTTACTTTTAATTATTACATTGTATGCTATAAACATGACATTAAGAGTTTAATCGGTCTTCTTTTTGTTTGTTGTACATATTTATATAATAACGTTGCACTTGACAGCGCTTATAGTCAAACAAGTTGCATTTTTATGTGGTAAGACAACATTGTGGAATCGTATAAAACATGTGTGTTATGAAACGTTTATTATTTCAATACAATTCACACAAACACACACACACACACACACACACACACACACACACACACTACCTTGATAGGAGGAGTTAAGAAACATAATTATTCAGACACAGTTTAATGAGGATTTATTTTGTCGTTGAAAATGCACCAAATTTGATCAATTGTTTTCCTCTAATTTAAAAAAAATACATGAAACGGTTCCCTGTTTGTAATAAGAGTTTACCACCTGTGCGTTCTAGTGGTAGTGTGTTTAGCTCGTCAATCTGATGGTTGCGATCTCGCCTCGAACATAATATGCGGTGTTTAATCCCCGGTCAATTCAAGCACAATATTTCATGTTCAAACCGAACATTATAAATATATTGGCTTCTTAGCTAAGCACGTGAGAGCAAAGATTTGTCGGTTCGTTGTCCAAGTAGGATTGTTTGATTGATTAGTGATTGCTTTACAATGGTGATGTCAGTTTATCTTTGACTAACGAGTGTTTATATCCCTTTGTCATTTTTTGCCTCTCTTCCTTGATGGTATTGCTAACAAAAGTATACGTGATAAAACATTAAATATAGAGTTACTGTGACCTCCATTAAGTGTTATTCATCTTACCCATTTGTCCTTTTAAATGACTTTCTGACTACATTCATATAATTATGATAACCTATATACAATCTATGAATTTGAATGTCCCTCTTGTATCTTTCGCTCATCTTTTATAGCAATAATTATTCAATTTTTGTTATGAAGCATGTAAAATAAATGATATTGATTATTTATGATGCACGCAAAATAAACAAAATTATTAATTTATGTAGTGTTATCAACTCGTGGGTATTGAACGGTACTTTATTGTCTATTGTTTATTATACACCGACTAAAAGCATTCAATCCGTTATCATTTCCTCTCTCACGTTATTGAAAGTATATTTATTTTCCTGAAGTTGGAAATCCTGTTATTTCTTCCTTGTGACCCGACATTCATCTTCCTGTTCATCTGAATGTTTTATTTTCCAAAACCACAATTTAAAAAAGTCTAAAGATACACCGGAAATGCTAACGACTTAAACTGAACGAATATGGCAACACGCTTTGCAATACACTACAAAGAAAACTTGAGACTGAATAACGCGAACCCCTTCAATAAATCGGGGTAATATCGTGTGATCAGGAATGGTAAGAAGATCATTCTCTAATTAAAGCACTTGAAAACCATGTTTAAGACGTGTGTTAGTAGTTTACTTTAAATCAAAAACCATATTCATGAATGGAAACAAAAATAACCTTATTTGGACAGGTGGTGGCCGGAGAGTGGTTTATACAAAAATTACTTGACACTATATATCATATAAAAATGATTTTTTTTGTCATTTTTCAATAAGCTCTCTTTTATAAGTCAGAATTTTTCTTCCATAAACTCAATGTAAAAAAGTAGTTGTAAATTAAAAAAATCCTACCTGCCCTATTTTTTTCAAAGATGTAATAGCAAACACACATATCAATTTATTTGGCCTAAATATTAGAAAAGAAGAAGTGGCATGGTTGTCATTCAGATTTTTTTTTAATCAGAAGCAAATTTGGATCGAAAATAGCAGAAATAAAGGGACAGGAGACGGCAGCACAAAATGTCGAGGAGATATTCTAGAATCGCATGCAGGGGAATGCAAGGGTAGGTACTGGCACTAGTACAAATACCAATAACCGGATGTTAGATTCTGATCAACATACTAACATTTATGCTGCACGGATAACATGCCGCTAACAAAGAGCTCATGATCAACCTTACCCTATCCAACCTTACCCTGTCCAACCTAACTCTATCCAACCTAACCCTGTCTGACCTAACCCTATCCAACCTAACCCTATTAAATCGAACCCTGTCCAACCTAACCATGTCTAACTTGACCAGAACCTGTCTGATTCCTTGACACACCCCTCTCAATTATCATTACAAAGCATGCATAACATGTCTGTTTCCTTGTCTGACTACCATTCTTATGATTAGTAGTATGCCAAACCAAACTGTATCAAATAACAGATTTCCAACGGGTGTATCAGACACTGATGATGACAATACACCACTGTGAATGTCATATTATTCATCATAGTTAGCAATCTGTTTACCTAGTAGGGATTCCCCATTGATTTTAACTTGTATTGATGACAGTCAAATTTGAATATTCCTTTCTCAAATTTTTAGTGATCGAAAAGTACGGAGATTTGATTCACTTTTAATGTTATAAAACACAATTTTATTGTGAGTTCTAAAATATGTATGTACATCATGTTTGTTTTCCTCTGTGAGTGCATTCAAGTTTATGCAACAATTTTATAATTGTAGTTTTTCATGAACTTAAGATACTAATAATTTTAAAGTAACTCTGCTAAAACAACATATCAATGTTTGGTGAATTTCATTCTCCATTGTCTGAGTGAAATATATTTCTTCACTTCATCAAAGCATCAAATTAATCGTACTCAACTCAATTAGGAATCTTACAACTACCAATGTTGAAAATGTGACAGTTAGGAAGAAGATTATTGCTGATCACGATGGCAATAAGCTCTGCAACACAGCCGGTTATCTAAGATCAACTGGAGAGAAATATAGATTCCTACACTGCAACAAGTGTATTACGATATTTCTCCACTCGAGACAGTTAAATTTTATTATTTAAAGCGCGAGGCTTGCCGAGCATTTTAAATAATTAAATTTAACTGTCGAGAGTGGAGAAATATCGTAATAAACGAGTTATAGTGTCGGAATCTGTTTCTCTGATGACTTTAATCATTCTTTTTCAAAGATTTTCAAAAACTTGTGGTCTTTATATGCGACGTCATCAGGCAAGGTCGCCTTTTTCATGACGTCACAATAGAAAAATTGAGAAGAAAACAAAACATTTTGACGTCATAATTAAATTTCGACTAATCATTTGCCGAGAACAGATCTTTCACTAGTGAGAAGAAATATTTTTCTCACACCAGTCAGGAAATGTGAAAATAGCACAAAAATTAGAGAACTCAATGTGTAAACCTAAAACCTTGGGACTCTATTATATGGTGAATCACTGACAGATCAGATAACAAAGGATGAACAGCCTCTAGTTAATGGTTGAAAGTTAATTACAGATAGGGACCGCAATACCTACTGATGATTTATCAAGAAATATAGTGAAATTGTTAACCTGACACCAGAAAACTTGCGACATTTAAGACACTTGGCGTGAGCCCAATTACATTTCGTTGATGGGGCAGTTAATGTTTCCTGGAAGGACAAAAGCAGGACCTGTAAAGATGGACAGGAGATTTTCTTTGGATTTAACCAAAAGGTGCACTGAGGAATAGAACAGACTGGTAAATAAACGAAGTTCTGTAGTAGATTGTTGAACTGTCTGTTACACAGGACATTATGGAGATGCATACCACGCCTATTCATATAATTGTAAAGTAACAGAAAGTGATATTTAGGGAAAATAATTCTTACCTGAATATGTCAGATACCCATATAAGCTAGGTTTGAACCATGAACACTGCTAACGTTGTATCAAATAGTCAAATCATAGCCTTTATGGTACACCCATAAAAGCTAGGTTTGAATCAAGATCACTCCTAATGATATAAAAAAATAGTCACATCATAGCCTTTGTGGTACATGGGATTTATTTGAAATTGCATCAATGTTTCAATCACTTTTCATGCACTGGTTTCAACAGTCATCAATTATATTGGAGTGTTTGGTCAGCTATTGGAATTTTATGTCCGTGCATTGATTTGTGATGGAGCGACTCCTAACAGGAAATTTTACAGAACTCATGGTGTGCAGCAGGATAGTTTGACATTTAATTTGGAGAATAGATACCGTTCTGGAAAAATATATTTCTGAATCTAGCATTTTTTCTGAAATTTGTGTCAACGTAAACAAATCAAGAAGCCAACAACTTAATGCAATACATAATATCAACTGACCTGAATAACCTGCGAACGCAGTGGTATGACCGTCTCAGCTATTTTATGGTTAAGGGGCGTGAAATTAATGTCAAATAAGCTTCCCATGATGATTTAATGCAGCATTGTGAAGTAGATTTTAGAATTAGCATTGCAGAGCGAATGTGGGATCCAGTGGTTTCAGCCTTCTTTTTAAGTTTGTGAAATCTTTATTATCATTCGTTCTTGAAGAGCGAGTGTGGGGAAAGGGGGGGATTGTGCTCCAGTGGTTTGAACCTTCTTGTCTGAATGAAATATTCATTATCATTCGTTCTTAAATGGTGCCATATCATATGCCTCTTTTTGTACTAATTTTCTCCATGTTCACTACACAGCTAGAACGTTTCACCAAAATAGGAAGCAATCCTTGCTTTCAACACCACACAAGGACAGGGATGTCAACTTTGCTTTAGATACACAAAGAGAAATGGATCATCAGGATGCAAGCAAGGGTATAAGACCGATATCAACTATAAAAGCAGTCATACCAAAAATGGCTATAATAGATCATTGTAATGATGTGTAGTCCTCCAAGACTAGGGTTAGAATACATCTCAATTAAACACAACAGCCATTAATGAACAAGAGGAGGATATTTCTTTCGCTTCTACATCTGAAGAACAAAAACAGTTAAACGTAAGAATTTGTAAAATAAATATTTGTAAAATTGCATTACCAAAGTTGCAAACGTACATGCCTCTTATTTTGTTGTATCTTTTGTTTCCCTTTCAAGAGAAGGATTTACAAATTGAAAGATATAAAGCTAAAATCCTCGTGGACAAACAGAAGAGGCCATATCAATCCAGGAGGCTCTCCACACTTTCATATACTTTTGATATTTTATATATATCATAAACATTTCTTTAAAAAATGGATATCTTTATTAACTTAATAATACTGTTCCAAAAAGATATATTTTTACATCTTTAAGCAACACTTGAAATATGTCAAAATTTAAAGACTTGTTTACCTTTTAACAAGAAGGAATTGCAGATATTCTACGGCTTCTATAGGTTTAGATAATAATTTTGATACCATTTTGATGGAATGATAACACTTTTAACTTCTTGTCATTTGACAGGAAGAACGAGGAACCAAAAGGGCAAGTTAATGAGCAAACAAAATGGAACGCCCATGCAGATGGAAAGATTGATTGTTGGTTGCTTAACGTCCAGTGGCAAATATTTCATGCATATTCAGGACGAGAACAAGTTCACAATAAATACAATAGGTAGGTTGTTGTAATAGAGGCCATCTAGGATGATGGTCGGGGAAATTTGGACTGCCACTGGAAAATGAGGGTATATTGGATAGGGACAGAAATTTTGCCTTGCAACCAGGCCACCTACGGACCCCTCAAAGAGTTGTTGCAAGGGTTCTTAACGTGCAGAGCGTGGCACTCTCTTTACACGAGGCATCGGATTTAACGTCCCCTTCTGACGGACGTGACTGCGAACTTGATACATCCCGCACAGCCAAACGGACGCCCCACTTCAGCAAGCGTTTTACTGCCGGTCGGGAGAAGACCAAGTGACCATATTTCTATACCCCAGTCACCCTTGGGGTTACAGATGGAAAGATGAGAGAAGGATAGAAAAAAAGGAAGCATTTTGACAGAAATCTTTAAATTTTTGACAAGTTAAGAAATTCATCAGTTGGGGCAGAGAGATTAGCTTACTTCTGCCTAATAAAAAGGGAAAATGGAGAGGTCCACTACACAGGTACAGAAGATTTCAAAGAAAATGAAAGTCTTCTAGATTTTAAAGATGGAATGATAGAGACAAGAAGAGAATCATTGCTACTGAAATTGAACAAATCTACTGTTAAAAGAGGGTGGTAAAGGGTTATTTTCGTGCAACGTGATCGCCGTTTTTTATTTCACGTTCAACGTGTTTTTACTTTTTTATTTGGCGTTCAGTCGTGCAAGACGGGTGCCTCGTTCAACGTGTTCTGCTTATTTAATTTTACGTGCATCGTGATTTTCAGTCTTATTTTGCGTGCTCGGTATTTTTCTAATAAAATTCAAACACTTGGCAGGGATCATCAAGAAATACTTTTTTAAAGCCGTAAACCAATTATATCATAAACGTGTATACTAAATCGGGAATATCAAGTAAAACAAAGAGTTAATATATACAAGAAGACAGTGACTCAGTCACAAAAGGTTCAAATAAAAGTATTTATTTTTCGTGCAACGTTCATTACAGAAATTATTTCACGTTCAACGTCTTATTTCACGTTTTTTTCGTGCAAGCACCCCCCCCCCCCCCTTTTACCACCCTCTTAAAAAATAAGCTGTACAACTCTCTCCCCTGAAAGCACCAGCGCAGTTGTCATTTTTGCTAGGTATAGGCTTAGGTGAATCCCAAAGGTAGGAATTGGGATAAGCTTTTGTATCTGGTGAAAATGCAATTGCTTTGGACAAAGAAAGAATAGAAGATATAAAAAAAAAACAAATAATACCAATGCATATACAAGGTAAAAGTCTGAGTCAGCCTTTTTCCGCAATATTTTAAATCTCAAATATCTGGAAAGAGAGGTCCATGACCTATCAATATTTTTTAGCTTAATTGATGCTCTATCAGCTTATAGTATCAATTTTAATTTCTTAATTTTTACCTAACCTCACCAAAGTACATCCTTAACATAATCCGTTAAATGTCAGTTGTTGATAAGGTTTTTTTTAACGTTGTCTCAATTGTTTGAACATGTATATATATCTGACGCTAATTTATTTGTTAAATTGGATGTCTTTATTTTGATGTAAACATGAATTATTGAACATCATCTATCAATTTCCTTTACATGCCAGATTGGGTAATATTCTGTGAACCTGCTCTCACTCCTTGGTGTTGTAGTACAAAATGTATATTAGTCTCCCTATTACCATTGGCTTTGTCCAATTTTTTATGTAAATATGTATGAGTAATGTCTTTGGGTAGTGAAATAAGGAGATGTGGTATAAGGTCACCAATGAGACAACTATCCACCCAATAACAAATGAACATCTTATTAGCAACTATATGTATGTTTCCGTACAGCCTTCAGCAATGAGCAAACCCATCCGACATAGCAAGTTATGAAATCTCTCACATTTCATAATGTAAAACAGTTTGAAGGAAAAAAGCAACAACCCATACTCATCCAATGTACAGAGATCAATTATAAAGACAGACTCAAAATAAAATATTTTTATTTCATATAGGATAAAAGTCATTATCCTTTACAATTACATATATGCTATAAAGTCAATACAAGCAAAGACTCAAAATAAAATATTTTTATTTCATATAGGATAAAAGTCATTATCCTTTACAAGTACATATATGCTATAAAGTCAATACAAGCAAAGAATATTTAATGTGTACTTTTGCAAGACTTTTCGATAGTAAACATACCGGTAATGGTTATTCTCACCATTATTGTTCATAACATCTACATTAAGCATTATGAAAGCTACAACACACAGAAAAGTCAGATTAATTAGAAACTTTTTCCTTATTGCTTTGCGTAAACCAGATGAAGCTTTGCTGCTGTTACTTATCTTTTTTCTTTCAATACGGGTGAAAGCATACCCACGGACAGTCAGAAAGAGATGAATAATGTCTTCTGTCATGGATGACATGGTATCACAAGTCTCACCTTTGAACATAATGTCTGTATAGTACTTTACCATGAAGGATTCCATAAATGATTCTTTGATGGGTGGTAATGACAGAGAGCTTGCACTATAAGGTGGACTTATTGATTTACGAACAATCGTTTTAAGTTCTCATACTAGAAAGAAAAATGTATCACATGGTTTCTGAAGACCACCTCTGTCCTGTTTGGTAAACCACTTCCCATATGTATTTACAAATGTAGTGTTATTAGTACTGTTCAACAATTTGCTTACTATGGATGATTTATTTCCTAATATTGATCGAATAGTTTCAAAAGAAGAAGCAAATTTGCATATAACACTAATGTTATCATTCAGAAGAAACGGATCATTTTCTATGTTGCTTAGGGTTGAAGAAAAGGCTGCTGGAAAGATTGTGTCAAAATCATTTCCACTAAAATGAAAATGTTTCTTCTCACTCTTAGGGACAGATGTTTTAAATGTTTTGTTCTCATTAGCTTTAGCATCAATGTTGTGTTGTTTTTTTTACATGGCCACGAAATCCAGCAATAGTTTTTAATTGTTTTTTACAGTCAGGACATGTGTAATAAGTCTGGTCATCTGGACCTGAAGATGTCTTTGGTTTCTTAGGCTTAGAGCAGGTGTCATCGCCACTTACATCGCTGTTACTATTTTCGGTGTCATACTCTGTGTATTCACCTAAAAAAATTTAGATCAATATCGTGATTCCAGGATAAAAAATCTGACATTTTCGATTAACTGCTTCATTCATAATAATCATCTTAAGGATGGGTTAACTATTTATCATAAATCATTTTACTCAAAATAAAGTCTAGCTTTCGAATTGATCTTTGATCTTGTTTAAAAATAGATTTTTATGTAAACTGTTATTGTATTTTATTATTGGCTAATTTGTTTATTTAGTTAATCGGGACAATTGATTGAAATTAATTTTAACGGAACAAAGCTTGTAAAAACACTGCCTCTTACACATTTTTAATAATGAGTTAAACACTTTAATTACGCTTGTCATCAAAAGAAAGTGGGAATTAAAAATAATCAATTAACGTTTGATTAAAAAACTGAACAATTTATTTAATGTGAAACAAAAGAAAAATTATCCTTACCATCGCAGCACTGTTTAGAAGTAACAAAAACATGAAAACAACTGAATACGTTTTCACAAAATTACCGGAAGAAATTGTTCCGAAATTGTTCCGATATCGTAAGTGACGAGTAGTAGTAGTGGGCTAGTGGCGAGTAGCGAAGTCTCGCCGCGGAAGAGATTGCGATAAACCGCGAGATTCCAATCCTTCTTTCTATATAAATCCTTGCTGATATCAGAAAATATTTTTTGATATCAAAAATTAAATATTGATATCAAAAATTATAAATTTTGATATCAGAAAATAGTGAATAAATAGTAAAACGGCGCTTCATACCAACATGACTCGGCACCAATACAAATATTATTTCTTTATTACATATACAATTTTGAGAGTTGTTGGGTTTTTAATTTTAGTACATAGTAAGGCTTGTTAGCATGGAAGTGAATCGGAACATTTAATAAATATTGAGGTTGAGCAAATAGTTACTGATCCTGATAACTCTGCATACAGGGCTTATAAAACGTGTATGAGGAAGACATAACAACATACCCTTGATACATGGCATGTGTCTGAAAATATCCGTAGGCGTACAAAGAATGGTAAGAACCTGTTCAGATTATGCAAGCAAGAACACAGGTGAATAGACTAAACGTAATATAATATTACGAAAGATTTAAACATAATTTATAATATAACTGGTAAATGAAAATTTGTAATGTCATACATTGTTACATGATTCTGATATTTTGTTTTCATTTTTTGCATAAATATCTTCATAAATTGGATTAAAAACGCAGTTGTAGGCAAGATTATCTGAATAGGCTTTTAGTTTGACAGTATATCGAAGTCTAAGCTTCACACGTCTGTTAGAGAGTGAGTGCTCATCAGCCTCAACATACATACAGACTCTCAACTGGTGATTTTTTTAACGTGCCAAGACAGAGACGCAAACCCTGGTGATGCACAGCATGATGAGGCAGATTTTAGTAGATTTATGCTTTCTAGAAGTAAAAAAGCAGACCGTGTAAAGATTCACAAGAGATTGTCATTGTATGTTACCAGCAGGTGCACTGTGGAATATAACTTTGCTATCAAGGAGTTTGTTGGGAAATTGGAAAGACTGGTAAAAGAACTAAGCTATGTAGCAGATTATAGTATAGTCTGTTACACAGGAGATAAATGCCACGCCTATTCATAGATTTGTAAAAGTAACAGAAAGTGTTATTCAGGGACAATATGTGTTATCTGAACATGCCGGATACCCATATAAGCTAGGTTTAGAATCGAGTACACTGCTAATGTTATAACTTAAACTTTTTCAACAACAAGTTAAATCGTTCCTATAGAATAAAAAAAATCGGCCAAATTTTGTAGGGAGTTTACTAGACTAAAATAATCCATTAAAACCCTAAGTCATGGTAACGCTATTATTATTTCTTCAGCAATCACATTGAACAGAATTTGTCACGAAATTTGACAGCAGATATCCACCGCTTTACATTATACCCTGCTTACAAAGAGTTCATGGTCATTAATGGTTTTAATGTGATCTGTACAGTAGCAATTCCATGCCAATTTAATATTTTTCTAATATTATTCTTGTTGCATATATGACACTAAAAGAACCAAAATCTTACTTTTTTATCATGCAAAATTAGGGTAAACAAAATTTTGTAGAGACAAATTGAGAAAAGAAAAGAGCAGTTACATAAAGAGAGCACACGACAGCACGAACAATCAAACATTCAACTCCTCCAATACTTAAATCAGACGATGAAGAATCAATATCAGAGATACAGCTTGATGGTTACAACTTACTGATCAGGTCATAACTCCGCCTTCACTGACCAGTCATGAACCAATAAAACAGGATTACAACAGGAACTTTTGAATGCTTAATATATAAATAATTCCTCTTTTTCTCATCATGCATTATCTGATGGAATATATAACAACAATTTGTATTCCGGAGTGGGAAAAAACCCTTTTTAACCTGTCACTCAAGTTATATACAGCTTAGCATAAAATCTCACCCAGCAACATGAAATTATTGGATTAGTTGTGCACAATAAACTTCAAAAGGTAAACATCTCAAACCATCAGATGAGCACCAATTTATTGGTAAGGACTGTCCGGTCACATTCCCATTCGAAAAAAGTATTGGCGATAAGAAAACAACATGTACCAAAGAGTTACTCAAAGAGCTGAAGGAGTCAAATGACATGGAAACCGAGTACCTTACAACTGATCCATATCGTGGTGCATATCAGACAGCATTTGATTTACATAAAGCAGGCATAACAAAAAATAAACCGCCTCACCAGCTTAATATCCGGCTCATTGCAAAGAACCATTATCTTTTCCTAAAGAAATAATAGGTTATCTGAGATCTTGAAAGAAGATAAGGCTAAATTAAAGCTTCGGACACACTTTAACGGATAGCTCAAATGGTTGCCGAACGGATATCTTATTTTCAATCCGTTCATGTCCGTAAGACGTCCGTCAGTATCCAACCTTTTAAGTGAGAGCGCAGAACAGTGCGATAAAGATACGAACAATTGCTGAAAAAGGCAGACCTAGTGAAACATTTATTAGTGATAATAAAAGGAATGAAAAATATTATTCAAATTGATAAGATGAACTTTCCTTATGGATTGTTCGAACATAATGCTAATGTTAATTGCTCCTTAAGAGTGGAACACTTTTAACACTGTCCCTTTCCATTGCGAATTGGTGGCTCTGTATCACTCATTGTTACATAGTGATATGTTTACCAGTAAATTAACATTGCATTTCAAAGATGCAACAACAGTGCTAGCTTGCTATCAAATAGCAAACAAACTCAATTCAAGCAATTATGTATATTGAATACTGATCATTGTTTTTCTCGTATCTGTCCCATTCTCTCTGAAAGCTAATTGTCTTCTTTATCTATTATTTTAGCTAGGTATATACTAAAGAGAATCGCAAAGGTCCTTATATAGTCCCATCTTATGGTGTTAAGCTCAGCTAGACAGACCAAGTAACACTTTAATATGGAGGCTTCAAACGACACAATTATTGAAAGAACAAAAAGGAAAAATAATAATGAGACTAATGAGGCAATATCAGTAAATGCAAGAACACGCCACTCTCCCGAACTTTTGCAAACTCTGGTTCCAGATTATCGAAGGATAATTTGGCAAGCTAGACAAGAAAGAGGAGGATATCATAGAGATCAGTAACTTTTACTGTCATAAGTTCTGTCACTATCATAAATTGCTTTCTGCTAAAGCCTCGACCCTTATTCAAGAGACAAATAAAAGCAGTTGTTTGCAAAAAATAAAAATAAACTTCAGTTCATCCAATCAAGTCAGGTGAAAAGTGCACTTAATCATGTAGTTCAAATTTAACATTCCTGAACAGCATAATTACGTTGTTTGAACTTGATAAAGGTTTTTTGAAAAACCTTTTGCCAAGATTAATTAGTTAAAACAATCTAAAGATATATATTCGTTGCGGTTATTGTCTTTGTACAAGGATATCCTAAATACTTTTTATTTATTTGATAATTTTGATGTCATAACAAAAACATTTTTTTTAATCCCTAAAATCATATAAGGGAATTTGTAGAACATTATAATGTTCAGTGATTATGTTAAATCACTAGTCATTTTCAGGGATAGCATATAATAACTAAAGATGTTAATGGTTCTTCATATTCCTTGATAAATAATTAATTATTTTTATTTTTGTTTCTTAAGATACTTAATTTTCAATTGTTGCAGATGAGGAAATATTGAGCAGCAGGTAACCATCAAGGAACGGGCCTTTGAAGATATATTTGATGACCGGTATGATGTTAAATAAAGATTTTGACTCCTTAACTTAACTAAAAACAAATGAAAGTGAATTATTTTGATTAAAAAGAAAGGAAACGAAACGAAAGTATAATCAAAATATCAGATTACTACCAGCAAAAATTATTTCTTTTGTATTGTTCTATTAAAAATAATCGGAAGTCGCGAATACCACCCTCGCTGCCAAGACAGTCAATAACAACAACAAGTGGTTCCAAGGCATTAAGACATCCTACTCTCTACAAGAACTGCAGGAGAAATTAGCAAACGAGTTAAACAAGTATGGACACAGCAGAAGTTTCCCTTCACTGGATGCGAAGACTCATAAAGTATTGGAATGACTTTTTTTCGGGATATGCAAAAATTTATTAACATACAATCAACCAAAATAGGAGGACGACTGTGCCAAAGCCAGATGTAGAAGAACTGTAATAAATAAAAACATTTCAAATTTAAATTTTGTAAACTATCAACATTTTGGATTTTTTTTTAATTTTTGTTGTCTTAAAATTTGTTATTAACATTTGTTAATATGCTTTTTTAACTGACACATGTATTGCTTTGTTAAGTATGTGAGTGAGAATATGCATATAACTTAACAACGACCGAATCCAACGGTAACATTTATTTGTGCTATAAACCTCCACGTGCATTTGCTCATTCTCTTACTGGCTAACGTCGAGTGAAGAGCTCCAAGAAATTCAATGCTAATTGACAAAATCTTTTTGTTGTTTTACTTAAGTGGATCTAGGGATTTTTTTTTTCACCGGGATTTTATATGGAAATGTCGTCATGAGTAAGTTAAAAGATGACGAGGTTTCATTAGAAGACAGTAGTACGTCTGGTAATTTAGCCGACGAACATTATGTTGAAACACGGCCGACATTGAAGAAGCACATGGACATGGTTCGCAGTCGTATTGAAAGGATAAGGAATGCTACTGCCAGAAAATTATAGTTTCAATAAGTTTTAATCTTCACAAAATAATTTTCCTTTTTGATTTCTTTTTAAGATATACAAAATTTTTATGAACGTCATTTATTTTTAGAAATGAAGACTACATTAAAAGAACAGTGTGTGCAACGTCGGCTTGCACACAGATTTCTCCCACATTTCAGGGAGTGATTCGTTTTGGGGGACACATTGTGATTTATCCGATTTTTCATTAAAGGCCTTATGCTTCATTAACAGACGGGCAAACGCCTCAGACACTAAATGGCCAAGTATTATTGAAATAATTGATCTACTAAAATTGGCTGCCTTTCTGAATATAGATTCTTTTAATTTAATGTACATTTTTTCAAAAATGTAATATTAATTATGAAAATGCAAGAATAAGTGTTAAAGTTTTGCTCTACGATTCAAAATTTTTTTTTATAATGAGTAGGAAGTTACATACTTTATACACGTATAATTTAATCACATAACTAGAAAACTAATGTGTCGATGCATTATATGCAAATGACTGAGACAAGTCCGTTTAAATTATTTAAATCAAATAACAAATTAATTCATTAATAATCTAAAATAAATATTTTTATTATTTCTTTATTTGTAGTAATGTAGAGTTCATCAAATACATTTCGATTTCAACACAATAAATTAAAAATGTATCATCTAGTTTCAGAGATGGAAATAACGTGCTCATTTAATAATTCTCATGTTAAAGCAACATCAGCACTAATCACGAAAGCGCCGATATTTCAAAGACTATAATTACGGTTTCGGGAAAACGAAATTAATTTAGCCGAGTTTTCATATCATGCTTTTATGTATATTAATAAAAGATTTAATTCAAATCAAACAAAAAATGCTTACCGTCAAGGAGTTAAATGATATCATTCATTTTATCTTCGTTTTTAAATTTTGATGCAAATGATGTGATGTGGATAATAAAAAAAATTCACATAAGTTATGAAAACGCAAGAAATTATATAAATCTTATTGTACATTTTAAATCCAGAGGTTACCAAGAACTAGCCACAAATATTAGATATGAAATAAGAGTAGGCAAATCATTTATTAGTACATACCTTGGTCGTATAATAGATGAATTACATTTAAACATAGACCTGCCATTAATAATTGACAGTGAATTTTCCAATAAAAGATGGACATACAACACCGGTCGAATGTCTTTTAGGAAAACAAGAGGGATTAAAACAAACTAAAATGGTAAACATCAAACAAAGAAAATGGGAGGCAGAAATGTCTCAACAAGATTAGCTGCTTGATTTTGCTTATAAACTGGAACAAGGAGATGGATGTGCAAGTATTGTCACATCTGGTGACATTGACGCAGTAGTAATTCATTTGTTCATGTTATCCTGGCCTCGATCTCAAGATGGCACATTCAAGAATGATGTGCATGTTGTTCTTTAAAAAGCAGAATATTGATGGACATCTATAATATAAACAAAATAATACAAGTCTTTGAACAGATTTTGGAGGACAAATATGTTGCAGCAAAAGGAGCTATTGCATTAAGTGTTGGTGGAAATGATTTAATGTCCAAGTGTCATAATATTACACATTCAAAGACCTTGGATATATTTCTTCAGGAAAAACTCAGAAAACACATTTGTCAATGTAAAGATACAAATAGCATCAAAATAATCTGTAAATCAAAGTAGATACACAACAGTCAGCAACCCTTTAACTTAGATTTATATACGATTGAAGAGGACATAGGATTTTTAAACATTGCTAGTCAAATAATGTGAAAGTTGATTAAAATTAGTAAACAATTTTTTTTCTTATTGCTGTGCTTCGTTTGCATTTACCACACCCCCAATGGTAAATGAACAATTCAATTTAGTTTAACAAAAGTTGACCTCTAACCTTTTAATTAGGGACAGGATATATACGCCTGAGACCTGCACATCAGAAATAAACTTAAAAATTGAATTTACCGAACTGATCGATGAAGTACTGATTGCCATGGGATATAAATCTCAATCTTCAAAATGCAGTTCACTGTAGAAAGAGACCATTTGTATTCAGATGGCGTATGGAAGTTTGGACGGATATTTTTCCAGACAAGTCCCTATTTTTAGATACAGCTACAATTAATAGTTGTATCAAAGGGATTAAGGAAGAGATGGTGGAATTAAAAAATCGCCAGGGAGAAGATACTTGGATTAGATTTACCCATCCAGTTGAGCAGATAATTTTATTTGCAATAAATGCAGTTAGAAATGAACATTGGGTTACGAAAACGCGTCAAAAGTATAACGTTAGAATATTCCCCCTTTTTTTCTCTTCGTATGCACGGTTATTCTTTAAAGATTCATGACCTTAACAAAGGTATGCACAATTCTGCCAACGAAGTGAACAAACAGATTGAAATACAAAGTGTAGCTGATATAAGAACTAGACTCAAAGCAATTAATAAAATGCGGGGTCATCCCGAATCTCAACAACGTAAGAAGTCTGGAAGGCAACAGGACATATGCAGATTTCATTCCCAAATTCTTACACAACCATCTTACTCAATTTGTAAAAAAAAACTGCCTTTCAAGAATACCACCATCAATTTCAGAAATTCCATTGGAAAACTTTACGCTGTTGGAGATTGGGAATTTATTGTTCAGAGTGTTTCTCATGCAGATCATGGTGAAGGATCCAAAATATTTGCTTACATGCCTTGAACAGTATATTTTGTGTAATAAAAGGTACTGTTAGTTTGATCCAAAATAATCCAAGTAAAAGTTGATGTAATTGAAACAGAATGTGAGGTCAACGACGAAGACGACATGATTCATAATCAAAACGTACACATTCTGTGAGTTTTATTTGCTTCACAGAATAGAAACCGATAGCTCATAGTTCTTCAATACCATGCAACGTTCGTTTGATCTTTTTTTCGTGATCACACATTTAAGTAACCATTTAAACATTTTGTATTTGAAAACGTTAAAAAAGCAACTGATGTTGATAGCAATCTCTGGTGAAAGATTTGTTATAGCTTTATGTTAGTTAGATTTTATGTATAGCATTATTATGTCCGCTCAATAATCACAAAACAGTTGTGTCTTATTTATTTAACAGCTTAAAAAAATCAATGATGCCCAAGGAACAGGTTTTTGAACCAGTGGTGGCTGCTTTTAACACTATGTTACAATGCGTGAACGGCCTTCAGAAATCCGTCGATACCCTAATGACAGAGAGGCTGTATGATAATAGCAAACCATATAACCTACATCAATGGTACAAATCCAGCAATACGGCACCGTCGATACAAAACACAGCGGATCAGTTACACCATGGATTAAATAGAACAGGAGTTTGCTCTGGTGATTTTACCAACGTAGACATAGTTTATACAGGATTACAGAAAAAAAAAAAAAAAACAGGGTAAGGACATTAACTTAGCTTCTCTCCTTATTCCTAGTTTCGAGAGTCCTCAGTCACATACCATTTTGGCAGACGGTATGGAAACAAACGTGGGTAATAAGCCAGACCTACTCTTCAATCGACAACTAACGCCATGCGCACCATTTAGTTTTGTTGCTGTAGATGTTTTTGGACCATGGTAACCAGACGCACCAGAGGAGGTTCAGCAATTCTAACAGATAGGCAGTCTTATTTACATGCTTAACATCTAGAGCAGTCCACATAGAAGTAATAGAAGAGCTGAGTTCCTTTTCTTTCATCAACGCTCTACGACGATTCTATGCACTTCGAGGCAAAGTGCAAGAATTCCGTTCTGACAGAGGTTCGAACTTCGTTTGATGTACCGATGCCCTGCAAATCGATGCATTAAACGTTGAAGATGGCTAAGTAAACACACTTCTCAACAAGAATAGGACAATATGGAAATTTAATACACCTCACTCTTCTCACGTGAGTGGCTCACGGGAGCGAATTATTGGAATAGCTCGTAAAATTCTAAATAACATGCTTTTCGACGTCAAATCCAAGAATCTGACTCACGAAGTTCTAACAACATTTATGGCAGAAGTAACAGCCATTACAAACGCCCGACCGATTGTACCAGTCTCCACTGATTCTGAGAATCCTACAAATACATGCAAGACTACAATTCTTTTTAATGAAATTTCAATTTGATAAACAGGGGCATAATGATCCCCGTCGACTGCAGTGTGTTGCTTTATTAATTGTAAATAACACCTTCATTGGAATAAGTGTGTTCATTAGTTTCACTTGTGCATTAGAAAGCATGTCTGAAATGCTTTTGACGGGACACAGTAATCCTCTTTTTATGAGGTTGAAGATACTCATCATTGGTGCTTAACAATCCATAGTTATATAATATGTTACTCAACTAAAATCCAAACTCATGGTAACGCTTTTATTTTTTCTTCAGCAGTTATATACATTTTCAATCACTTTGATGACTGCAGAGTATGTCACGAAAAGTACAGCAGATATCACCCGCTTTCATTTCATTATGTTCTTAATATTTGATTTATTTGATCTATAAATCTCTTAAAATTAAACACAAAATCACAATTAAATTGAATAAAAATGACAAAAGTACCAAATAGAAGACACAGTCATCATGTGATAGAACAAGATAAGAGAAGAGCTTCTGTACAAACAGTCAATGAGTGTGGGTAAGTTAAACATGTTACATAGGTTAAATCAATTGAGGATCCTCACAAGAAATTTCTTACATATAATCAAATTTTAAATTTATATGTACAATTTTATGGAATTTAAAGTTATAACTTACATTTGTAATTTATTTTAAAGGGGCAAAACCAGATAAGAATATTTTAACGGTTTTAAATTCGCAAAATATGTATGAAGTGAAGAGGAACCTGAAGTAACTACAAATAACACTATACATGTCATAAATTGACCTATTCTTATGTATGATTGTCTACTATTTTTTTTTTAGTCAAACTGTTCAGCGGCTTTTGTGATGTTTTGTTGACTCTAGCCATATGTTATATCTGATTGATTAAGGACATGAAAAATTTAATATGCAAAAGTTCAAGGGACATTTTGATGGCCATATCCGTATAAGTGTAGGATCTTTATACAGCACTGAACACCTTTAACATAAGCTTCAAAACTTTAAAACTTTTAAGTAGAGGAGGAGGTTAAATGTGCCACAATAATTCAATAAAGTGTTGAGGAAAGACACACATTAACAGTAATGACAGTTTTTACTAGTTTTTGCTAATTGCATCTTTAGGTCTTCATTTTGTGTAATGAGTGCAATGTAACTGTGGCAAAGGAACAATATGCTGAAAAGTATAAGGACAACCATCTTTACGATTGTGGTTTAGTGGTCAATCCTGGATTTAGTTTTCTTGGTGCTACACCTGATCGAAAATTGTGCTCAAATGGTACCACAGAAATGATAGAAATAAAATTCCGGTATGCTGTTAGACCTCTTAATTGAAGAGGCAGTTGTCACAGCTAAATGGAGCCAACGTAGATATTGTGGCACCATCGTTGCAGAGAAATATTATTGAGGGTCAGGACATTAATTTAGGAGCTCTCTTCATTCCCAATCTTGAAACTCCTCTAACCCATCAATAATAGCCGATGGGTTGCACGTAAACATGGCCAACAAACCCGATCCTAGATTAAATAGGCACCTTTTCATTCAAGCTTTATGAAATTCAAAAGAATAATAGGTAATGCATATCCAGACCGTAGGGATTACCATACAATATTTTCCGCTAAAGCAGCAGCTCTCTTGAGAGAGAAGCAGGTTAAAGTTGATTGGAGTCTCCGCGATCGTGATATCCTTTGATTGATTACAGCAGGACCCCCCAGTAAATGTGTGTGCCTTGCCAATATGACAATGGTGGCAGCGGTTTAAAAAAATTGAGTTACTAGTTTACCGGACAATTCTTTGCTAGAAAACTGGACCAAATGGACCCAACGATTTGATAGCTTCTGATCAGTTTCGGGTTTGATGGCAAAAGCAGGACACCGGTTAACCCTTCAATCTACACGAAAGGGTTCGGAAGCAGGTGATATTTTTGCATCATTTGATATTTCTGAGAAAAAAGGAATTGAATCCATCAAGAAGTAAAAACAATAATTTAGAATCTTAGAAAACTGAAGTAAAATCATCAGTCGGTGACAAACGTATACGGAATCTCTCAGAACAAGAAAGCCAACCCATGAACACTGTAAGGATCCGTGATGATATTCTCATTAAGCAAGCTGACACAAAAAGTGCAGTTGTTCTGATGATTACAACTGATGGCATTGAAGAAGGGAATTGTCAGCTTTAAACACCACACAATTCTACAAACAATTAGAAAGTGAGCCTACATCAGAAATAAGCCAACACGATGATAAAGTTCTTTCAGATATAAACGGAAATAAACCCATAGATGACCTGTTTGACTATCTACGCCCTGATAAAACCTGCACAGACGGTCGTTTTTACTCGCTATTAAAACTGCATAAAAAAGAGATTACGAGAGGACCGATAGTATCTGCCAATGTCCATATAACCGAAAAAATATCTGATTTCGTGGATTACCAACTTAGACCACATATTAGAACAACGCCATCGTACATTCAAGATACACCAGATTATTTGAAGAAAATGCATTCATTAAATTAGCTATCAAAGAACACAATTCTGGTATCGATGAATACAATGAATCGCCAAACTTTCCGTATATAAATAAACAGTGTAACCAGTAAATTGCAAATCTGAAGATTTCGGCAAAGAAATAGACCAAGTATTTACTGTGATTGACAATTCAAGATGGCGGTATACCCCTGAACGACTTTTATTTTCAATTGCTGCAGATAATACAGATTCTAAAAAAGATCAGCAGGTAACTGTACAGTGTTGGATTTGATGACTGAAGATTTTGACGATATATTGGATGATTCTTTAATGAATCCTTTAGGAGAATCACCGTATATCAATTGCAGTTTAGGAACATTCCTGCTAAATCAAAACATTCCAGATACAAGTGAATCGTTTCGTTTTGAATATCAAGTGCCGACTACAAATACACCTTTAAAACATTTATATCTTAAATTAAATACATATTCTTGTACACAATTTTCATTCCATTCCAATATCTGCTTGGAAATATATAATGAAGAAAGCACGTTTTATTTTCTGTATCCTTAATTTCTCGTTTATCTTCTATGTATAACCTGTATAAAACTGATCCGATCATGACAATAGCTATGACTTATGGAATCGAGCATGTGAATGGTGCCTTAAACGAGCATCAATAAAGCAAAAACAATCATTTGCTAGAAGTTGCACAATGTGGTTTATGGGTAAATCAGTTAAAACAGCTAAGGGCACAATGTTTTAAACAAAACAAAACGGGACATTAATTCATTTATACTTTTAAGTCATTTTTTTACGCTAGAAGAGAAGTAGAGAAATAATCGATGATGAAACCCTAACTCTTTTGGAAGGAGCCTGAAATTATGGATTAAGGTGTACAAAGCAAAAGGAAAAAAAATAAAGAGTTTGGGGTTCAGACTAATCCTTGAACAGACAAAATGAGGGAAAGTGGTGTCTAGGCCTAGGGAATTCAGATTTCATTACAATAATGTCTTGCCTTAATATTCAATACTTAAGTCGGAAGATAATGCTAAGAAAGGTCAACAAGATGGTGCATACAAAAACCCGCTGTATTTTGGGGTTGGTCTGAAACATGCCTGCCCCTGCATCCCAAGTGGTATACACTGATGATGAAAATGAGACACAAGAAAGAGCAGATTGACAGTTTTTGTAAAAAATACACGTTGCTCCATAAACCCAGTTAATCTACACAAAAGTGGAAGATCTGCATCACGAAAGCATTACACAAACTGAGTCGTAACATTTCCTGTACACCCGACATCTGGCAGATAATTAAAGGAAAAATATAAAGAAAAATCTCAAAATTCTCTATATGATGTTTGGAATAACTATAACAGAAAAAGACAATTCCAAACAATTTTGCTTGAGGTTTAACAGCAAGACAGACTGCTAAATTTGCCGAAACTTGCATGTGTAAAATATTGAATTCAATTAAACATAACAATGAAATAAGAAAATGTTACCTTCACTAAATTTTCGAAGGTAGAGTCCATGCAGCAGTCCACAATGTTAATCATGGTCTTTGGGAATCCTTGATGTTGATTTGTGATCAGCTAGGTGCACCAGTGACTGCAGGGTCCTCTGTTGGACAATCTCTAAAATCATTACGAATAACTGAGCAACTTCAAAAGGAGCTTGTAAGTCTCTTAAATAAAAAAAAATCTTTGTCTGATAATCTGATTACTATGTGGAAGATAATAATAGCTGAATAAAGAGAACGGACTCGTCAACACTTTACAACTTCATACCAAGTACCATTGAGTTATCATGAGTCGTTGCCTTTATACAAACCTTAACTTGTAGGCTGTGTAAAGTTTTAAAGTCAATAAACCATGATGAGGAGGGTGCAGCTATATAATCTCCATAGAAACAAGATTTGCAAATACCAATATATTTGTATACCAAATATTATTGACTTAGCTGACCTAACCACAAACCAATACATGTCATGTAAGCAAAATGTTCAAAGTCAATTATGAATGGACCATGACTGAGGGATCAAGGCAAAGTAGTCCATGGAAATTAAGTGTGCAGATCTTTATACAACTGAATACCAAATATCATTGACCTACCACTAGTAGTTCCACATAAACTGACCCAATCACAAACTTATACATGTATGGAAATTAAGCAGAAGTTTTAAAGTCAATAGACCATAACTGATGGGGTGGGGCTGAATTATCGCCATGGAAATGAGATATGGCAATGCTAATACAACTGAATACCAAATATCATGACCTTCCTCTAGTGGCTCAACATAAAATATACCTAATCGCAAACTAATACATTGTTGATTGATTGATTGTTGGTTGCTTAACGTCCAGTGGCAAATATTTCATGCATATTCAGGACGAGAACAAGTTCACAATAAATACAATAGGCAGGTTGATACAATAGAGGCCATCTGGGATGATGGTCAGGGAAATTTGGACTGCCACTGGAAAATGAGGGTATATTGGATAGGGTCAGAAATTTTGCCTTGCAACAGGCCACCTACGGACCCCTCAAAGAGTTGTTGCAAGGGTTCTTAACGTGCAAAGAGCGTGGCACTCTCTTTACACGAGTCATCGGATTTAACGTCCCCCTTCTGACCGGACGTGACTGCGAACTTGATACATCCCGCACAGCCAAACGGACGCCCCACTTCGGCAAGCGTTTTACTGCCGGTCGGGAGAAGACCAAGTGACCATATTTCTATTCCCCAGTCGCCCTTGGGGATAATACATTGTTGATGCTGTCGCCACGGGGAACAGCACATGATAATGATTGTTAGTATTTTACCTGCATTGGATCATCATTGTAGAAGCGTTTGCTGTTATATGTATTCACATTTCTTCTGTAATAGTCCTTTTCATTCTGCAATAAATGGAAATGAACAGTTGATGATGCTTTTAATGTACAAAGCATATATAGCACATAAAAATTTATAAGCAATAAGAGTATTCCATGGCAAAAAGTAAAATCACAAAAATACTGAACTTAGAGGAAGATCAATTGGGAAAGTCCATAATCACATGGCAAAATCAAATAACAAAACGCATCAAAAACGAATGGACAAAAACTGTCATATTCCTGACTTGGTACAGGCATTTTCAAATGTAGAAAATGGTGGATTAAACCTTGTTCTATAGCGCTAATCCTCTCACTTTAATGACAGTCTCATCAATTTCCGATATTTTTACATTGATGCGTTAAATAAACAGACACAATAAATATACTAGTCAAATAAGGGTACATCAGTCATCATCGTTTAACAGTTTTAAAAGGAACAATTTAACAGAACACAAACACATCTACTATCTACGAACACATGTATTGATTTGAGTGTCTGACGTCAGAAAATTTTATACGTCACATAAATTTGTCGTTCAATGTGCGTACAAACAATTTTAATATTTTCCTGGGAATGTTAGCAGGGTTAAAAAATCAAAAGTATGTAAGAATGAATTTAAGAAATAGACCGAGATTTAAACTAGTCCAAAAGTTATATATAGAATTTATAGGAATCCAAAAATAGTTAATTCCACTACGCGATTGAAAGATTTTGACGTTTGTGGTTCAACGTATATTGTAATTCATAATATCATAATGACATATAATAGAACAATATCATACTGACGGGATCTTTAAAAGTACAGAGTCATGTTATAAGAACAAAAGAAATACAAAAAGTCGCAAATACAAAACAAACCACAAAAAAATGAAAGCCAATACAAACACATTGACGAGATGTATAAGTACCGAGCCACGTGAAACGGATATCACATGAAACCATTCAACAGTAAAAGTAATATTAATAACAGAACAAAGACAAATGAAAGAACTATAAAACACGTTGTTAAGATGATAAACAACATCAGTACGAAGAATCTATACATCAAGACCATCGTGTATTATTTGAGAAGTTGATACGGAATATTTATCAACAAGGTCTTGGTACCTTCCGATGAACTTTTTTAGAAAATAGATAATTTAAATGGAAATAAACATGGCAATTCAAATATTCTTTCAGTTGATGATGCTTTTAATGTACAAAGCATATATAGCATATAAAATTTATAAGCAATTAGAGTATTCCATGGCAATTGACAAAATCAACCAATGATTCACCGTTAGGGAGCATATGATTCGCTCTAAAAGAGGGACGAAAGATACCAAAGGGTCAGTCAAACTCATATGTTGCTAACCAAGTTGGAATGTCTAGTTGGTTTCTACTAGCCAATAAATCACGGAGTGTTGCTTGCCAATATAGAGGTGTTCCTCTGATTGGTGTCATGAATTTATATCCCTGGTCAGTTGGTTCTTATCTGTGAGCATACTTGCTGTAATGATGTTTCATGTCTGATATTTTCCACTACTTTTGCGAAATGCTATTGACACTTCAGATATTACCATCTCAAGTTCAGACAAGTACTGAGCATACAAAATGTATGAGGTGTTACTTGAAAATCGGGAGTCAGCACCAAAAAGTCTAGCATGGAAATATTTTGACCGTTCAAGATGCATAGATCTCTTAGCATCAATTAATCCAAATGATCCTTCATGAAATGACAGGCGTGTTCCCTTCTCCTGGAGCAACGCAGATGTGATCAAAATGCTGGTTGTAGGCTCGTGTCCGAATGTAGGCCCCAGTTCTTTACTGACTCCTCTTCATTTATTTCTTTCGACTAACATACAGATGGGTGCGGTCCTAACCTTGACAAAAGTTAACTCAAAGCAAACTTGTTGACTGCTTTCTAAGTTAACATGAGAATTTGTAAGCAGTCAAGCAATTGAACCTCGTCAACTTCGTGGACCAGACCTACGGTCTACATTTTTAGGACTGCTGCAGATCTATCGACAGGTCTGCTTTTCACCAGACCTGATGACAGGTCTGCCGCAGACCAGATCTGTGGACAGGTCTTTGTTCGTGTGTTTTTTTGTCAATTGTATTCTCCAATTTATTTATATTGTAGTCCTGTGGTGTTGAGTTGTCCTTTTAATGTTATATTTCACATGGCTATAAAAGGGGAGGTTTGGCATGCCGTTGCGTCGTTTGTTTTCTCTTAATTTTGAGTGTAAATTAACATTGCGATAAGACGTGTCACGGTACTTGTCTATCCCAAATTCATGTATTTGGTTTTGATGTTATATTTGTTTTTCTCGTGGGATTTTGTCTGATGCTTGGTCCGATTCTGTGTGTGTTACATTGCAGTGTTGTGTCGTCGTTTTCTTATATTCAATGCAATTCCCTCAGTTTCAGTTTGTTACTGCGATTTTGTTTTTGTCCATGGATTTATGAGTTTGAACAGCGGTATACTACTGTTGCCTTTATTTGACCAGTCCTGAGGATCTGCCTCAGACCAGACCTAAGGACAGGTCACTTCTGACAAGACCTGTGGACAAGTCTGCCTTTGAACAGACCAGAGGACAGGTATGCTTATGACAGATTATCGTTATAAGAGTTTTCATATCAGACTTGAGCTTTAATTAAAATATGTAAACAACATTCGAATTGTTTTTCCATCGATTTAAAATTTAATTATTTACTCTCTAGATTCTACTAGATATTATTCAAAATTCTCTTTTTTTATTTGATATACATGCATTCAATAAACTTAAACACATTCTTAACCCCATTCCTGAACTTGTTTGTCATATTGGAGTCTTCATAAAACAGTCTTGATAACTGAGGGAGTCAGACACGTGTCAGGCAAGTTTATGATGGTGTTTTTACATACATTAATAATTCAACTTTATTATTCTATATATTGTATTGTATTATTTTGTATTTCAATGTATTGCATTGTATAGTAAAAATTTATTGTTTGATTGTATTGCTTGACCCTCATGGGTGTAATTTTGCAATAAAGATTATATGTATTCTTATATACATAAAACAATGGCTATACAATCGCATAGAACTACTCATAAAAGAAAATGAGAGAAGACGGATAGAAAGGTTATCCAACGCATCGAAACACTATTCTTATATCACGAGATACCAAACACATTGTCGACGTTGTTTCGTTCCCCGTTTTTTACCTGTCCTTTCCTCAATTTTACTTTATGCATAAATTTATACATGCATGGATATTTCATAGTTAATCAACTTGTTTGCATAGGATTGACTATTCTATTTTCCGCAGAATATTCTAACAGAAATTGTACAGTGTCCGTAAACATTCGGTGTGATAAAACTATCAACAATTTCATCAAATTCGTCAGATTTGTCGAGAGATTTGTCTTTGCCGATTAACTGATATATGGGACGTCACTAAATTATACTCAATGCGCACTTGAATGAATTAGTTTTCACTTGACGTGTAACTACAAACAAAGTCAATCAACCGACAAAAGAGATTAACAGTATACTATTCCCAGAAGAGAAGCTCATATACTTTTTTTTTTATTAAATAGTACAAATGAACTCAGATATGTCAGTCATGTCAGTGCTGGTACTTTGGTGATGCGGCCTAATAATTATGGTCGGGGCTTAAAAACAGGGTGGGTCGGGTTACCGAAAACTCAGATTTTTTTTCTCGGCCTAAAGTTAAACAAGTTGTTACTGTCGGCATAATGGAGTTACTTCCCTTTCAAGGATTCAATTAACAAAGAAATAAATACACGTTTGAAATAAAGTCATACAACAAAATTAAAGCTAAAAAGTTGTTATTGTTGGAATTGTTTTCTGTATACACAAATAGAAGTATAGGATCTTGATACTAAATATTGAAGACTTGATCATTTTGATAGGCCGCTAGTCAAAATACGCCATGTGTACATATTCTAAGATAAATTCGCTACATGGTGTGCTAGTTACCTAAAACGAGATTTGCTCTCGTCCCATATGGAATTTACCGACCCAATACATCTCATATTAGGTCACTATCACACCATGTAACTTATATTATATATAGTATAGTGGAACTTAAGTGAGTAAACACTAATATTTGACTTTGTAGGCCGTGAAAAATTTGAAGTGGACGAACTATAAAAATGCATCATTTACATATTAATGATAAACTAGTTATTAAAGGTACCAGGATTATAATTTAGTACGCCAGACGCGTTAAAATTAACTCAAATTTTGCCTCATATTTCTTTGTATGTGTTTTTTTTTACCTTTAATGCTTTGGTTACATCTTTTTGCCATGGCTCGGTACTTATACATCCTGCCATTGTGCTATCGTCATTTTTGTTATGTATTCTTTTCTATTGTTGCTTATGTGCTTTGTCTATAGAGTGTCAACATGCTATTTTGTTTTACTTTGTTGATTTATAGTGATTACGGTAATAACACAATGTTGACTGTTCTACCCAAAATGACTTTTAATACAAGTCGCATCATACAATATCAAACAAATATTTATGAAAGTTAAAAATCTTTGTCACTGGACGAAAAGTTTATCAACAATTCAATAAACCATTTAACAAATATACAATTATCTTTACAATTTACATCAAATATTATATCCAATAAAATTATAAAATATCTTTGTATAACCCTTTGAGGAGTTGGCGTTATAGTAGGTGCATCTACCAACAAAGTGCTCGATTACAACATTATGAACAAAGATTGCAGAAAATGCAAAAACACAAATGTAAAAAAACACAAATGCCAAAGAAACCATGCTGGTTCTTCCAGAAGCATGGAAGCTGCTGCGGCAGTTACCATGTTTAAAAGGTCAGAGCAAAAGGGACTAAGATACATCACCCTTATATAAGATAATGACTCCACCACTCTATATCCAACAGTGATATTCAACACACCAAAAGGTCCCAATTTGGAGGGAAAAAAACACAACCAGTGTACTGATATGGTCGTTTCATATTTTAAAAGGCTTTTCACACTTTATCAGAATAAGGACAAACCAAAACAACTAGGATCAACATTCAGATCGATACCAATGCACCCATTTGGGGATCATACTCAATGTGAAAATTGGTGCCAATATAGCATGCACCCTACGACTTACAGACACACTGGTCTCTCAAGGGGAAAACCGTTATCGGACAACCTTCTAAAAGACAAACTGACTTCCTTGCAGATAGGTCACATACATTTTTCATAAAAATACAACATTTTGAAAACCATACCTGTAGATCAAATTTATCATTCAAATCAATATAGAAAATAATCTGAGAAATTGAATAATAATGCAATATTGAACTTGAGGCCTACTGCCAATAGGCACGGCACATTCAATTTGCACCACATGTAAAAACAATTTTTTGGACAACATTTAAGATTAAGATCCTGTATAAATGCACACAGTATACATTTTAGGAATAAGGGACCAAAAAGGGTCCAAATAAGCATTTGAAAGATTGATAAATGCACAAAATCAACAAATATAAGAACTATAGACAAAAGCAAAAGTGATGAGTTGTTATTTTTAGTGTGAAGGCAACTTTTTATACACTTCCCTTTTTTATAATTGCTAATACTGTTTTGATTTTTTGATTTTAATTAATTTTTTTTATTAAAATGAGTGAATTTTACTTTTTTTATCACACTTTTGAACATGAACATGAACAGTATATACATTATAAATTTTAACTTGGTGTTTAGTTTGACAATGCTATGTTGTTATGTGCCTAAATTTTATACCGTTTTTATCTGATTGCCAATAACTAAATTGCGGTTAGTGATATTATAAGCACATTTTTGCTTGCATCTTTTTGAGAAATAACATACGAATTAATAACCTTTTGCAACTTGTTTTTATGTTTTGTAATATTATTTTTCCTTTGTATTATATTGGTTTTTTTTTAGACAATTTGGATCTAGACAGCTACTCATGGACTATTACAATTTCCGCGTCAATAGCAACAAAGGCCATAATGCTAATGAAATACTTTAATGACACAAAGTTCTCTCTTTTGCCAGAAGTTGTAAACAGCCGTACAGAAAACTTGGACACTGCTTGTTCTGAAGGTATTTGCAGTAATGAATTTTACATGTATGGTGGGGTATTACAAATTGAAAGATGGTGTCATGAGACATTTTTCAACTAAAAACAACCATTACAACCGCATACGATGTAATATTGAAACTATATTTATTTCAATAAATTATTTTTTTTTTAAATGGAAAAATTACATACACAATATTTTTATAGCACAACTTGATTGTGTATTTATTATAACATATTTAATGATTAATAATTTACTGATATTTAATAATTTAACTCTCCCCAGTTTATGGCATTTTCCAAGAAAAATAACTAATATTATTTTAGTTGAGTAGACTTGTGGGGCTAAATTTAATAAACTAATTTAATTACAGACAAAGACCAATCTTTTATATTGGAAAATCAGAAAAAGATTAAAAGAATTTTAGAGTACGATTCAGAAGAAATAGAAATTTCCTCATCTATTGCATGTAGAAATGCACTTTTTCCTCCTGTATCTAAAGATGAAAGAGGAGCCAGTTCAAACAGATGTCCGTCTTGGGCTGCTGAGAAGTTTCTTAAAGATGTAAGTATTTATATTTTTTTTTTTGTAACCTTTTTTATTTCACAAATTTAGGAAATACTTACACTTTATTTAAAACAGAAGTTTAGAAATAAAGAATATACATTGCATGCACTTACTATGTAAATTTTTTTTACAATTAAATTAATTAACCAAAATCATTTGCACAGTATACAGTTTAATGCAATCTTTATAATTTGAGTTTACTGGTTGCCTTTATAAAATACTTTTGTTTTCTTGTTTTAGCAAATTATAAATGAACTTAATTGATTTTTGTTATATAAGTTATATATAATATAACCTTTTTTTTTATTTAGATTAGCAGTTTGGGATTTGGTGAAGTAGAGCAAAAAAGCCATAGCTTAAACAAAAGTAGCTCGTTAGTATTTAGGAAAAGGAAATTTGGAGGATTATCGGAACCACTCATTGAACTAATTAAAAAGTTGAAAATTTCAAATGAGAAATACATAAATGGAACTAGGGGTTAGTACTGATGTTACTATCTATAATAATAAATTTTTATAGACTGCAATGTTTGTCTATAAGCCGACGATCAATTGAAGTATTATATACTAATAAATATTTAGTGTATGTAATGTACATTATAAATTCATAAAATATTTGCTTTAATTTGCGTAGCTTTATTAATTAAACACCAATTTAAGTTCTGATTTCTTAAAAGAGGGACAAAGATACCAAAGGGACAGTCAAACTCATAAATCTAAAACAAACTGACAACGCCATGGCTAAAAATAAAAAAAAGACAAACAGAAAAACAATAGTACACACGACACAACATAGAAAACTAAAGAATAAACAACACGAACCCCACCAAAAACTAGGGCTGATCTCAGGTGCTCCGGAAGGGTAGGCAGATCCTGCTCCACATGTGGCACCCGTCGTGTTGCTTAAGTGATTACAAATCCGGTAAATAGTCTAATTCGGTAGGTCATATTCATGAAAGGGAAGGGGATTGTAGTTACGACGTAAGGAACATATCCGATATCATTTGTGAAACGGTTATTCCATAACGGTCAACCAACTCGTGATGGCGTCCGTAAAATTTACGAAGGGATGATTTCAACTTCCCCATTTGGAACTCTTGGTTTAATAGCTTCCTTGTGAGCAGCAAACCTCTATCAAGAAAATCATGATAGGAAATGCAAGCACGGGAATATCGTATCAATTGGGAGATATATACCCCGTATGCAGGTGCTGCTGGAATGTTGCTACTTAGAAATGGAAAGTTCACAATTGGAAAGCTGAAATCATCTCTTTTGTCGTAAAGTTTTGTTTTCAACCGACCCTCATTGTCAATTTCTAGATGTAAGTCAAGATATGAAGCCGACTTAACTGTATCTGTAGTATCCTTTATCTCTAGTTCGATTGGATAGATGCGTTCCACATAGTCACCAAATTTTGAATTGTTTAGTGAAAGAACATCATCTATATAGCGGAAAGTAGAGTTAAAGGATATTGCTAACTTCTTATCTTTCTTCCTAAGAAGTTCCTGCATGAAGTCAGCCTCATAATAATAAAGAAACAAGTCGGCGAGTAGAGGGGCACAGTTTGTTCCCATTGAAATGCCGACAGTCTGTTGAAAAACACGTCCTCCGAACGTAACAAATATTCGTTTACGTTTTAAGCTTGTTGAAATGGAATTGATGAAATCTTGGTCCAAGACCACCCACCACGCACACTCATACCAATCGGTATACTAATTAGTGTTTTAGGATGTCTTATTATTTTTTAATTTATTTCCTCCGTTTTAGGATTACCTGAGTAACACAGAGACCGATCATTTGGACATTTAAAGTCTGTATTGACGTGGTACTGACAAACTAATAAAAACTATTAACACCCTGCATCAATGCATAAAAAACGTTTGTCCCCAATTGCCTTAGAAATATGTTTGTTTCTGAGTGTTTTGGATAAAATCTAATATCATATTAGTGTGATTTTTTTCACAAAAATGAGACAGTATGTTCCTGTACCGGTTTTATGACTCCCGTCTCCTGTGTATTCACGCCTCTAATTTTTTTCTGCATAAGTAGATGATGTAAATTCTACTATCCATTGATACAACCAATACCAATACTTAACACAATTAACGTTTAAACCAATACCAATACTTAACACAATTAACGTTTAGACCTAATTTCTAGAAGCACAAGCATATGTGAATTTTGATGATCACTGGGAAATATATAGCACGTAATCTTCACAGTTTGAATTTTTTATCGGTATTTGCTTTTCATCATCAATCTCACTCTCAGCTTCCTCGGATTCATCTTTATTATCCTTACTACAATTAACCTTCTTAAATTGCATGGTGAAGCCAATAATCTTTGATACACTGTTCAAAGAAAATTCGGAACGTACTTCTTATGTCTAAAAACAAATTCATGAATTGCCTTTTGGGGTATTGTGTAAATTGGAGCGATGTGTCTATGTTTAGAGATTGATGTGTTTGATATTTTCATTTGATTAGGGACTGTTTTTGTGATTGGCCTTTTTGCACAACACCGGCAATTAATTGCAGACACAGAATATTGAAAATCATGCTGAAACACCTGATAAATTATTTATAAGGGATAAACTCGAACTATCTAGCTGGACTTTTAAGTCCAAATCAAAATTGATTTATCAACAAAATTGCTTCGAGAGAAAATGTGTACATTGTTAGGGACTCCAATGTCACGACGTCATGCATTGGAACAGCCGTTTTTACGAGCTGAAACTTGACTTTCATGTCTTAATTTCTATCTGATTGTGTGCTGAAATAAAATACAAATTACAGCCTTAAAGGAGTAAGGGCTGATTTCGGCCTCAATTTATAAGTGATTTTAGAAAATTTTTTAACACTAAAGTGTCTATTTTAATTGATTTAATTAGTTGATGTGCAAGATTTTAACTGATTAAGTCGTTAAAACCGCTTCAATTCAAGCTTAAATATGACAAATCTATCAAATATGCCAAAAATCGTCACTTTTCAGATAGATTTTGTCAAAAATGAAAGTGGCCGCATCCGTGTTCATCCTCACCCTTTATATATATTATGTATAATCATCAAATACAATTTACATTTCAATATTATGGATGAACACGAATGCGGCCACATTCATTTAAGACGGAAACCGTCTAAAATTTTACTAAAATGCAAAAATTGTGAAAATTTCAGTAATTTAGCATGACTTAATGATGCTAGTACTCGATATATGTGCATTATATTGTAAAAAACAGCCCATAGTTATGTAGCAGAAGCATTCTTCTTTTCAATAAATATCTTAACGAATACATATTCACAATTTTCTAAAACTGCTAAATTTTTTGGCCGAAAAGGGGTGACGGTTTTACTGAACCTACTCCTTTGTTATTCCCTACTGTTCTATTTTGTGTTAATTTGCTGATTTATTCTGTTTAATTATCGTGAACGTCGTCGCTAAACTCTAGCGTTCGTGCCGCTGCACTTCCCGTTCAAGTACAACGGCACGAAATAATTTAGTACACGCGTGATCGCAATGAAAAGAAACAGTGAGCCAATCAAATTACATCATTAAAATAACAACCAATAAAAGGCGGATGGTCCCCTGTTTCTAAAAATATAATTTTCTTTCCAACCAGGGTTCAAGAACGAACTGTCAAAATAATTTTCCTGATAACAACTTTGAAAAAAATATGTAAACAGTAAGTTAAAAATTTGAAAATCCAATCTGCATAAACTCTCAATGTTTTTTATTGTTCCGGTAAAGTTTAAAGAAGAAATACTGCCTGGTTCACTGTTTTTTTGTCCAATAAGTTGATTGACCCCGTTGTCTATTTTTTATCAAACAGCGTAATGGCTGCCAAAATCAACAACGTCATTCAGTGATTGTGATAGCGATTATTTACGTTGATACATGTATCTCGGTTTTACGTTATATTTCCAGTACACTGATTTCCAGACTTCTGATTCTTATTCAAAACTTGTTCATAGGTAATTTAATTTTCAGTAATATGTGAGTATAACATATTCTTTGGGAAGTAACGTGACCTTTGACTTTGTTTACCTCAACTTCACAGGTAATTACGGAATATCTGAGATATTTATAGTAACGCAATGCAATGGAAAGTAAAGTGATCAATTCGGGATTATATTTTCTCATATTACCAAATAATTTAAAGGATTCATGAGATAAAAATAAAGAGCATCACCTTTTAGTTGTAACAGTTGAGTGCCCGAATGATTTCATCTTCTTTACTTCGTTATTCAATATTGATTGTCCATTTTTTATGTAGGTCAAAATAAAATAGATATATGTGTCCTTTGGGGTTTAATTGTCAAATTTGTATATTATTATATTTTATATGACCACCCTAAATATTAATTGAAGTGGCTACTATAATGGGAGGGGGTAGCAAAGAGTACCTAATATTACTTGCTTCAACATTGAAACACTTGACACATATATTTATTTTATTAAGCCTAATATTTATTGATCTTTATTTATGCATTTATAAGTTGACATATATGTATTTTATCTAATTTAATATTTCAGTGGCTGGTTATTTGAAGTTATGTTTGTTGTTGGAAATTTATTCAGTTATTATATCAGGGAAGTATATTTTTATATCTAATTTTCTATACGATTTTTTTATTCTTTATGTGATTACAGAGATATGTAGAAGATATAAAATACACTAATAATAAATTTTTAACCTGAGAATAACAATATTACATGTATGTGAATTAAGTAAAGGTTTTCAGTTTTATTAAGATATGTACAAATGTAAAGCATACTCTGAACTAATACAGTACACAATTTTATTTAGGGGCCAGATACGGCCCCCTCTGGATTCGGGATTTTCTCACTGTTTTGAGGATTCATTGGCGGCCTTCTATTGTCTGCTATTTAGCTGCTCAAACAAATTTTAATTTCAAGTTAATTTAGTTTAATGTACATGTATGTGTGAGGAAAAAAAAGATAAACAATTTTGGGTATTATTTTATTTATATATTCCAACTTTCAAGCCAATTTATCCTTTAAATGAGTTGACTGAATTCATATCAACATAACTATCCCAAATTCAAGTTTAACAATGTAGTACTTTGTGTGTTTTTTATTAGTGAACGATAGGGAGTCAGCAGTTATCGATATACTTGATAACTTATACTGTGATTCACCTTTACCAGCTCTTGATGTAACATACCATACATACAGTTTACTTGTTGATGGACTTGTAGCTAAGGGGGAAAATGTACAACAAAATTTGCCGTTTATACTAAACAAAATTAATGATACTTTAATCTTTAATTATCCCAAATATAATTAGCAACTTAACTAGAAAAGTGAAAAAATATTTAGAAAGTGGCGGAGAAGATAAATTAGCAACCCTCAAAGATTTGTAGAAGGATCCTGGTCTGGAATTGCCCTTGATTTTCCCAAAATATGGCATTACTGCTGAATGTCTTGTTGATAGAAATATATTGCCAATTGAGCATCCACTTTCATTGTCTGTGGAAGATGTCCTCTTCTTGAGGAGATTATTGCATGACAAGAACCTGCCATGGACACATGCAGAATACTGGGTGAATACCCTTTTACACACATCTGTTTCCGTCAAATCTATTCGTCTCCAATGGAACAACATTCACCAGAAGTTCCATCATCACTTTTATGAGTGGCCAATGCCATCCCCCAACTACTCATGGTAAATCAACAAAACCAAATTTGAAAACTGTTGTAACTTCTCAACAGCATAAAATTAGAAAAATGAGAGTAGAGCTTGTTCAAACTTATGCCTCCCTAATTAACGCTACTGATAACGTTGAGCAGCTGACATTGAACAATGCAACCTTAGAGGGCCAGATTGGAGACTATCAGAAACTGAAAAATGAAATTAGATATAGGTGTAATGCTATTAATAATGATTTAAAGAGAGAAATTGCCTCTTTAAACCGAAGAAATGTCAACAAAAGGTTTAAAAGGTGTAAAAAGCAAATTCAAAATTTACATCATGTTAAAACTCAAGGTGAAATTTTGAATGACAGAATTACAATGATGTTAAATGAAAATAATGAGCTAGAAAAGGAGTTGGGAGATTTAAGGGGTAAAATTTGTCATTCAAAAACAAAATACACACAAGCCTTGAAAATGAAAACCTATTTGAAAGGTAAATATAAGTCAGTGAATAAAAAAGCAGAGGAATCAAAAACTGACAGTAAAAAAACATGAAAAAGAAATTAATATTTTACAGAAGCAGGTTTAAAGTTTACAAGCAATGTTTATGGTCAAATACATAGCAAACATTTCCAGAAATGCTTGTACTATTCACCTTGCAGATAGTTGAACTGATAGAACATGTGTAAGTGGGAACTTGTATATATATATATATATATATATATATATATATATATATTTATTATGTTGCAATTTTTCAATAAAGCTTTGGTTAGTTCAAGTTTACTTTTAACACAATTGTCAATATAGCTAAATTTGAATGAATATCCAAAAAGTAGTAAAGTTTACTGAAAAAATGTTACTTAGAAAATGTTGAATTTTTAAATAAAGCTTTGGTTGTTTCTAAAACATTTGTCAATACAAATAAGAAAATTGTCTTATCAAATGACCGATTTAAGGTAACATCATATACAATTATCAAAAAAGTTGACAAATGTACAGTAAAATTTTGATAAATTCTAAATATAGGTAAAATCTGAATGAATATCCAAAAAGTAGTAAAGTTTACTGAAAAAATGTTACTTAGAAAATGTTTAATTTTTAAATAAAGCTTTGGTTGCTTCTAAAACATTTGTCAATACAAATAAGAAAATTGTCTTATCAAATGACCGATTTAAGGTAACATCATATACAATTATCAAAAAAGTTGTCAAATGTACAGTAAAATCTTGATAAATTCTAAATATAGGTAAAATCTGAATGAATATTCAAAAAGTAGCTAAATTTAATGAAAAAAAAAATGTTTCTGAAAAAATGTTGCAATTTTTAAATAAAGCTTTGGTTAGTTCAAGTTTACTTTTAATACAATTGTCAATACAAATTAGAAAAATTATCTTGATCAAATAAACGATTTAAGGTAACATCAAATAAATTATCAAAAAAATTGACAAATTTTCAGTAAAATGTAGAAAAATTATCTTATATAGCTAAATTTTAATGAATATCCAAAAAGTAGTAAAGTTTACTGAAAAAATGTTGAAATTTTTAAATAAAGCTGTGGTTGTTTCAATTTTACTTCTAATACATTTGTCAATTCAAATTAGAAAATTGTCTTAATAAATGACAGATTTGAGGTAACAGCATATACAATTATCAAAAATGTTTTCAAATGAACAGTAAAATCTAGAAAAATTATCAATATAGGTAAAATCTGAATAAATATCCAAAAAGTAGTAAAATTTAATGAAAAAAAATGTTACTGAAAAATTGTTACAATTTTTAAATAAAGCTTTGGTTAGTTCAAGTTTACTTTTAATACAATTGTCAATACAAATTAGAAAATTATCTTGATCAAATAAACGATTTCAGGTACCATCAAATAAATTGACAAATTTGCAGGAAAATTTTAAAAATTATCAATATAGCTAAAATCTGAATGAATATCCAAAAAGTAGTAAAGTTTACTGAAAAAATGTTGAAATTTTTAAATAAAGCTGTGGTTGTTTCAATTTTACTTCTAATACATTTGTCAATACAAATAAGAAAATTGTCTTATTAAATGACCGATTTAAGGTAACATCATATACAATTATCAAAAAAGTTGTCAAATGTACAGTAAAATCTTGAAAAATTATAAATATAGGTAAAATCTGAATGAATATCCAAAAAGTAGTAAAATTTACTGAAAAAAAATGTTACTGAAAAAATGTTGCAATTTTTAAATAAAGCTTTGGTTAGTTCAAGTTTACTTTTAATACAATTGTCAATACAAATTAGAATATTATCTTGATCTAATAAACGATTTCAGGTAACATCAAATAAATTATCAAAAAAATTGACAAATTTACAGTAAAATGTTGAAAAATTATCCAGTTCCCAATCAAATCAGAACTTTTTACATGTACTTCAAAATTGTCTTAAATAATGCAAATTCAATTATTTAATTGACACAAAACGATAACACATTGCAACCTAGTTCATTGGTAATTAATTAAGTTCCCATAATATAACAAAATTCCTTGCACTTAATCAATTATTACAAAACAAAAACCTATCTGATTTGTTCCTTAAAACATCACCAAATAAACATTGCTGACAAGAATTTGTAATTATTGATCCAGTGTGCATTACTCGTTGTGAAATTGCTTGATAGATACTGATGAAAAGATTGTTTATGAAAAAGACTAAACGATAATGAAACACACAAGGATGCAACTATATATAAAACAAACTTATTTTGTATATAATTTCTAAGTGGTATTATAAGTAACATAATTCTAGATCCAATATACAAAATTTTCTTGGTATAACTGGCCAAAATATGGCCAGTTCTGAAACTGTTCCTGCCTGATTTAAATTAGGCTGTATATTTTGGTAAGTTACCATTATTTATCCAAATTATATATCCCTATATGTAGTCAAGGGTGTATGAAAAGTAGATGATAAATATCAGACATCATTTATGCATTTCCGTATTGCTATATTCAAAATTGAGTTATCTTCTTATGTTTTACTGTCATGTTACTTGATAATTATCTTATTGCATATAATAGTTCATTGTTTTTGCTAACAAATCAATTTTTCTTTTCCAGAAAATGTTCACAATTGCCAAACTAAAGGAACAATCATCAAATTCCCCCTATAGAGTTCCTATAAAAGTCCAGACTGTACATGTAGGAGCCACCAACACTTACATTAGAGATGGCCAAACTAAATCAAACACCACAATAGGCTTTGCTGACCAGACTGGTGCTATCAAGGGCTAGTGTTTTGATATGGCCAAGTTGAACACCATCAAACCAAACTCAACACTAATGATTAGGAACTTTATCTATAGAGATCAGATGATAATCATTACTTCAGCAACCAAGGTATCAGTCACAGGTAGAGTTGGAGATGTAGCAGAGGAATACAAAACTGCTGTTTGTTTCTTCCCTGGCTGCATCAGAACCGGATTCATCAAGCTTTAACTTCCTACATAACCGGGAAAAATAACTGGTAATTTGTTGGACAGAGAGTATTTCACTATAATCAAAACGCCTAGCACCATCTTCATTTTTTTCAAGCAACATTGTTTCAGACACACTGTATGGGTCTTCTTTTTTACCACTTATTTGTCCTTTATTGAATTTTTCATAAAGGTAATCTGTTTGATTCTTGTTAAACCTCTTATTTTTCTGTCATCTTTCAACGCCCAACCCATGTCCGATTCATAATCGGATGTTGATAGTTTAGTTGCAGCTGGCATGCTCATTAGTTGTTTATTAACGCTTGATTCAGCAACCTTTTCAAGGTATTTGACTTTGGATATATCAGAGCTGCAACTAGATTTTTGATCAAATACGTGTATATTTTTCTGAATATAAATGATTCGTTAGTTCTTCATTGTTTGCAAATGTTTTTGTGCATCCCTCAGTTGAGCAAACCACCACATCTTCTGAATCTATTTCAGGTTCATTTATCTTCTGTTTCAGTTGATGGAAAAGTATATGACCTGAATCTTCTATCACTTGGAGTTGTATTGACTCTTAATGTAGATATGTTTGAAACATCTTAGAAAGAAAAGAAAAACTTTCATTCACATATTCAGCCTTGTATTTGCTAATTTGTGATTAAATCTAGTATATATATGCACCAATAAATTTCTTTAAAAACTTGTTTGAATTATACAATAATTCTTATTTCATTTGAATATCTATAAATACTTGACTTGGATTGGTCAATTAGAATTGTTCTCTTGGTTTACACTTCGATAAACCATATTTTTTTTTTATTTTTTTTTTTGTAAGTAGGAAAAATTGTAGCATGTAAAATTTGTTTATGATTGTTGGCAAAACAAAATTGTAGCATGTAAAATTTGTTTATAATTGTTGGCAAAACAAAATTGTAGCATGTAAAATTTGTTTATGATTGTTGGCAAAACAAAATTGTAGCATGTAAAATTTGTTTATGATTATTGGCAAAACAAAATTGAAAATGGCAGAAAGGTAAAAAAAGAATATTTTCCACCAGCAGAAAAAAAACATGCGTATAAAAATGAACAGGGTTATGAAAATACATTAAAGATACTCTTGGTATCAACTATTTTTATGAAGAGTACAATTATGTGAAACAAACAAAAGTGGGTGCAACACGTAATAAATGAAATCCAGTTACACAAAAAAAAATATCCTATTGAAAACTTTTTTTTGTAGAAACAGCTTCAATGCAGGAAAGGTTGTTGGCTAAAATGCTCGATACAAGAGATGCAGAAAATGCGATGTGGCAAAATTGAAAAAAAACGGTTACTAACTTAACATAAATGTCGTAAAAACTGGTGTGGCTCAGCCAAATCTATGGAACCAGACATGATTCTGGAAATACACAAAGACGTCAAGAATAAAGATACCCCGGTAATTACACTTATAGGAGATGACGACTTTACATCATTCAATCGGACAAGATGTGAAGTCGACTCATGTCTGAAAAGTTCAGTGACATCAAACATGCACATGAAAAACAAACCCACATCAAAGCATAGACATCTATCTACCTTGGGGCGCAAATCTCAAAGCTGAAAACATGAAAAAAGATATTTTAGTATCGGACAGGAAATCTTAAGTCATTTTCACTAAGGCGCACCATGAATGCAGATAGCATAATCACATACACCAATTCAGTACAAGGAAAAGACGTTTTGAAAAGGTCATAAATCGTTCCCTTTTTCAAACATAAATTTCATATTGGCCAATATCACAATAAAACATCTCTACGTTCATTACGTAAATAGTAGGTCGTATTCATTTAAATATTGTATAACCAATAGGCTTATCCAAATGTTTTCAACATGGGCCTGTCACATCAAATCAATATTTTAAAAATTTAATATGAAACATGAAATGCAATACAACAGAATTTAACCATAATAAGAAGCAAATTGACCAACGCTTTCACAAGTGCACAGAAGACCGGGGTCTTTAAGACCATAGCATGTCAAATCAATGCTCTAAGATTACACTGTCGTACAGGCAAAGAAGTTAAAACCAAAAGGCAGAACTTGCAATCAAAGAATACAAAATTTTTAAATCAACTACTGTCCTCAAGACAAATTCATTAATACCGCCTCAAATTTCCAATTAACTACTACTACATAGATTATTTCCCTTTTAAAGACATCAACCCGACAAGGAAAGACTAAATGTACAAAGAAGGCAATAACTCCCAAATTGGGATAACAACACATGACCATTAAAAGTTGACCTATAGTCCAAATCCTACCATCACCAAATTTACTCCTACACTACTTATACTAATATTTACATTGGTCATGCTGGTAATACCAAGTCCTGTCGGTTGATCTACTTGCAAGGAATTTTACACTGTACATGGGATGTGAGGCGAACATTTAAAATTTCTAATTACTTTACCTATATACTTCCAACAGTCTTTTCACTAAATATAATTGTCCATATATTACACACTGTTCAATCAAGGTGTTATCTTCTTTAAATCCATAGTTCCATATACATAATCAACTGTTCCTTCACATGAAGATATATAAAAATAATGTCACATATAAAATAAATGTCCGATACTAACACAGAAATGTTCCTCATTTTTGTTATGGTCCTATAATTCATTAGGTCAATCCTACCTCACATCCCGTAGCTGTTACACATAGTAACGCCCATCAAGGGCCAGCTGTTGAGCTGTCCTTAGATTACAAGTTTGTAGAATCTAGAATGCGGACCTCTATGGACGGTCTAGGCGACTCCATCTCCACGATGTCTTTCAGAGTGATTAAAGGATCAATCAACGTGTCCTGGAAGAACATGGTTGCAGACCCATTACCTGGGAACCGCTCCTCTGCTAGAGTCCGCAAATTGTCCAAAGAGTGGACTGGCACCATTCTTCTGATGTGTTCCCATACTAGGAACACAATACACCTATCCTCCGGATTCTGCTCGACTTTCTCGGGCGATACCTGAACCTCTGACATCTCTGCCTTAGAGGATATAGCTACCTCTAGGGCTTTATCCTTAGGTAATTTATCTGCCTCTTTGGCTTCTTCTTGAAAAGTGGCCACGGCAGCACAGAGCTGTCAACCTCAAGGACATCTGGGATGGTGCTTGTCATGTGGCACAGTGCACAGATGCAGGACTACTGGACTCAGCTCCAGCAGGTACCAAATTACTGACAACAGGTGAGGCCATGAACAGCTTGTTCATGTGCTGCAACACCTCAAGGCTGAGGTTGCCCTCCCTCTGGTTATACCTCTCCGTTACTTGATTATAAATATTAAGATGCATATTTCCAATTTTTAATATACTAGAAGCCATCAGCCTTCCATTGCCCCCAACATCAAATCATTGATCCATCCCTGACTGCAACCAGGGGTATGTGATTGTAACACACAACTCAATTACATCCAATCATGATGTGCAAACAGTTGCATAAATTCATTGAACAAATAAAAAATATACAGGTATACATGGAGTATTTGAACAGAATACTTTGTATTGCCTTACAAAAAAATGACAACATAATTTTACAAAATGTAGTTTAAGATGTCAGCAATATTCTGTCGTTAGAATTGAAAATAATTTATGTTTTGCTTCTTCCAATAAATTGGATCTTGAAACTTTTTCCTTTCCTCTGAAAAAAATAATAATATAGTGAACTTGTACCCTTGACTTTCACACAATTCGGACAGTGTATTATGCCATTCCACATTCCAGAAACATAGGTACATGCAGTATATATAACAAAACAACATGATATATCCAGCAAAAGGTTTCTGACAGTGATTGTTGTACAAAAAAAACTTTCTCATCTCAAAATTAAATTAATTTTGATACCCTCAAATTTTGCCTTTACAAAAAAAAATAGAATTTAAATTTGCTTCTGTTTGTGGTAGTATATTATCAAGAAAAAAAATGCTTCTGCAGGAGGTGTCTGCTTGTAAAAACAAACCACTTCTATTGGTGGTGGTAGAACAGAAAAAAAAACACTTCTCTACCATTGCTAAACTTGAAAAATATCACTTCTATGGGGGGTACCTTGAAATTTCAGGTGCCTTCCTTGGGGTTGAGCTATGTTAAAATGGAACAGCCCTTAGTCACCTCAGATATGATATTGACACATTTTAATCAGAGTTACCTGTCACTCTAGCACGTCACGATATTTCGGACCTTTCGATAACATATTTTGTAGAGAAGTGTTATTAACAATGTTGAGGTCACCTGTAATAACGTGGCCAGCAGGATTTATATGTGAATTGGGAATTAGCACAAGTGCAATCAGGGGGTTCAGACTTGAAGTCGTCAATATCGAGGTCCTGCAAAACGTGTTTATAAATGAATATTTTAGTTACAATGGGTTTGGTATAGGTATTAGAGATGATTGGTACAGACTGGTCGTTGAAATAAGGAGGTGTTTTCGACTGAACTTATTTATGATAAAGGATTCTCAGTGTGTAATTTTCAATTCTCAGTGAGAGTTTTTTTGTTTTTGTAGTTTCAGTACGTCTTAATGAATTTTCAGTGTGTGTTTTAAAGTTTTTAAATATCAGTGTGCAATGGTTCAAACATAGTTTTGACGAGAATGGCTTGCCATATATGCAGAAAGAGATAGGAATTTGTTTCTTTAAAATGTATGTCGAGGTCAAGAATACCATGCGTTGTAAATTAAATGTTTGATCTTTAATTACATCAACAATTTAAGAACGACATTTGAGATTTCATTTCATTAGAGGCACTGACCAACGAAGTTAAAGGAACTAAGCAAATGCTAACTGCAACAAATACTGAAAAAACCAAGTTTCCAAATGGAATCCAGCTCATTCAAGGTATGAATCAATCAATTTTCATCCCCAAGGGTGACTGGGGTATAGAAATATGGTCACTTGGTCTTCTTCGACCGGCAGTAAAACGCTTGCCGAAGTGGGGCGTCCGTTTGGCTGTGCGGGATGTATCAAGTTCGCAGTCACGTTCGGTCAGAAGGGGGACCTTAAATCCGATGCCTCGTGTAAAGAGAGTGCCACGCTCTTTGCACGTTCAGAACCCTTGCAACAACTCTCTGAAGGGTCCGTAGGTGGCCTGTTGCAAGGCAAAATTTCTGTCCCTATCCAATATACCCTTTTTTCCGGTGGCAGTCCAAAATTCTCCGACCATCATCCCAGGTGGCCTCTATTGTATCAACCTACCTATTGTATTTATTGTGAACTTGTTCTCCTCCTGAATATGCATGAAATATTTGCCACTGGACGTTAAGCAACCAACAATCAATCAATCAATCAATTTTCTATTTGCCTTAAATATTTTAAAGTATTAAGTTTTTTTAAAACAATCCACCTAAGCATACTACCCCTAAAATATACATTTTTTTTCTTGTTTGAAATAGACTATTTTAATTAATTACACCTTATGTAATAATCCTGGATTTTGATCGGTTGATAGCCAGTGTATTTTTCACCAATATACTGTTATTAAATGAATTTCGCTTGTAACGTCACGATTATCAATGCGTTTTTTAAGATTAACGGACGTGATTGCGAACTTGATAAATCCCGCACAGCCAAACGGACTTCCCACTTCGGCAAGCGTTTTACTGCAGATCGGGAAAAGACAAAGTGACCATATTTCTATACCCCAGTCACTCTTGGAGAAAATAAAGAATTGGAAATAATGTCTAACATGATAACACTTTCATTGCATTGCTAAAAGTAAACAAAACAACATTCAAGTTTTGAATAGAATACATGTGTAGAATTTCACCTGTCAAACTGTTGATAAACATTTCCAATAAAACAGTGTAATTTCCTAGTAGGAATAATATATACTTCCTACCTTCTTTATAATAATAATGAATGAATTCCTACACATATATTTTAATCACTGTATTCTTGTAGTACATGCATCACAGTGAATAATCTGTTTCTATTCACATTGATTTATCACTATTTATTCTCCTAGCAATTTTGAATTAAAAATAGCACATGATTTGTGATGAATATTTTGGAATCAATCCCATGTTAATGCCAAATTAGATTTGCATGGACCCCATTCTTTTGCATCTTCCTTCACTTTATATTTTTTCCCATCTTATCCATGTCCAGACAAGACGCGATAAACTATCAATAAAAATGTATGTTATTCAAGATTCCAAATTATAAAACCGATATTTCGACTGAAGCTAAGGTATTGAAAAGGGTGAGTTTTATAAGTGTGTACATGAACATGAAACTAGTTTGACAGGGGAATTGGAAGTACGGTCACTCAAGTCTTTTCCAATTGTGCAACGAATAAGAAATTAAGTATACCGCCATATAGAAATAAGATGACATAACAAGGACTGTTTCGTACACTGTCACTCATACCCCATCTTTCATCTGTAAAGTAAAGATCACATCCTCAAAAATTTTGCAAATGGAGTTAATAGATGTTTAGTGATATTTGTAAGAACAAACTCCATATTGAAATAGATGACAGCACTACTTAACGACAAGGGCAGAGAAATACTAAGAACTAGGAAACTGCAGTTACATTACAAGTTTATATAATAATATATGTTGGTTTCTGTCATGACATCATACGAAAAGATGGAATTAACGGAGGATTTCCGTATTGTTCATACGAAAAGATGGAATTTTCCGAAGCATATATAAGGACACCAATTTGAGCGAGTTTAGCTCTGTATATCAAGTTTGTAGTACTCGTTTCCTTGATGTATACTGCCTTTTCATTTAAATTGTATAAGTGCTTTTGCGATGTTAACGTTTAAATAAAATTAACGGTACTAATTTTATTGCACCAGATGCGCATTTCGACAATACATGTCTCTTCAGTGATGCTCGTGGCCAAAATATTTGAATAGGTAGGTTGTTGTAATAGAGGCCATCTAGGATGATGGTCGGGGAAATTTGGACTGCCACTGGAAAATGAGGGTATATTGGATAGGGACAGAAATTTTGCCTTGCAACAGGCCACCTACGGACCCCTCAAAGAGTTGTTGCAAGGGTTCTTAACGTGCAAAGAGCGTGGCACTCTCTTTACACGAGGCATCGGATTTAACGTCCCCTTCTGACGGACGTGACTGCGAACTTGATACATCCCGCACAGCCAAACGGACGCCCCACTTCAGCAAATATTATATAAAAGATGAAGAGCTATAATCCAAAAGGTCCAAAAAGTATAGCCAAATCCGTGAAAGAAATCTGAGCTTTGCACGAGGGAGATACATTCCTTAATTTATAATAATTTCTATCATTTTGTAACAGCAAATTTTAACTTGGTATAAAAAACCATCTAACGATTTTATCTTTTTAAATAATCATTGCATATTTGTAAGGTACCAGAAACATATCCTCGACACTGGCATCGTTTAATCTATTTTCTGTTGTTTTACATCCATTCTGAAATTTAAAAGTATCACATTTAGCACTTTGTATCATTAAATGTATCACATCTTCTACAGCTCGTTCAACACAAATTTGATGTAAAAGTAATAAAAAAGCAAGTTTTATTTTACCTTGCATTTTAAGATAAATTAAAAACCTAAAAAAAAAAGCCGTCGCGTTCATTTCGATAATACAAATACTAAAGTAAAGACGCGATATTCTCATTTCAAATTAGGAAAATGTTACAAAAGACGCACTATTATAGTCATTTACATTCTCATTTACGCATTTCTCACTGACGCGTGAGAGTTGTTCAAGAGAATCAATATATTTCAAAAGTATTTCAAAACATTATTTTTACAGATTTTTTTAATAATTATTCACAGATACTTCTTGACGCCATAACGATAAGTTTAGGGCAGTCTTGTTTTTTTCTCAACTAAACCGTTTCTGTTGTCCGATGTCATGTGTTGAGAGAATCATATCGGACCAAAAGTAAAAAATACTTACATTTCGATAACCTCTTCCCTCCTTCTTTTGGCACGAATATTTGAATTTGTAACAAATATCCCAGAAGGAAATACTGACATTAACATTGTGTTTGGGATGTTTAAGTAATCATCCTATACTTCTATTTATATTGCTGAAATTCAAAAACAAGACCTATATTAATTTATATGAAATAGTAAGTGCCTTTTATATCTCCTTTTTCACACTATTACATTTATTTTACTCCCATCGAGCTATATCACGTTTATCTTAAAATCTAAAAAAAAACCATTATAGTGTCATAAACTTTACGTAGAAGTTGTATGGTCATTGCGGACGGCTTTTTCATGAGACTTGGAAATTCCATTGTGTATTAAGATAAACGATTGAAAGTAAATATTTAATATTATTGGTGGTCTTCATCTTCAAGGAGTGCCCAAGCTTTTAATGTTTCTCTTACTAAAATGTGGTTACCTTGAAAAAAACATTTAGGACAAATACTTTTGACATGTGTTGTACAAATGTCAATGATATGTAGAAGTTCAAAACTTTCCATCAATAGAAATACACAAAATATTGAATGCAAAATTTGAAACAGTAGGTATTTCTCACTATATTTTAAATGAATTTTTCAATTTTACGGATATATTTTCTCTAGTGTTTCCGAAAAATTGTTTTAAAAATTGATTGATTGATTGTTGGTTGCTTAACGTCCAGTGGCAAATATTTCATGCATATTCAGGACGAGAACAAGTTCACAATAAATACAATAGGTAGGTTGTTGTAATAGAGGCCATCTAGGATGATGGTCGGGGAAATTTGGACTGCCACTGGAAAATGAGGGTATATTGGATAGGGACAGAAATTTTGCCTTGCAACAGGCCACCTACGGACCCCTCAAAGAGTTGTTGCAAGGGTTCTTAACGTGCAAAGAGCGTGGCACTCTCTTTACACGAGGCATCGGATTTAACGTCCCCTTCTGACGGACGTGACTGCGAACTTGATACATCCCGCACAGCCAAACGGACGCCCCACTTCAGCAAGCGTTTTACTGCCGGTCGGGAGAAGACCAAGTGACCATATTTCTATACCCCAGTCACCCTTGCGCCAATTAGAAGAAAAATTTTTCAATTTTACGGATATATTTTCTCTAGTGTTTCCGAAAAATTGTTCAATTTTACGGATATATTTTCTCTAGTGTTTCCGAAAAATTGTTTTAAAAAATTTTTTCGCTTAACTCGCATTCATTAAATTACACACTAATATTTTATGCATGGCAATGCGAAAGATATTGTTAATACCATGAAAATTAGCACTAAATGAAGTTTTAGGAGAAATTCAGTTTGGAAACTTGAAATATTCCAATAAAAAAAATGTGATTAATTTATTAAATTGTAAGCACAATTGTTTTGTACTAGATGCAAGCTTTAAAAACTCAAATTATCAAAGAAATTTAGCTACAAATGAAATTAAAACCAATCAAACGATCAAGCAATTCAAAAATTCTTAAAAGGGTCGGCACAAGTGTCGTGCGATACGTTAAGCTCTTAAATTGGGCTTTGCTGGGTTTTTTTCTATGTACAAAAACAAAATATTTCTTCACAATAGCAATAAAATAAAATGACGTGCCGCCAGAGAAAACGTACCTTTCAAACGAAACCGTCTCTACGATCCCGTTTATTATTCCTGTATCTTCAACCCTGTCTTCCAATAACTGTAATACAAATTAATATCTGCTTTACTAAATCATATTTTAAAAAAAGATCCAATTCCTTTGATCAAGCGTTTGAATACATCCATCATATATATACAAGTCTAAATTGAAAACTACGTTCAAACCTATGATTGCGTTGGATAAAAACCGCAATTTTTATACGCGTGCATGTAAAATAAATTTCGTTGTAGAAGGGTCTAAATACAGCACAAACAGCATTTTCCAAAAAGACAAAAAAAGTAAAAAGAGTATATTTAAACAAACGCATTTGAGTAACAGGTCAAACAACTGGTGTTCTTTAACCCTGCTGACTGTCATTGGCGATTGCCAAATAATATTGATCATAAGATGTAACAAAATGGATCTTAATATAAATTCAATACTAAACAGAAAACAATGAACTGGTGGCCAAGATATTATGCCACAAACATAAAGTGTCAATATACTTTGTGTACACCAGATCCGTATTTCGACAATAAATGTCTCTTCAGTGATGTTAGGAATCGAAACGGTATTTGGAAAGCCATATAATTTACCCTCAATATATATTATATATAATACGGAGGAATATTGGGAGGGTGTAGATCGTGCGAGGGTTGTATAGCCATGCAATGTCGTTAAAATCGTCCATCATATCATCAAACATGTTCAACACCGCCGTATTATTGCGTCTCTCCAAAGTAAGGAGCCTCTTGCCGTTACAAGTTTTGAATGTGTTTTGAATGATTTTTTATATTTTTTTATTTAGAGTTTAGAATAACGTTCATTGTCGTTCTTCGTTTTATCAAAGGATAAAACTTAATGAAAAAAGATGAAAACGAATAAGTATACGAAATACCTCAAAGGTTGTTGACGGAGATGCGTTATAGCATCTGCAATCATGAAAATCATTTGTTGGTACAACACTTTTTATGCTGTACATCTTTCAGGCCTGGAGATGGCAGCCACCAACAGTATCTGCCAATCCATTCCAGGCCGTCAACTTGGCTGTACGCCCACTATACTTGAGGAGTATTTCTCGTCTCTTTGAACCATTGGCTATCTGTATTTCCCCTATCTACAATTCATGAATATTAAAGTTAACTTACTTGGAATCAACTGTCCATCTCCATTCAATTGTAAAAGGTTATTATAGTATCAGATAAATTTACATGTATATACTTTTTATAGATTCTTGATTTTGAAAAAAAATGTATACTAGTAGTATAGTGATGAACAAAATCATTGCCATTTATTAGGAACAGACTCAAATATTACATTTTAAAGACACCACAAATTTAATAACTGAACAGACCATTACTAGTACAAGTTTATGATCCGATTGAAGCATCCTAAAGACAGCCAATTTGGTCGGGTGGGTCTTTTCACCACCGAACACCACCGCACACCGCCGAACACCCCAAAAACCACCAACCACTAAGAAAAACTGTGATATTATACAATAAAACGATAAATAATTTAAATTACGTATATTTTAATCAATTTTTAGATTTTTATGGGCATCATAAATGTTAAAAATCGATAATCAATATAAGGAAAAAACGTCTCCGGATTCATCACTTTTACGGATAACATTGTGTGAGTTATTAAAATAATATATATTCATTATTAGTAATCAGTTTATGTATCCTCGATCTCTATTCATCGGTTAGATTTTGCTATTTGTCTCATTTCTTATTACTGGAACAACTTTTTTATAGAAAAGATAGAAAAAGAAAAAAAATGGAAAAAAATAGATGTCTGCGGAGTTCACAAAGTGGGGTTTTATAGACTTCCTTTCTGTTTTCTGTATATATTTGGACTCTTAATCTTCTGATTGATGAATTAATAACTTGAATATTATATTTAAGTCACATTTATAACGATAAAAGACAAAATTATAAACTTTTGGGGTGTTCGGTGGTGTGCGGTGGTGAAAAGACCTACAGAATTTGGTCTATGATAAACTGATAATGCATTAAAAAAAACAATCTGTTATCATACATGTACATTGTAGTTACTTTCATTTAGATCAACATAGTGGTGGATTATTATCCCTAGGAAAGTTGACTGTTGGCGATTTTTTAACTACGTAACATGTACAGGTTCCAATTATCTGTATCTTTATTTATAAATCCAAGATACCGATTTTTGCTTTTATTCAAGAGGAGAAAGACACACTTATTAGTGTTGTTAGAGACTCATATACATGTATTTGTGCAGACATGTGCTATACTGTTTTCAACTTGTTTTAAAGTGGAAAATAATCAGTTTATTGATATGTTATGTACATGATGTATATTGTAATTATTAATGACTATTTTTAGTGATAATCTTTCATTTGTTTATGATTTATTAAATGTATTTATCACAGTTCTTTTTCATATCTTTTGCCAATAGCTATGAATACAAAAAATGCATGTAAATATATATATTTATGTACATTTTTTTTTACAAAAGTTGGAAAGATAGGCATTTTTGCGCCTGTCCCAAGTCAGGGCCTCTGGCCTTGTTAGTCTTGTATTATTTTAATTTTAGTTTCTTGTGTACAATTTGGATATAAGTATTGCGTTTATTATCACTGAACTATAAAAAAGAAGATGTGGTATGATTGCCAATGAGACAACTACCCACAAAAGACCAAATGACACAAACATAAACAATTATAGGTCACCGTACGGCCATCAACAATGAGCAAAGCCCGTACCACATATAGTCAGCTATAAAAGGCCCCAAAAAGACAATGTAAAACAATTCAAGCGAACGGCCGCCTCTGCGTGCGGGAATTTCTCGCTACATTGAAGACCTGTTGGTGACCTTCTGCTGTTGTTTTTTTATTTGGTCGGGTTGTTTTCTCTTTGACACATTGACAATTTCCATTCTCAATTTTATGATAAGTAAAATTCATTGCTTTATTGTATATATATATGGGCATTCAGACAAGGGGATACAACTAACATGTTATAATATACAACAGATTTTACCCAAGATTGATGAAATTAGATCTAACTTTGAAAGTCTTCGAAAAACACAAGAACCAGATATCATTGTCACGTGGGAAACATTTTTAAATACTATAAAATGTAAGCGGGATTCTAATGAGATTAATATCCCAGGGTATAGCGTTGAAAACATTATTTGATAATGATAATAAATATGAAAGAATGACATTACTAGAGAGTGAAAACATAAAAACTGTCTTGTTTAAGATTGTTCCAAATCACATTAATCATATTTATTATGTTTTGTTTACAGACCACATAATAGACAAACATCTTGGTATACTATAGCTCTTCATCTTTTATATAAGTTTTGGATTTCAAATATTTTGGCCACGAGCATCACTGAAGAGACATGTATTGTCGAAATGCGCATCTGGTGCAAGAAAATTGGTACCGTTAATTTTATTACTACCACTGGGTCGATGCCTCTGCTGGTGGACCAACAGTCCCCGAGGGTATCACCAGCCCAGTAGCCAGTACTTCGGTACTGGCATGAAAATACGTTTTTTTTTTGTGTTATTAAAATTTGCTGTTACAAAATATTAGAAATTAATATAAATTAAGGAATGTATCTCCCCCAGGCAAAGCTCTGATTCCTTTCACGGATTTGGCTATACTTTTTGGACCTTTTGGATTATAGCTCTTCATCTTTTATATAAGTTTTGATTTCAAATATTTTGGCCACGAGCATCACTGAAGAGACATGTATTGTCGAAATGTGCATCTGGTGCAAGAAAATTGGTACCGTTAATTTTATTACTACCACTGGGTCGATGCCTCTGCTGGTGGACTATCAGTCCCCGAGGGTATCACCAGCCCAGTAGCCAGTACTTCGGAACTGGCATAAAAATACGGATTTTTTTGTGTTATTAAAATTTGCTGTTTCAAAATATTAGAAATTAATATAAATGAAGGAATGTATCTCCCTCATGCAAAGCTCTTCATCTTTTATATAAGTTTTTGATTTCAAATATTTTGGCCACGAGCATCACTGAAGAGACATGTATTGTCGAAATGCGCATCTGGTGCAAGAAAATTGGTACCGTTAATTTTATTATTGAAGATGAAAACATCGGAATGTCTGACATAAATAAATATAATAGGTAGGTTGATACGATAGAGGCCATCTGGGATGATGATAGGGGAAATTTAGACTGCCACTGGGAAATGAGGATATTTTGGATAGGGACAGAAATTTTACCTTGCAACGGGCCACCTATGGACCTCTAAAAAGAGTTGTTGCAAGGGTTCTTAACGTGCAAAGAGCGTGGCACTCTCTTTACACGAGGCATCGGATTTAACGTCCCCCTTCTGACCGGACGTGACTGCGAACTTGATACATCCCGCACAGCCAAACGGACGCCCCACTTCGGCAAGCGTTTTACTGCCGGTCGGGAGAAGACCAAGTGACCATATTTCTATACCCCAGTCACCCTTGGGATACCAAGAAGCTATAGACCTGCTGAGATATTTATTTTAAATACATTGCAAGTCAGGTAATTTTTTTTCAAACTACCAAAGAACAAACCATTTATTTATGTGATGATCAAGGCTGAGTTATTTATTTTCAAAATCATCCTGCCAATTGGTCGTCCCCTTACTGATTTCTCTTCCTTTGAGCAACAGAACTATATATTTCTAGAAATTGAACTATTTTTTAAGAACTTACACTAACCAATAACCAATGACCATTTCTTATACCAATCAAAGGTACCAGGATTATAATTTAGTACGCCAGACGCGCGTTTCGTCTACTTAAAGACTCATCAGTGATTCAAAATTCCAAAAAGTTGTGCCAAATACGACCAATGTAATATATTCCTGGGACAGAAAATCTTTAGCTTTTCGAAAAAAAGTTTTGAAAACAGAATATTTGTTTAAAATTACCACATAATTGATATTCATGTCAACTCCGAAGTGTTAACTACTGGGCTGGTGATACTCTCGGGGTCATAACATCCACCAGCAGTGGCATCGAGTGGTGTAAATAATTATCAAAGGTATCAGAATTATAATTATGTACGCCAGACCGCGTTTCGTCTACATAAGACTCATCAGTGACACTCATATAAAACATATCCAACACACACTTAAAAAAAAGTATACAGTTATTTAAAGGAATTAAAATATATGATTATCTTACCTGTTTTCAGAAATAAATTTATATGTATACTTGTTAAAATGCAGACGTATTGTCTGACTGGTATATCGATTTTGTGTTATGTACGTATGACAGCTGTCAACAGGAAAGCATTAATATTTATAGTCTTGTAAATACTTCCTTGTGTACGCCAACGTCATAAATGTAAGTAAGAGCTGTTTTATGTTCAGAATGAAATACTAGTAGCTCTTTACTTTCTGATTTAGATTTTGAAGCAAATATTTAGCGATGCAAGCTCGATGGTATAATAGTTGATTGTGTAAATCAGATCATTGTAGGAAATATATGTAGTAACACTGAATACAGCTTGAGTTTGCTCCTCAGAGGATACCTTTTAAAGTTGTGTAACTTGCTTATAGGGTTTATACATTTGCAATATATACAAACAGACAAATCAGAATGAGTTTTAGATCTACTGCCCTCGTTGTTATATGAGACGAGGCTGGTCGGTAGAATTTGTGCATGTAGTACAAAATCTTTGTACAGACAAAACAGGAGATGATAGGTTGTGCTTACTTTAGAAATATTTATAGATGATAACTCGGATGATATTTTGTATTTTCAATGGGATGTTTTCATTTTTTTCATATTCATCGGCCAGTCTTCTGTAAACCTTATCTTTTCGTTTTCCCACTGAGGCAATACAACTGTATCTTCATTTAAGTAATTAACTACATAGTTTCTATGTAGTAAATACATGACAGACTAAGCATATCTGTGTCAATCAATGGATAGTTTTTGATTTTTAGCATAGGAATTGGTACATCGTGAACTGGGTTGTGAAAATTTTACACGACTCGGAAGATGTTCTAGAATTTTCCGATACGATTCCCTCTTTAGAAAGGGATGAATTCTACAGAACTCAAAAACTATGTTTTACTTTGATTTGATCTAAATTTCGGACGATTTTATATCTGTTTAAGCTACACTGAAGTTAAAGGGAGAAATAGAACCGTTTAAAATATGATTTATCGTACTCTTATAGCACTATTAAGTACACGGAAATCGACTAATATATTCAGTAAAAAAACGAAAACGAAATAGATAAGGGATTCCGGAATCTATAGTGATTTTACCCAACATCATAAAATTACAGAAATTCGTGATTTTAAGAAATGTTGAGATAGTCTTGATCTTGAATGAAAAACGATAACAGATGAGTAATTTGGTGTGTTCTTAAACGGAAAGAGTGCAAAAGCATTAAATAGAAATTTAATAATCTAGTTTATTGAATAAATGCATATTTATACCCCAATGGGGTTGAAGGCATATATAAATCAACACAATACATCATACAAAAATAACAACAAAAGAACAAAACATTATATACATATAAGTATCTTTCATGCAGTTGTTGAGTCCACCCTCCTCAGTGACCATGACTTTTTAACAAATGGAGACGTATACTGCATAATTGACGGAGACGAAAGACATAAAACCAATTTATCCACATTATCCATATCATCTATATCAGAATAGATATTTCTAACTTTCTGCAAAAATTCAAGTCTCAAATCTTTATTTTTAATACATGTAAATAAAAAATGTTCTTCGCCATCTATTTTATTTAAATAACAATGTTGTTTAATTGTAGATCCGAAAAGGTCAGGATTATAAAAAATTTCGTACAAAATGTCAAATATTTAGAAGAAATGCAAAAGTAAATATTGTTTTTTTAATTAATATATGAATCTAATTCACTTGATTATTCTGTTTTAAGATTTAAGATAAACATGTCATAATTTTCAACTAATTTCTGAAATAAACGTCAATTTTACAAAAACTGCACTGTACGATTTTGTGACGACCGGGCTAAAATCCAAGTTAAATCATTATTCTTTCATTTAAAACGAATTTTAGCCGTGTGTTAGGTGGGTGCATTAAATTCCTTAAATTGACGTCTTTTTCAAATATTACACTCGCCTATTTAAAAAGTGTCTAAAATCGTTCGTCAGATGAACTTGAAATTTAAGACCGAAATCGGTAGGACGATGATAATGCACTTGATGAACATTACCAAGGAGGGTGTCTCAGTTATCATAATGCAAATGTCATAGATCAAACCTTTTTGTCGCTTTATTGTTAAATGAAAAAATCCGAAATTCTTTTCATTTATCTAATTTTCACTATTTCTTTAATGACTGGTTACAAAATCTCGTTATTACTATAAATGCATACTTTTCCTGGTTTCTGTACAAAATATTATAGAACAAATATAATGTAGTTTTGTTGTACTTTTTCCATTATTACTTCCAATAAAATGGCTCCTATTGAGAAAGATAACTCTTGCAAAGGGGAGGTAGCTTTGTATTTAACAAGCATAGTAAACATTGAGAGTATCCTTATATTATAATGTTTTTGTACAAACAATGATAACAAATAGTTCATTTCAAAACTAGTTTAACAACAAACGGATTAAAACGCAGACTATTTCTTGTAATATAGTAAATGACATTGTAGCATTAAAACAATTCAGTGTTAATTATAAACTAAGTAGACAAAATAAAGATATTTGTAATTTCCAATACTTGTATTTCTGCCTTTTCTAAAGCTTGTACAGTGACATGTTTTATTTGATAATAATGTTTGCCGTAGCTTCCTAATATATTTGTTTGAAAATGAATATAAGAAGATGTGGCATGATTGCCAATGAGACTTCTTTCCACCTCAGAGCTATAATTGACATATAAGTTTAAAGCTTAAAATTGACAATTTGTCATCATCCTTTTTATTGTGATACTTTTTAACCGATACTGTCCTAAATCAATTAAATTTTTTCAATTTACACAACAGTTAGTCATCTTGAAGAATACACAAAAAACAACGATAAGAGGCAGATAAATATAAAGGAATATATGTAAAACACTGTTTTGAAATTGAAATTTATGTTTGTTTTTTTTTTTCAGATTCACATTAAAGAAGAATCAAATGTAGCATATCATTGTAGAAAATTTGCTTTAAGCGATGCCAACAATATTGAATTTCAAGATGAATGCACCCATATTCATGACCATATTTGCCAGGACTGTGAGAAAATTACAGACCTTCTTGAAAGCTTAAAAAATCTGCTTGCAGAAACTGATCTTGGGGGAAAAGAAGACAAGCGAGATGAATTCATTTTCACTCTTTCTCAAGCTTGGTCTTTCCTTAGAAACTGGAAAAGCCATATTGTTCGGGCTAGAAATCAAGATTGTGCAAAATCTAAAATATTAGACAGCCTTTGACAGAACGATATTTTCATTGTACTTGATTTGGCAAAGTAAGCTATAAAAGGCCAGCAAATTACAAATGTAAAACATTTCAAACTAGAAAACAAATGGCCTAATTCATGTACAAAAAATGAACAAAAAACAAATCAGTAGCACATCATAAAAAGACAAGCCCTGAATTACAATGCTTGTATGTCATTCTTCGAACACTCTCATAAATTTCATTGTTACCTTGTTTTTGGTTTGAGACCTAAAGTCAACCATTTTCCGGGTGCTGAACCTTACTCCGGCTCTAAGAACTTCTTGGTAGTCTGCCTCCGGAGCAAGTCTCCTCTTTAAAGACATTAATTTGGCCTGAAATAAAAACAAGTAAGCAAAATATAAGTTATATTTTCACCTTTATTCAAATTAACCATTAAAGTCAATTCGGAAAGTCCATAATCACATGTCAAAATCAAATAACTAAACGCATCAAAAACAAATGGACAAGAACTGTGATATTCCTGACCTGGTACATGCATTTTCAAATGTAGAAATTGTTCTAATAAACACTGAATTTTCATATTTCTTGTATTTTTGTCCAGTTAAATAATTATGCCATTGAATTTATATGTTGTTTTTTTAAATTTTATATTGCCTAGTACGATTGAGTCCTTCAAGCAAGAGAAGTGTGTAATCAGCCTCTATATTTTTTAAGTTGATCAGAACCATAAATAGATATAGGTAGATGTGGTGTGAGAGCAAATGAGGCATGTTTATACATGACATGCTGTATTGTACCAAACATCAGGAATTATAAACTGTGAGTTTGCAGTATTCAGCTGACACAGACATCTGTTGTTGATTGCCATTCTTTCAAAAAATTGATTGATTTGCAATTGTCATGCCTACATAGAACTTGGTTTCAAATTGGCAAATATAAAATAAAGAATGAAGCAGTGGTTTATTTGAGACACTTTTTCAAGAAAATCAATAAAGGGAACGTCATCAGTAATGCTGAACACGTACATTTTCATATAAATGGAGAGACTGAACATTCCCTCTTAAACTAAAAGGCTGATGACAATTAATTCTTGGTTTAAACATGCATATGTATTTATTTATCGCTAATAAATCTTACTTTTAACTCTGTGTCTGGGTCTGCCAAAAATGGGTTCTTTTAGAACCGGCTTTTCAGGTAATCTGTCTACGGTCTCTACACAGAGGAAAAGCATCAGTAGTCTCAGTCTTCTAAAATTCTGTCTCCCTTTATATTTATTATAAGATCTTAATTTTATTTGAATCATCATGTTTAGTCAAATTTTAGGTCATTCTTTGTCGGGTTTACGAGGCGCGTTTTTGGCGTATTAAATTTTAAACCTGATGCTTTTTGTTATTCATTAATCATGTGTTTCTTTGTCTAAAACGTTTTCCTATTTATTTGTATTGTAGTCCTGTAATATTATGTTGCCATTTCTATGTTATATTTAACATTGCCATTAAAGTGCGAGGTTTGGCATGCCACAAAACCAGGTTCCACCCACCATTTTTTCCTTTAAAAATGTCCTGTACCAAGTCAGGAATATGGCCATTGTTATATTATAGTTCGTTTCTGTGTGTGTTACAATTTAACGTTGCGTCGTTTGTTTTCTCTTATTTTTGAGTGTAAATTGACATTGCGATAAGACGTGTCACGGTACTTGTCTATCCCAAATTCATGTATTTGGTTTTGATGTTATATTTGTTATTCTCGTGGGATTTTGTCTGATGCTTGGTCCGTTTCTGTGTGTGTTAGTTACATTGAAGTGTTGTGTCGTTGTTCTCCTCTTATATTTATGCGTTTCCCTCAGTTTTAGTTTGTTACCCCGATTTTGTTTTTTGTCCATGGATTTATGAGTTTGAACAGCGGTATACTACTGTTGCCTTTATTTACATTTCTTTTTTCTTTTTACTGGATCATTCTTTTGCACATGTCACTGCTGATTTTGCTTATAACCAGCAAAAGCTATCATTATAAGGTGCATTCAAGTGCAATGATAGAGGTCTGTCATTTATAAATGAAAGTGAAAAAATGGAGAATATGTCTAATTTGGCCTTAGATACCCATGTTAATGTGCATGCGCCCACATTAAGATACAGGATTCACATATTCAAGACAGTTTAGCAATAAAAGGGTCTCATTTGGGGGGGGGGGGTTCTGATCAAAAGACAGGATCCAGCTTTATTTTGTCAGATTTAAGTATACCGTTTACACAATGTACGTAAGCAATTCTCAATTTTTTTGTCATTTCCCGGGTCCAGCAAGAGAATAAATTTCATTGCATTTGGTGGCGGCAACCTACAGTTGGAGAACAGAAACAGATTGAGAGATTTTTCCATATATAAAAGGGCATAACTAATATATGTCAAAAGTTTTGCCACTCAATTTAAAACTTGATATATGATTATATGTTGTGGTAATATGCATTGTATTTAAGTTTTAAAACATTTGGTTGAGGCAAACTAAAGCTATATATAGAATGGAAATAAAAAAAATCAGCAATTGTCTAGGCTAATAAAGGGGCTTATCAAAGAATAAAGTGATGACACCCAATTTCAACCATGGTCTTTGTTTTGTGGTAGTATGCATTTTGTTTCAGTTTTACAATATTTGGTTGAGGCAAACTAAAATGAGAGAACAGACACTATTCTTTTAATGGTGAGGACGGACAGACTGGACAAACCGACATGGGTATAACTTAATGATCTCTGTTACTACTTGGGCATAATAATGACAAAAAACAGGATCAAAGAGTTTTATTTTATATTGCAGATTAGGACTTCTAATTCCTTTACCATAAATTTAAGAATGCATACTATAGTTTAAATACTGGGAACATTGGTGCTCTCAAGAGTCAACTGTATATATGTTGAGCAAAGAAACAATTCAGTGATTTGCTGATCACGAGACCTAAAAGATCTATAATATTTATTACATTGACTGACTGCAGCTATAATTCTTACAAATTGTATCATATTTTCAAAATTTTCTCATATTTTCAAAATTTTCTCAATAGTTACCTCCATATCTGTCTTTTCAATGCAGGTAAAAGACCTTCCAGGTTTTGCTGCTACTGTTGTGTTTACACATATTTTTTTTTAAATCTTTTAACTCTTTTACTGTAATAATTATAAGTTAAAAAAAATAAATAGATAACTATAAATATGTACTTCAAGGTCTTGATGTCACGTTCACAAAATGATTCAGGTACTTTAAAAAAAAAATGATAATAAAAAATTAAATGTAAAGTATAAAATTAAAATACATATATGCATTTTACTAAGGAAATTATCTATATTTCATCATTTCATGCCTTTTTAAATAGGCAAGCAAGCAAAGAATGATATTCTGCATTTAACATATGGGAAAATAATTGGTAAAATAATTTATTCTTTAGTATCTTTACTACAGTAAATTCAAAGTAAAAGAAAATGTCTACTTACACAATATATTTATATTATATTAATCTAATAAGTGCAGGCTTAGTTAGTAAGTATCATACAGTGCCCATCTATTTTTTAATTCATTTTCATGGCTTACTACTTTATAGTTTTTTTATAATTTCATGAGTTATCACCCCTGTTTTGTCAATTTGCAACAATTACCAACAATTACAAACAAGTTTTTCACTGGAAGTAGGTTCCAATACGTTGCATAAACAATTTGAATAATTTTCAAAATCTGGCAGGTTGGACCAATGGGTATATATATAAAGGCAACAGTAGTATGCCGCTGTTCAAAACTCATAAATCCATGGACAAAAAACAAAATAGGGGTAACAAACTAAAACCGAGGGAAACGCATTAAATATAAGAGGAGAACAACGACATAACACTAAAATGTAACACACATAGACAAAATCCCACGAGAATAACCAATATAACATATATATAACATCAAAACCAAATACATGAGTTTGGGATAGACAAGTACCGTGACACGTCTTATCGCAATGTGAATTTACACTACAAAATGTGGGGTAAAATTGATAATCAGGTCAAAATCTATCTGCCCTGAAATTTTCAGATGAATCAGACATCCCGTTGTTGGGTTCCTGCCCCTGAATTGGAAATTTTGCTGTTTTTGGTTATTATCATGAATATTATTATAGGTAGAGATAAACTGTAAACAGCAAAAATGTTTAGCAAAGTAAGACCTAAAAATAAGTCAACATGACTGAAATGGTCAGTTGACCCCTTTTGGAGTTATTGCCCTTTATTGTCAATTTTTAACCATTTTTCATAAATCTTAGTTATCTTTTACAAAAATCTTCTCCTCTGAAACTACTGGGCCAAATTGAACTAAACTTGGCCACAACCATCATTGGAGTATTTAGTTTCAAAATTGTGTCCGGTGACCTGGCCAACCAACCAAAATGGCCGCCATGGCTGAAAATAGAACATAGGTGTAAAATGCAGTTTTTGGCTTATAACTCAAAAACCAAAGCATTTAGAGCGAATCTGACAAGGGGTTAAATTGTTTATCAGGTCAAGATCTATCTGCCCTGAAATTTTCAGATGAATTGGACAACCCATTGTTGGGTTGCTGCCCCTGAATTGGTAATTTTAAGGAAATTTTGCTGTTTTGGTTATTATCTTGAATATTATTATAGATAGAGATAAACTGTAAACAGCAATAATGTTCAGCAAAGTTAGATTTACAAATAAGTCAACATGACCGAAATGGTCAGTTGACCCCTTTAGGAGTTATTGCCCTTTATAGTAAATTTTTAACCATTTTTCGTAAATCTTAGTAATCTTTTACAAAAATCTTCTCCTCTGAAACTACTGGGCCAAATTAATCCAAACTTGGCCACAATCATCTTTTGGGTATCTAGTTTAAAAAATGTGTCCGGTGACATCCAAACAAGATGGCTGCCACGGCTAAAAGTAGAACATAGGGGTAAAATGTCAAAAACTAAAGCATTAAGATCAAATCTGACTGTGGTTGAATTGTTTATCAGGTCAAAATCTACCTGCCCTGAAATATTCAGATGGATCGGACGACAATTTTTCACAATTTGTTCATCATATTTGCTAACTTTAAAAATCTTCTCTAAAACTACTCAACAAAATTCAACCAAACTTCATTTGAATGATCAGTAGGGTGTATAAAATAAAGTTCGTGTTTTATTTTCTATTTCGTCAACCAGGTGAGCGATTCATGCTCTTGAGAGCCTCTTGTTATAAAATTAATATATATATATAAGGTTGATTGTCTAGGCACCTTATATATATATATATATATATATATACAAAACATATTAACAGGTAATCTTTGTAATCTTTGTATTGTGCTACCTTAAGCCTGTATTTTATACTGCATTGATAAAAGCCTCCCGCTTCGATTTTTATAATAGCTCAGGAACCTTGATTTTTGCAACAACAATTATCATGTTTCGTTTGAATGGTGTATATTGTTGTGTATATTTATTTTCTGCCCCGGCAACCTGTTTATCACTTAAATTAAAGTTAAAAAAGACATTTTTTTCAAAATTCCCTATCATTTCAATATAATTTCCGTGACCCGTATCCGATTTCTTTAGTATAACATTCAAATAAGCAAAGTGGCGATGATTTCTGGATATGCTGACTTTCTGTTCTAAATTTAAACATGTTTACCCTACTATTCCATTATTTTTGAAATTCTAAGATTAATAGAATGAATTTATTTTTATCTCCAAAGAAAAATAAATAAAGCAGGTGCGCACAGAAATTACCCACAAAAGAAATGATTTGCTATCGTTTTCTTTTCATTTATATTTGGAGATAAAGAAAGTGTATAGTGTTGTAGACCTGGAGATATACAGGTAGTCTAACTAGTTGAGTTAGGGGAGATCTTCTTTGGCTCAATTGGTTAGAGCGCTGCCTTTAGATCCCGAGATTGAGGGTTCGAATCCCGCTGGTACCATCCATGGATTTTCACATCATTGGCGCTGCGAGCAGGGTTGAGCCAAAGAAGATCTTCCCTAACTCAACTAGTTAGACTACCTGTATATCTCCAGGTCTACAACAATACATATGACAACCTTAGAGTTTTATTTATAAAACTATGCATTTTCACACTAAAAGAAATCGGTAATCAAATTTACAATAGTAAATTGATCTTATCAATTATATGCTTAGACGCTAGAAACAAGTAGTCAATATTGCGAAAATACTTGAAAACGTCGTGTTGCGCTGAGAAGTAACAACATCGTGATAACACAAACGACAAAAATATTTCCGATGTGAGGTGACCGACACATTACCAGTGTTCACGCATCCAGAATGAATTTGAACGGTCATATTTTTAAATCATACAACGATGATTAGAGAGTTAATTTTCGCAGAATTGTACCGGTATATTATGTATTTTCTTCAAAAATCAAGACGATAGGTGATAGTCTGTTTGTATTAAATTATAAATTATTTTGTAGTTGGTGGTAAGTCTACAGGACAGTAAGTCTTAAATGATTTTGTTGGTCATGCATTTCAAGCTAAGTATGTTTATCTGTTGCATTCTTGTAACGAATTTCCTTGTATATTAAATAGCGAATAACAATCTATTTGTTGGCGACAAACCGAAAACAATTTTTTTCTTTCAATTTCAGCATTACACATAATGGCAGCTAAGAGTGAAACGGCGACAAATCGAAAACAATTTTTTTTCTTTCAATTTTAGCATTACATATAATGGCAGCTTTTTTTCTCCAAAAATTGGAATCTTTTTTTTCCTAAAAAATCCATACACCCCCACCCCCCCCCCCCCCCCCCCCCCCCCCGGAAAATCAAATGTTTGCTGCCTAAGGTAATAGTTCAGAGACGATGGCGCGATATAGAAAATAAGTAAAGTAATTGACGAGAAGGCAACGTAGAAAATTCTGTCACTGCTTATTTACAATAATACTACATTGTACATAAACAAATTTCACAAGTTTTCATTGAAAGTGAGAATAAATATAAAATTACTCTTTTTGATTTAGAAATTGTGGTCAAATCAACTGAACATTTAATACACATTATGATGACAATTTAAAATTTTACACGTGTGTAACGGGAGTGAAAGTTGCGATGTTAAGTTCGTACTATTAATATAAACTATATAGTCTCCCGTCTTGTTTCCTATTTCCCTGGTTCTGAGATATTATTAGTCAGATAATAATTAATTCCTTATATAAGTTCTGATGATTTATTAACTATTGATGTCCATACACTTTAAACATAATTCAGTGGTCGACGTTCTTACCATTAATCTTATTGTTTTCCCCAAGGGTTTTCCTAGCAGCCGTCAGTATGACGTATGTAATCCGGGCTATCTCGGGACTACGCGCAGCTGTTAGTGTACCCACAAAAGACCCGACCGGAAGCACAATACAACAGTCAGAACGTCAACCATTACACATGTACTGAATTATAAAAATATTCAAGTATTGACCTTTTGTGTTATTTTTATATTGATACTAAAGTGTAACATTTTCTTGAAAATGTTAACAAAACTTTCAGGTATCTCAATGAAAATATTAAATCTGATAGAAGGGGAAGTCCTTTTCACAAAATTAAGGGCCTTTAGGTCTGGGATTTTGTTCGCAAATACGATTTGACCAATGAATGATAATGGCTTCTGATCTACCTTGTCCTCAAGCTGGTCCGACCATGTTATATCTCGTAAATATTCGTGTCCAGAAGATACTTTTCTCATGGCACTTTTCAGTGTTTTATTCCGTGTCACGAATCATGTTTATTTCACCAGAATCACGTGCCGATTTATTTAAAATCATGTTTCTGTCATGTCAATAAATACCCACTTTTACATCTTTGTCATCTACGTACTGGTATATTCTTTGAGTTCCAAGTTATTCGTGTCTCTGGGAAATATTTCTTCATTTTATATTTTAAGGAATACTGAATTGGCGATTTATATTCGAAAAGATCAAAATCAGCGGTTTTGTTATCCTCTTTTTATAGAACGAAAGCTCCTTACGGCTTAATGTCGGGTAACGTTGTTTTTTCATCATAGGAAGAAAATATTGTACAAGCATCTATGTGGCTCCCACAGAAGAGCATATAACTACAAATGAAAGATTGTTTTGAAGAAAGAGTTCAAGTCTCGGTCAGATCTTATGAATTCTTTATGTTGAAATATTAGATTTATTGTTTCTTTCATAGTTTTTTTTTGGATGTTTGCTTTATTCATAGGGTCATCATGGGTCATTTTGACTTAATATAATTTTATTAAAGAAAAACTAATGTATCGCTTATTGTGTGCATTCACTTGACTACTTTCTATTTGTGTGTTAACATTATTACATATTGTAGGTAAAACATCCAAGAAGCTGTTGCATTTGTATCACAACGAATGGCCCATTTGTTTACAAGAGAAGGGCCATATAACATATGTTTGTAACACAGGGTGTTCTATGGCCAACTGATGTAAGATGTTGTCCTGTTAAAATATATCTCATCTTATCTTATAGACGATAAAACCCTAAAGACAAGAACAAAAACAGATGATTATACATATATTCGGAATGAGAAAAACAACATCCCATTAGAATTTTGTCGATATTATTTGACTTCTTGACAAGTCACATGGTATGACACCTTATGCGCTGAAAAGGTGTCAACAATTAAACAAAATCTACTTCTCCTCGTTTAAAAGTCAGTTTTAAATGCTGAATGTTAATTCCGGATGTACCCATCAAACCCGCTGAGATCGGCAGCATTTTAAGCAATTCATAGTTCCTATCCACGGTGGGTATGGTTGTCCTGCGAGAGAACGTTCTGTGCTGGTGATTTGGTCCTGTCGGATCCTGATTCTGTGCTGGTGGGTTTGTTTACATTGTATCAGAACGGCAATAAAACGACTGTTTTGTTGCTTAATTTTTCTCTGATGCGTCATAAGTACCATGCAAAGTATAATACAACAATTTTATATTGCAAAAGTCGTGCAAGATCGTTAAACGGAATTGTCCTGACGCTGTGCTGGTGATAAGAAAAACGGTCCTGGTTCTGTGCCTTTATATTTTAGTTAAAAGTAGCATATATTCAAGATCATTGATGCTGTACTGTTATTGACTAATTAACTGTTGTCTGCTTTCTTGAAATTGACATTGTTGTGAATCTGTTTACTGTAATTATGAGAGAAAAAAATACCCCTATTTTTTAATTTTTTTTCAAATGAACTGTTGTCTTATTTATTGGCCTGTTAATGGAACCCTTCTTGCCCCCTTTTAAGATAAGAAAATATGTTTTGACGATTTTCGGGATTACGATCGTTTTGCACGATCATATATACGCTCCTGTGTCGAGGGGTCGTGTGAGGTTCATGTATTGTCTTGTCGTCCGCAATTACAAAAAGATCTTTTCTGAAATTACTTGACCAAATGTTACCAAATGATTTTTCAAGAGTGAATCTATGAAAAACAATATTCATCAACAAACATGACCACTGTCTGTTAAAATGTATTCGAGGTTTTAGTTACAGCCGATTCCATTGAGTATGTAGGCAAAGATAATATCTTTGGTTAGCTTGCTTGTTAGCTAAACCGTGAAATCATTGTTAGGTAAGGTGTACTACCCTCCTTTCGAAGTAGCCTGGTCCTACAGACAGTAAGATGTGTCATTTGTCGGACTAGTCTACTCTTAAAGTAGGGTAGTTTACATAACCTAACAATGACTTTTCTGTTCAGCAAGCAAGATAACCAAAGATATTCCCTTTGTCTACATACTCATTGAAATCGGCTTTAATATTGAAAAAGTTCAAGCAATGAGGGCAAAACTTACCGAGTAAAAAAATCAAAAGGCCAATGTCTATCTACCTTGCACATTTCAGAAAATTCAGATCAGATAACGAAACTGGGTCCAGCAACATTTATAAGCAATTTAAGATTTTGACCCTCACAGTTTCCATTCACCACAAATATTCTCGTTACAACGAATCATTTTAAATACAAAAATACCAGTTGCAGCCTTTTGTTTATCTGTTAATATATGTATACGGATAAAGTTATGAAAGGCAGCAGGGTCACCAGGGTGAGGAGTCCATGTCATCTGAAATAAATGCTAAGCATAGATCTAGAAAGCGACAGATAATCATGACATTAAAAAAACTCTCTTCTTTTCGACTTTTTTTCGAACAAATTGACACATAAAATGAATTATATAGTATTGTGGAATTTTTAACTTGTGTTCAATTCATTGGTTACACCTTTTACTAGGACAACAATCCTGTCAAGTATGAGCTGGGTAAAATATTTCAGAAAAGAAGATGGAAATGTGAAAGTTTCCGTGCGTCAGTTTCAACAACTTTGTATTTATTTGGCTTTTTAACTATTTTGATCTGAGCGTCACTGATGAGTCTTATGTAGACGAAACGCGCGTCTGGCGTATAAAATTATAATCCTGGTACTTTTGATAACTATCAACAGCATACAAACAGCTAACATGCCTCGTCAGGGTGGAAGCTAAAAGGTCCACGAAAATTTGAGTTAAAACCTTTATTTGTTCCAACAAAGTTATTGAGATTTTGTTGAGGATTTAACCATCTACGACAACAAGAATTTTCTTTTTAGAATTTACAGCTCTTCTATAATTATATGCAAAGCAAACCATTGATCAAATTGCTTGCTATGATTGTTTGGATGTGTGTAAACTACAGGTAAGTAGTCTGTTTACTATATACTAGAATTTGTTTGGACAATAAACATTAACTTCAATTCCTGTCAGTTTGTATTTGTCCAATCAAATCCCAGTATGTATTGAAACTCCGCCTACCTATTGTTTGAAAACATCCAAGAAAACATAGCAAGCAAGTCAATCAAAGTTTTTTTTTGCATGCTTTTATAGAAGAGCTGTACGATATAATGCAAAGACGCGTTTAAGTCTTTTGCCAAAAAATACTATCAATTTCTTTTTGTCCTATGTAAACTTCCGTACCATTTCCTTCCATTCATGATCATTATATTGAACTGTAAAATATTTCTTGGTACCTTCTTAATTCCTTTATAAGTCTTATGTAAACATAATTATGACAATAACTGTTGTGAGCACAAGATTCACTGCACACTTTTAAAGTTCTGCTTCATCAAACATTAAAATGTGAACTTAAGTTTTGAGACTTTTTTAATCGACACGATTGGGATTTTTGTATATGAGAACATGGTTTATCTATTAGTTGAAAATGCGACTTTGAACTAGCTTTCAGTACCTGCGAGCATTCGTTGTTCAATAATGTGCGTCTTTGTGTTATTATTTTATGTGATAAGTTGTTGTGTTGGTACACCACTGTAACCATGAAGGAGGAAATGAGGAGGGTTGGTTGGGTGGAAGTGTGGAGGGGTATGCGGAGTGCTAACAAACATGTCTATGCGGCATGGGCCTTGATCATTGTTGAAGCATCAATGTAAGGGGCATTTAATATCTTAATAAAACTATTCTTATTTTAGATACTATATATTGTTATCTGATATTGGACGAAAGAAGTTGCCCTTTTATGTAATTATGTAATACAAGTTACGATCATTTGAAAACACATATTAAACAGCCAAATGGATGCACAAGAGCTAAAATAGGAGTCATAGATCCTATTGACAACAATTTTCTGCCCAATTTTATTGTTTTGTAACATTTGTTTCAAATATGACCAACTTCTTATCTAAAATCACCAGCACCGTATCAGGACCCACCAGCACAGTATCAGGACATGAATAAATTGAGAAAATGCTAAATTTTAATAAATTGCAATGTTTTTTCACAAAATAGTTTTGTCGTGTGGATTGCAGTAAAGAAAGCGGACTCTATGAGAATTTTTGTTTTATTTTTTCAGTTCTAGATTTTCTGAAAATGAACATTTTTGTGTTACGCTTATTGAAACAGTTTAGAGGGTCAACTTTTTAATGGTTTACATATGAACGCATAAGAAACAAAATTGAAAAATCCTCATGGAAAATTGGTGGCTGAATATTGTCTTAATTATTTCTGAATTATATATGAATAATCGTCTGAATGTTGTATTTGTGTCTATTTCTGAATATTGACTGAATTTCGGACTATTCAGCCAGTATTCAGAAACAGAAATATTCAGAAACTAAGAAATATTCAGAAAATTTATGGTTCAAATGATGCTGTATTTAAGAAATATTCAGCCATTTTTCAAGACATATTCAGCAATATTCAGAAATCTTCAGCCAATATTCTTCCAATCTTCAGCCATACTAAGAAATATTTAGAAATATTCATATATATTCAGAAATATTCAACCATATTAAGAACTATTCAGACAAATTCATCCAATCTTCAGCCTTATTAAGACATATTCAGATATATATTAAGAAATATTCAGACATATTAAGAAATATTCAGATATATTAAGAAATATTCAACCATATTAAGAACTACAGTTGGGTGCAGACCAAGCATTACATAAAGTAAACGCAAGTTAACGCCGCGTGCACATATTTCGTTAGTTAACTTCAAATCTCCCGTTTACTAGTAAACGCACGTTTACTATAATTACGTTAACGTGGTCGAAATGGAAATTTCTAATGTCTACCCTAGTAAACGGGCGTTTACTATGTGTCCGTTTAGTCAGTAGTAAACGGGCGTTTACTTCAGAATTCTTCAAATTTATTTTTACGTGCACTTAAAAGTAAACGGGCGTTTAGTACAGATTTTACAAGTGTATTTTTACGTGCACTTGAAAGTAAACGCTCATTTACTTTTCGCGTTAACTGATTTGGTAAATTTAGAAATAAACTTCAAGTTCATTTGCACATTTATTTTATAAAAGCGACCTTTAGTCTTTATATTTCACGTATATGTGTTTCTAACCAGAACAATTCAAAAACTCTTTTAATTCGAAATATTAAATTACACAAAATCACTTTCATAAAGTCCATTAACTTTACTGATTGGCAGATTTTCTATATTTTCCTTTCAAAAGTTACATGTGCAAATATCGATACGGAAAGAGAGGTTATCCGAGACATCGGGAGAATATTTTTATATGATGGGATATAAACATCATGGTTTACGTTGTTTCGTTCCCCGTTTATAATTGTCTCTTCGAATTCCTAACTATAACTCGGTGTATTTAATACATTAATTTTTAATCGAAATTCACCTTGTTTGCCTTGGATTAACATGATAAGATTCTGTTTTGACATGATAAAAAAAAAACGTAAATTGAACAGTATATTGAAAGGGATATCAATAAAGTGTAATATAAGTATGTTCATTTGTACCATCTCGTCAATTAAAATGTTCAAATATTGCTATCTTTACATTGATATATAACTCATTTACTATGCGGCTATCTAAATTTACATAATAGAATGCTTATATGGTAAGTTTTGGTTGTTGTGGACAAATAATTTTATTATATGAGTCAGTCTGAGGTATGAAAACTACTGATTGATTGATTATTGGTTGCTTAACGTCCAGTGGCAAATATTTCATGCATATTCAGGACGAGAACAAGTTCACAATAAATACAATAGGTAGGTTGATACAATAGAGGCCATTCAGGAATTATGGTCGGAGAAATTTGGACTGCCACCGGAAAAGGAGGGTATATGGATAGGGACAGCAATTTTGCCTTGCAACAGGCCACCTACGGACCCCTCAAAGAGTTGTTGCAAGGGTTCTTAACGTGCAAAGAGTGAAAACTACTGAATTTTGTTTACAATTCAATATTTTCAATAAAAAAAGGACATGCTGGCACTCTAAATTGATGTGAACAAATTTTTTTAGTCATAATATTCAAATATTGCTACCTATTTTCTTATACAATCAATCCTTACATGAAAATATAACTCATTTACTATGCGGCTATATAGATTTACATAATAAAATGCTTATATGGTCAGTTTTGGTTGTTGCAGACAAATAATTTTATTATATGAGTCAGTCTGAGGTATGAAAACTACTGAATTTTGTTTACGATTCAATATTTTAAATAAAAAAAGGACATGCTGGCACTCTAAATTGATGCAAAAAAATTTTTTTTAATCATAATATTCAAATATTACTACCTTTTTTATTATACAATCAATCCTTACTTGAAAATATAACTCATTTACTATGCGGCTATATAGATTTACATACTAGAATGCTTATATGGTCAGTTTTGGTTGTTGCGGACAAATATTTTTATTATATGAGTCAGTCTGAGGTATGAAAACTACTAAATTTTGTTTACGCTTCAATATTTTGAATAAAAAAGGACATGCTGGCACTCTAAATTGATGCGAACAAAATTTTGTAATCATAATATTCAAATATTGCTACCTATTTTCTTATACAATCAATCCTTACATGAAAATATAGCTCATTTACTATGTGGCTATATAGATTTACATAAGCAAATGCTTATATGGTCAGTTTTGGTTGTTGCGGACAAATAATTTTATTATACGAGTCAGTCTGAGGTATGAAAACTACTGAATTTTGTTTCAATTCAATATTTTGAATAAAAAAGGACATGCTGGCACTCTAAATTGATGCGAACAAAATTTTTTAGTCATAATATTCAAATATTGCTACCTTTTTTTCTTATACAATAAATCCTTACATGAAAATATAACTCATTTACTATCCCCGGCGAGAAGAAATTCATGACTTCATGAACTATCATGAATGGTTCGTGAATGTTCATGAATGGTACATGAAAATTCATAAATAATTCATAAATGAAGGTTCATGAATTTAATTCATGAACTGTTCATTAAAAGTATTTTATGAATGTTCATGAAGTTTTGATGAATCACTAGCTGCTCATAAAAATTCATGAAATGTTCATTAAAAGTATTTATGAATGTTCATGAAGTTTTGATGAATCACTAGATGTTCATAAAAATTCATGAAATGTTCATTAAAAGTATTTTATGAATGTTCATGAAGTTTTGATGAATCAGTAGCTGCTCATAAAAATTCATGAAATGTTCATTAAAAGTATTTTATGAATGTTCATGAAGTTTTGATGAATCACGAGCTGATCATTGAAATTCTTGAAATGTTCATCTGTCATATGCATGTGTTATGAATAATAGATGATTTAGTAACTGGTAACACTGCGTGTGGGACTGTCACTGCTGTTACTGGTTTGCTGCAAGAAGGTTTTTTTTACTCTTCCTTTCCCTAAACTGCTAAAGATGTAAATTCTGATTTTCTCCAAGTTCACATATGTGCCTTTCTATTAATTGTCGTCCGGCATATAAATAACTTAGAAAAATATCAGATCAATGATAGATAGGCCCAACGACAGACGTTTCTCAACGTATGTACAATGTAAACAAACCTTGACCTCGTGGTTTTAATCGTACTGAACAGTTCAGCCCTAAAAATACCTTCCAAGTGAGTCCACTTGTTTATTCACATGCACCATGTGCCGTTTAAACTAAAGATTTTTTTTTTATTATACTTAATAAAACTGCATATTAATAAATATTTGTTTGCGACACCCTTGATTTATTTTCATACTTCCGTTACGGCACAGATCAACTTCTGGCCGATATTATCTGGGGCGAGATTGTCACAGTCTCAACGTCAGCGTAAGTGCACTCTTGGGTAATACGTCACCAAAATGGAGATTACGCTGATGGAAACACGGAAAAGACATTTCCAGTCAGAAAGATTTCAGATAAGTGCATTACAAATTTAATTTAACATGACAGACATGTGTATATTATTATAAAATATAATTTGTTGAGGAAATATAATTTTTTTATGGTTTCTTTGAGCAAAGCAACATCAGAAAGTCTGAAAGCATATTTGAAAATTTATTTTTAATTATATAAACAAAATGAATAATTGTTTCCACACATGATTGTTGGTAGTTACCTAAAATTTATAGTTTTTGAATTGTTTGAATTGTTCTTTTGTGAAAATAATAAGTAGCCAGTTTTTTTAATCTTCAGGGGATAAAAAGGGGAGGGTTTTGAAATGAATTTGATTCATTAACAGCTTCAGATGTAGTGTATAAACAGGCAACAACATTTCAATTGAATTTTATTGCTTTAAAACATCTAGAACAATTGATTCTTTGTGGATTTTTTTTATACTTTTAGGGGATTGAATGATTAAATATCAAACTGGAGCTGCCAGTTTTGATAGTAAAACAGATTCCGTGGAGATTTTAGTTACATTTATTCAGCGATTCTACTTGGAAGAACAGAGACAACAAAATATTACAGAAAGAAGCAGAAACTTTACATGTATCCTTTTATATTATTATATCTGACGCATAGTTACTTTAGTTTTAATATTGGGTGGGTACAGGTGCAGATCCAGCCATTTTAAAAAAGGTGTGGGGTTCAAACTATGTACTATAAACCCTTTCATATACATTGATCTTGCTAAAAAAGGGTGGGTTCCAATCCCCCCCAGAATCCTCTCCTTGACAGTAATTTACCCCTGTGAGATGATAATGAATAATTCATGAATATGCATGAACATTTCATGAACTGTTCATGAACAGATTTCATGAACAGTTCATCATATCTTCATGAACATTTGATGAGCAATTCATGAACTGAAAATCGACAGTAATGTTCATGAACTTTAATGTTCATGAACAATTCATGAACAAGAAAGGTTCATGAACATTTAAATGTTCATGAACAACAATGATCATGAACCCTTTCTTGTTCATGAATTGTTCATGAACATTAAAGTTCATGAACATTACTGTCGATTTTCAGTTCATGAATTGTTCATCAAATGTTCATGAAGATATGATGAACTGTTCATGAAATCTGTTCATGAACAGTTCATGAAATGTTCATGCATATTCATGAATTATTCATTATCATCTCACAGGGGATGCGGCTATATAGATTTATATAATTAAATGCTTATATGGTCATTTTTGGTTGTTGCGGACAAATATTTTTATTATATGAGTCAGTCTGAGGTATGAAAACTACTGAATTTTGTTTAAGATTCAATATTTTGAATAAAAAAGGACATGCTGGCACTCTAAATTGATGCAAATAAAATTTTGTAATCATAATGTTCAAATATTGCTACCCATTTTTTTATACAATCAATCCTTACATGAAAATATAGCTCATTTACTCTGTGGCTATATAGATTTACATAAGCAAATGCTTATATGGTCAGTTTTGGTTGTTGCGGACAAATAATTTTATTATATGAGTCAGTCTGAGGTATGAAAACTACTGAATTTTGTTTACGATTCAATATTTTGAATAAAAAAGGACATGCTGGCACTCTAAATTGATGCGAACAAAATTTTTTAGTCATAATATTCAAATATTGCTACCTATTTTCTTATACAATAAATCCTTACATGAAAATATAACTCATTTACTATGCAGCTATATAGATTTACATAATAAAATGCTTATATGGTAAGTTTTGGTTGTTGCGGACAAATAATTTTATTATATGAGTCAGTCTGAGGTATGAAAACTACTGAATTTTGTTTACAATTCAATATTTTGAATAAAAAAAGTACATGCTGGCACTCTAAATTGATGCGAACAAAATTTTTTAGTCATAATATTCAAATATTGCTACCTATTTTCTTATACAATCAATCCTTACATGAAAATATAACTCATTTACTATGCGACTATATAAATTTACATAATAGAATGCTTATATGGTCAGTTTTGGTTGTTGCAGACAAATAATTTTATTATATGAGTCAGTCTGAGGTATGAAAACTACTGAATTTTGTTTACGATTCAATATTTTAAATAAAAAAAGGACATGCTGGCACTCTAAATTGATGCGAACAAATTTTTTTTAATCATAATATTCAAATATTACTACCTTTTTTATTATACAATCAATCCTTACTTGAAAATATAACTCATTTACTATGCGGCTATATAGATTTACATACTAGAATGCTTATATGGTCAGTTTTGGTTGTTGCGGACAAATATTTTTATTATATGAGTCAGTCTGAGGTATGAAAACTACTGAATTTTGTTTACGCTTCAATATTTTGAATAAAAAAGGACATGCTGGCACTTTAAATTGATGCGAACAAAATTTTGTAATCATAATATTCAAATATTGCTACCTATTTTCTTATACAATCAATCCTTACATGAAAATATAGCTCATTTACTATGTGGCTATATAGATTTACATAAGCAAATGCTTATATGGTAAGTTTTGGTTGTTGCGGACAAATAATTTTATTATATGAGTCAGTCTGAGGTATGAAAACTACTGAATTTTGTTTACAATTCAATATTTTGAATAAAAAAAGTACATGCTGGCACTCTAAATTGATGCGAACAAAATTTTTTAGTCATAATATTCAAATATTGCTACCTATTTTCTTATACAATCAATCCTTACATGAAAATATAACTCATTTACTATGCGGCTATATAGATTTACATAATAAAATGCTTATATGGTCAGTTTTGGTTGTTGCAGACAAATAATTTTATTATATGAGTCAGTCTGAGGTATGAAAACTACTGAATTTTGTTTACGATTCAATATTTTAAATAAAAAAAGGACATGCTGGCACTCTAAATTGATGCGAACAAATTTTTTTTAATCATAATATTCAAATATTACTACCTTTTTTATTATACAATCAATCCTTACTTGAAAATATAACTCATTTACTATGCGGCTATATAGATTTACATACTAGAATGCTTATATGGTCAGTTTTGGTTGTTGCGGACAAATATTTTTATTATATGAGTCAGTCTGAGGTATGAAAACTACTAAATTTTGTTTATGCTTCAATATTTTGAATAAAAAAGGACATGCTGGCACTCTAAATTGATGCGAACAAAATTTTGTAATCATAATATTCAAATATTGCTACCTATTTTCTTATACAATCAATCCTTACATGAAAATATAGCTCATTTACTATGTGGCTATATAGATTTACATCAGCAAATGCTTATATGGTCAGTTTTGGTTGTTGCGGACAAATAATTTTATTATACGAGTCAGTCTGAGGTATGAAAACTACTGAATTTTGTTTCAATTCAATATTTTGAATAAAAAAGGACATGCTGGCACTCTAAATTGATGCGAACAAAATTTTTTAGTCATAATATTCAAATATTGCTACCTATTTTCTTATACAATAAATCCTTACATGAAAATATAACTCATTTACTATGCGGCTATATAGATTTATATAATTAAATGCTTATATGGTCAGTTTTGGTTGTTGCGGACAAATATTTTTATTATATGAGTCAGTCTGAGGTATGAAAACTACTGAATTTTGTTTAAGATTCAATATTTTGAATAAAAAAGGACATGCTGGCACTCTAAATTGATGCAAATAAAATTTTGTAATCATAATGTTCAAATATTGCTACCCATTTTTTTATACAATCAATCCTTACATGAAAATATAGCTCATTTACTCTGTGGCTATATAGATTTACATAAGCAAATGCTTATATGGTCAGTTTTGGTTGTTGCGGACAAATAATTTTATTATATGAGTCAGTCTGAGGTATGAAAACTACTGAATTTTGTTTACGATTCAATATTTTGAATAAAAAAGGACATGCTGGCACTCTAAATTGATGCGAACAAAATTTTTTAGTCATAATATTCAAATATTGCTACCTATTTTCTTATACAATAAATCCTTACATGAAAATATAACTCATTTACTATGCAGCTATATAGATTTACATAATAAAATGCTTATATGGTAAGTTTTGGTTGTTGCGGACAAATAATTTTATTATATGAGTCAGTCTGAGGTATGAAAACTACTGAATTTTGTTTACAATTCAATATTTTGAATAAAAAAAGTACATGCTGGCACTCTAAATTGATGCGAACAAAATTTTTTAGTCATAATATTCAAATATTGCTACCTATTTTCTTATACAATCAATCCTTACATGAAAATATAACTCATTTACTATGCGACTATATAAATTTACATAATAGAATGCTTATATGGTCAGTTTTGGTTGTTGCAGACAAATAATTTTATTATATGAGTCAGTCTGAGGTATGAAAACTACTGAATTTTGTTTACGATTCAATATTTTAAATAAAAAAAGGACATGCTGGCACTCTAAATTGATGCGAACAAATTTTTTTTAATCATAATATTCAAATATTACTACCTTTTTTATTATACAATCAATCCTTACTTGAAAATATAACTCATTTACTATGCGGCTATATAGATTTACATACTAGAATGCTTATATGGTCAGTTTTGGTTGTTGCGGACAAATATTTTTATTATATGAGTCAGTCTGAGGTATGAAAACTACTGAATTTTGTTTACGCTTCAATATTTTGAATAAAAAAGGACATGCTGGCACTTTAAATTGATGCGAACAAAATTTTGTAATCATAATATTCAAATATTGCTACCTATTTTCTTATACAATCAATCCTTACATGAAAATATAGCTCATTTACTATGTGGCTATATAGATTTACATAAGCAAATGCTTATATGGTAAGTTTTGGTTGTTGCGGACAAATAATTTTATTATATGAGTCAGTCTGAGGTATGAAAACTACTGAATTTTGTTTACAATTCAATATTTTGAATAAAAAAAGTACATGCTGGCACTCTAAATTGATAAGAACAAAATTTTTTAGTCATAATATTCAAATATTGCTACCTATTTTCTTATACAATCAATCCTTACATGAAAATATAACTCATTTACTATGCGGCTATATAAATTTACATAATAGAATGCTTATATGGTCAGTTTTGGTTGTTGCAGACAAATAATTTTATTATATGAGTCAGTCTGAGGTATGAAAAATACTGAATTTTGTTTACGATTCAATATTTTAAATAAAAAAAGGACATGCTGGCACTCTAAATTGATGCGAACAAATTTTTTTTAATCATAATATTCAAATATTACTACCTTTTTTATTATACAATCAATCCTTACTTGAAAATATAACTCATTTACTATGCGGCTATATAGATTTACATACTAGAATGCTTATATGGTCAGTTTTGGTTGTTGCGGACAAATATTTTATTATATGAGTCAGTCTGAGGTATGAAAACTACTGAATTTTGTTTACGCTTCAATATTTTGAATAAAAAAGGACATGCTGGCACTTTAAATTGATGCGAACAAAATTTTGTAATCATAATATTCAAATATTGCTACCTATTTTCTTATACAATCAATCCTTACATGAAAATATAGCTCATTTACTATGTGGCTATATAGATTTACATAAGCAAATGCTTATATGGTAAGTTTTGGTTGTTGCGGACAAATAATTTTATTATATGAGTCAGTCTGAGGTATGAAAACTACTGAATTTTGTTTACAATTCAATATTTTGAATAAAAAAAGTACATGCTGGCACTCTAAATTGATGCGAACAAAATTTTTTAGTCATAATATTCAAATATTGCTACCTATTTTCTTATACAATCAATCCTTACATGAAAATATAACTCATTTACTATGCGGCTATATAAATTTACATAATAGAATGCTTATATGGTCAGTTTTGGTTGTTGCAGACAAATAATTTTATTATATGAGTCAGTCTGAGGTATGAAAACTACTGAATTTTGTTTACGATTCAATATTTTAAATAAAAAAAGGACATGCTGGCACTCTAAATTGATGCGAACAAATTTTTTTTAATCATAATATTCAAATATTACTACCTTTTTTATTATACAATCAATCCTTACTTGAAAATATATCTCATTTACTATGCGGCTATATAGATTTACATACTAGAATGCTTATATGGTCAGTTTTGGTTGTTGCGGACAAATATTTTTATTATATGAGTCAGTCTGAGGTATGAAAACTACTGAATTTTGTTTACGCTTCAATATTTTGAATAAAAAAGGACATGCTGGCACTCTAAATTGATGCGAACAAAATTTTGTAATCATAATATTCAAATATTGCTACCTATTTTCTTATACAATCAATCCTTACATGAAAATATAGCTCATTTACTATGTGGCTATATAGATTTACATAAGCAAATGCTTATATGGTCAGTTTTGGTTGTTGCGGACAAATAATTTTATTATATGAGTCAGTCTGAGGTATGAAAACTACTGAATTTTGTTTACGATTCAATATTTTGAATAAAAAAGGACATGCTGGCACTCTAAATTGATGCGAACAAAATTTTTTAGTCATAATATTCAAATATTGCTACCTATTTTCTTATACAATAAATCCTTACATGAAAATTAACTCATTTACTATGCGGCTATATAGATTTATATAATTAAATGCTTATATGGTCAGTTTTGGTTGTTGCGGACAAATATTTTTATTATATGAGTCAGTCTGAGGTATGAAAACTACTGAATTTTGTTTATGATTCAATATTTTGAATAAAAAAGGGCATGCTGGCACTCTAAATTGATGCAAATAAAATTTTGTAATCATAATGTTCAAATATTGCTACCTATTTTTTTATACAATCAATCCTTCCATGAAAATATAGCTCATTTACTCTGTGGCTATATAGATTTACATAAGCAAATGCTTATATGGTCAGTTTTGGTTGTTGCGGACAAATAATTTTATTATATGAGTCAGTCTGAGGTATGAAAACTACTGAATTTTGTTTACGATTCAATATTTTGAATAAAAAAGGACATGCTGGCACTCTAAATTGATGCGAACAAAATTTTTTAGTCATAATATTCAAATATTGCTACCTATTTTCTTATACAATAAATCCTTACATGAAAATATAACTCATTTACTATGCGGCTATATAGATTTATATAATTAAATGCTTATATGGTCAGTTTTGGTTGTTGCGGACAAATAATTTTATTATATGAGTCAGTCTGAGGTATGAAAACTACTGAATTTTGTTTACGATTCAATATTTTGAATAAAAAAGGACATGCTGGCACTCTACATTAATGCGAACAAAATTTTTTAGTCATAATATTCAAATATTGCTACCTATTTTCTTATACAATAAATCCTTACATGAAAATATAACTCATTTACTATGCGGCTATATAGATTTACATAATAAAATGCTTATATGGTAAGTTTTGGTTGTTGCGGACAAATAATTTTATTATATGAGTCAGTCTGAGGTATGAAAACTACTGAATTTTGTTTACAATTCAATATTTTGAATAAAAAAAGTACATGCTGGCACTCTAAATTGATGCGAACAAAATGTTTTAGTCATAATATTCAAATATTGCTACCTATTTTCTTATACAATCAATCCTTACATGAAAATATAACTCATTTACTATGCGGCTATATAGATTTACATAATTAAATGCTTATATGGTCAGTTTTGGTTGATGCGGACAAATAATTTTATTATATGAGTCGGTCTGAGGTATGAAAACTACTGAATTTTGTTTACGCTTCAATATTTTGAATAAAAAAGGACACGCTGGCACTCTAAATTGATGCGAACAAAATTTTGTAATCATAATATTCAAATATTGCTACCTATTTTCTTATACAATCAATCCTTACATAAAAATATAGCTCATTTACTATGCGGCTATATAGATTTACATAAGCAAATGCTTATATGGTCAGTTTTGGTTGTTGCGGACAAATAATTTTATTATATGAGTCAGTCTGAGGTATGAAAACTACTGAATTTTGTTTACAATTCAATATTTTGAATAAAAAAAGTACATGCTGGCACTCTAAATTGATGCGAACAAAATTTTGTAATCATAATATTCAAATATTGCTACCTATTTTCTTATACAATCAATCCTTACATAAAAATATAGCTCATTTACTATGCGGCTATATAGATTTACATAAGCAAATGCTTATATGGTCAGTTTTGGTTGTTGCGGACAAATAATTTTATTATATGAGTCAGTCTGAGGTATGAAAACTACTGAATTTTGTTTACGATTCAATATTTTGAATAAAAAAGGACATGCTGGCACTCTAAATTGATGCGAACAAAATTTTTTAGTCATAATATTCAAATATTGCTACCTATTTTCTTATACAATAAATCCTTACATGAAAATATAACTCATTTACTATGCGGCTATATAGATTTACATAATTAAATGCTTATATGGTCAGTTTTGGTTGTTGCGGACAAATATTTTTATTATATGAGTCAGTCTGAGGTATGAAAACTACTGAATTTTGTTTACGATTCAATATTTTGAATAAAAAAGGACATGCTGGCACTCTAAATTGATGCGAATAAAATTTTGTAATCATAATGTTCAAATATTGCTACCTATTTTTTTATACAATCAATCCTTACATGAAAATATAGCTCATTTACTCTGTGGCTATATAGATTTACATAAGCAAATGCTTATATGGTCAGTTTTGGTTGTTGCGGACAAATAATTTTATTATATGAGTCAGTCTGAGGTATGAAAACTACTGAATTTGGTTTACGCTTCAATATTTTGAATAAAAAAGGACATGCTGGCACTCTAAATTGATGCGAACAAAATTTTTTAGTCATAATATTCAAATATTGCTACATATTTTCTTATTCAATCAATCCTTACATGAAAATATAACTAATTTACTATGCAGCTATATAGATTTATATATTAAAATGCTTATATGGTCAGTTTTTGTTGTTGCGGACAAATTATTGTTATTACATGAGTAAGTCTGAGGTATGAAAACTACTGAATTTTGTTAACAATTCAATATTTTGAATAAAAAAGTACATGCTGGCAATCTAAATTGATGCGAACAAACTTTTTTAGTCATAATATTCAAATATTGCTACCTAATAATAATTATATATTACGAGTTAGTCTGATGTATGAAAACGACTGAATTTTGTTTACTATTCAATATTTTAAATAAAAAGAGGTCATCGCCGTCAGGCTGGTACAAAAATTGCTGTCAATTGTTTTATATGGTCAATTATGGCATAAAAATATAACTGAATTACTTCTATATAGAATAAGATAACTTGGTAAGAGGTAAATATTGTCAGTTGTGGTGAATGATATCAAAAAGTTTTGTTTTACGAGTCAGTCTGTCTAAGATGAGAAAACTGTTTGATTTTGGTGAGGATTAAATTACATGTATTTGAATAAACATACTTAAACTATTATTTGCGAAGAACAAGAAATTTACTATAATTATTGTTCAATTAAATACAAATGTGTAACATTTTTAAATAACTGTAATCGTCAATATGTCAAGCAGAAATGACCACTTGGTCAATTAATTTTGATGTTCCTTATCATTTCATATTTTAGGTCAGTGTATCCAAATGACGATGACAATCTGCGTTAACGGGCGTTTACTACAAACAGTAAACGCGCGTTTACTTATTACAAAAATAGAAGACGCGCCTTTTCCCACGTTAACGCGGAGGTAAACGGAAAAGTAAACGCCCGTTTACTCTTTACAAAATTAGAAGACTCGCCGTTTTTGCGTTAACGCGGAGGTAAACGCGAAAGTAAACGCCCGTTTACTTTTAATGTCTACTGCAATTTCGGAGTTCACGCACAGTTAACGCGGCGTTTACATGAAGTGCACGCGAGTAAACGCCGCGTTAACTTTTTCGGCCCGTCTACATGTAATGCATGGTCTGCACCCAACTGTATTCAGACAAATTCATCCAATCTTCAGCCTTATTAAGACATATTCAGCCATATCAAAAACCATTCAGCAAAATTGCATCCTTGTTCAGTCAGTTTTTAGTACTACAACTTCCAAGAATAGTATTTCTGTGCAACTATTATTTACTTAATTACCTTATACTATCAAACCTTCCCTGTTTTCCACTTATAAGTCCCTTGTTTAATCAAAAAAATCACCTGTCTGTGTCTATTCAGTCTTTTGACTATACATGAAAGAAAAAAGTGACACAATATTAAATATGAATTTAAAATTTATTAATTTAAGAACTTTGAGTTAGAACTTTCTTCACTTTCTGCTTTTTGACCATTTCTTTCTTGTCCCTGTCAAATAAAACAAAAGTGGTTAATTAGTTCTTTGTAATACATTTAGTTTTTACGTTCGAAAAGGGTTTATATAATTTCAACAAATATTAACATGCAACGTCTGCCCTAGCATACATGATTTCATACCATCAAACATTAATTGTTACACTGAGATTTGTGAGATTGTCCAATCAAGTTGAAGTTTCAAACAATGTTGCAATATTATAATTGGGTTTTTACTATTACATCTAAGAATTGATCATCATTGATGAGTGTGTTGAGACATAATGCGGGTCTGTCATATGAAATTATAAGTCTTGTCTTTGATCAAATTAAGCCATGTTCAACTAACATTTCCTAGTCTTTTTATGTTGTTATGTAATACTGCTGATTAGGGTTAGGATGAAGGTTGGCATGCCTTTAAAATGTTTAAATCCTGCTGCATATTTTATATGAAACTGTCCCAAGTCAGGAGCCTGTTGTTCAGTGATTGTTGGTGTTGTTTATACTGATACTTGTAATCGGGTTTTTCTTTCTTGTTTTGTATATAGATTAGTTCTTTGATCTATAGTATCTATACTATTAATGGAAGAGACTGATTTTATTGAGCTGAAACTCCTCTGAAACCATTCATGTCTGGAAATATTAATGTGACATGACATATAAATATAGGTTGTTGTACTTCCTAAATTTGTCTTTGAAACAATTCAGAGAAAATGCCAATTTTCGAGAAAATATCTAAATTCCAGACAGTTATCTATATGTAAGTTTAACAAGATCCTTACATGATGTAAATTATTGCATTTCATAAGAATATTTTACATATTTATAAGCATAATGGTACATACCTATTAGCATATGCAACTGCATTATGTAATGCTTTTCTTATTTTGATGGTTTTCATTTCTGGAAGATTTTCCTTATTATACCTTGTGCTGCAAGCTGAAAAAAATGTATTGCTATAAAAGATGTATTGATGTTTCATAAAATCCAAATTTAGATTGGAGATTAGGTTATCTCTCAGAAAGATTTGATCTCCCAATGAAATTCAATATTCGTGAAAGCATTTGCTTCATATGTCAAGTGACAGCAATTAATGGAAAGCAAAATAAATAAAAACTTGTGAAAACACTTTTTGTGTAGATTTATAAAAAAAGATGTGGTATGATTGCCAATGAGACAACTATCCAAAATGACACAAACAGCTATAGGTCACCGTAAGGCCTTCAACAATGAGCAAAGCCCATACGGCATAGTCACCTATAAAAGGCCCTGATAAGACAATGAATTTTAGCATAAATTGTTTCAGATTTGTGATTTCAAGTCAAAATTATTATCTTATGTAAATTTAGCATCAACAAGAGTATACAAGGACCCTAACCTAAGTTGCTCTAGTGGATAGCTTACCTATTATGGCACTAATAATGACAGCACCATTTCTAAGGTTACCAAGGGATTTTGCATCCCTCAGTTCCTCTTCAGTGTAGAAGGCCCTCAACAGCCGGGCTGCCAACTCTCCCCTGGAGCTAACAGCCCCAAATATAATTGTTTTTGTTTTAATAGGTATAAAACAAAATGTTTTGGGGCATATTTCTATCATCTAAAACATAAAAAAAAATCTATTAATAAGAATATTAATTAGTATATGAATGTATTGTTCACATCAGGAGTGATAAAACGTATTGCATGAAACTTAACATTATACATGTATGCATCATTTTACATCAGTATCTATCTATCAGTAACATCAGTCATCTCAAAAGCTCCTTTACCAAATACTTTTTGATATGCCTACATGAGGTGCATACTTCAAGATCTGGTTGAAGTTTTGTTCAACGTAGTTTATGTGTAATTTGTACTCAATTATGGGTTTACCACAGTTATGGGGGTTGGAAGTCTTCCATACATTTTTTTTTCTGGAATAGCCCACAGTGCTGAGTTATTTTTATATATATATATATATAATATATTTACCAACCCTTCTCTGTACTAAACTGACACTGAGCTGGATTTTTAACATTATTTGACTCTGATTCAACATGCAGTCTTTACTTGACAGCTAATTTACAAAATCCAATGTTGAAATCTAAAAATTCATTATAACTATAGGGTTTTCGAACCATGACCTCCTGTCCGTAAGGAAAGCATGCTTACTTGTTACAACACTAATTTTTGTTAATTTTTTAAATGTGTACAAATTATTCAACAGTATGTAGTTGTAATCAATTGAACAAATTTGGTATACCTTCAGATTTGCAGCTTGAGCCTCTGTGTATATACCAGCTTTCTGGCTATGTCCTTGATCTTAAAGAGAAACACAAACATAAGAACAGGCTAGAATGCATTTGATTGGTCGACAATGGTTCTGAAAATTGTTGTATGGTGTCTAGGAAGAATAGTAAATACCTTACAGATTTTCTATCAACCTTATTTTCATTATTTATATATAGTTTATTCTGTTGAATTTCTAAAATACAGTTCTGTAAAACCATTATTAGCAGCATTTTCAATCTTTCTCTGCAGTCAATATATGAATTTATCATGTTTAGTAAATGTAGTAAATACAGTGGTTTTGCATATTTGATTTAAAAAATAGTCTGCTGTTTAATCAATATCGTGCAACTCTGACGATTTAAAAATAGTTTGCTGTTTAATCCATATCGTGCAACTCTGACGCCCACTCTTTATCCCACTCCTATTTTTTTTATACATAAAGTCAGCTTTTATATATGTAAGCTAAAAAAAAAAATCCTCAAAAATAGGTCCAATAGAACGGTCAATCGGGCTTGACACAATTTATTCAATGACATAATTGTTTGTTATGTGACGTCACGAACGTCAAGGTTTCATATTATTTGGTACACTAAATGCAACTATTAAATAAAAAAACACAAAAAATACAATAATAAACAAAATATTTTTAAAACAACAGCACGAAAACTGTAAGGTAACCCAAGTGCTTCAAATAAGTAATTGAGCAGTTCTTTAAAAGCTTTTGAATGAAGACAAAAGTAGATTTAAAGGTAACCCAGTACTATGGATCAGTAAACAGTTCATATAATATAATTCTCTACTGTTAAAATATTTGATAAAGCGTATAAAACATGGCAAAATCAGTATCACATGCCGTATCACCCTCGACCAATATCATCCCTCGGGCTGATATTGGTGTCTCAGGATGGTACGACATATGATATGAATTTTGCCTATTATTATCCTCTATATTACAGCTGTACTCACATTTCTCCAAAGTTTCCCTTAGCATCTTTAACTGTATAAGATTTGGACAATCCTCCCCTTGAGGGCAATCACAATCTTCTGACTCTTTTGCCACGTCTCCTCTCTGAAAAAAAAAACCCACTCAATTCAAGTTATTTGACATACAATTAAAAAAAAAGAATGTGTCCCCAGTACACGGATGCCTCATCCGCACTATCATGTCCTATGTTCTGAATTTAACTGAATGTTCCTTAGGGTATCTAGTTTGTAAATTGTATCCGAAGTTATGATCTATCAACAAACATGGTCGCCATTGCTAAAAATAGAACATAGGGGTCAAATGCAGTTTTTGGCTTATAACTCAAAAACCAAAGCATTTAGAGCAAATCTGACGTTGGGTAATATTGTTTATCAGGTCAAGATCTATCTGCCCTGAAATTTTCAGATGAATCAGACAACCTGTTGTTGGGTTGCTGCCCCTGAATTGATAATTTTAAGGAAATTTTGCTGTTTTTGTTTATTATCTTGAATATAATTATAGATAGAAATAAACTGTAAACAGCAATAATGTTCAGCAAAGTAAGATCTTCAATTAAGTCAATTTGACCAAAATTGTCAATTGACCCCTTAAGGAGTTATTGCCCTTTAAAGACTTTTTTTCACAATTTGTTCATCATGTTGACTTACTTTAAAAAATCTTCTCCTATGAAACTGCTGTATCAATTTCAGCCAAACTTAGGCTAAATGAGTTTCAGAGTATCTAGTATAAATTTTATATTTTATTTCCTTGTATGTCAAGAAACATAGCTCCTATGGCTAAAATAGAACATAGGAGAAAATGATTATTTTTTTTGGCTTTTGAAGAAAATAGGACGATCCAAAAAACATTTAAATAAATTGAAAAGCCAAAATAATCATTGATGAGAGATTTAACCAAAAGAATTAAGGTGAGCGATTCAGGCTCTTGAGAGCCTCTTGTTTGAAGTTTAAATGGTACAAAGTACTTAAATTAAAAAAAGAAAAGCTTAATTAGTTTATAAGCATCCTGAAAACCAAAATTCTTTTTGGGTTGTTTGATAATTTTAATCCAATTTTCAAGTTTAATTAACAACACTTTCTTTTACTGTTACTGTTCTTTTGCAATGTGCCCTTTGCATATTCCTCTTTATACTGCCCTGTGCTATTTTGGTTTATCAAGGGGAGGGGGTTGAACTAGAGTAAACGAAATATTATGAACACCTTAAACTGAAGAAATATTACAGTCATTCCTTAAACCTTTGATTACCAGATCAAAATAGTGGGTAAAAATAATTTCATAAAATTTGTTTTTCTCAAATAGTTAATGCAAAGTATCAAACACCTTCTAATCATGTATTTATCCACGTTTGTTTGTATAATTGGTTAAATGTAGGGAATACAGAACCGACTTTTAATGCAAATGATAATTTAATAAAAAAAATAAATGATATAATTTCTTTTTACTTTCAGACTTTGCTCTTATTCATTTCAAGATGCTCCAAACTGATGTGACCAGAGCAATAAACGAGAAGATGTACAGCGGCAGAAAATTAATGAAAAGGAATGAAAAGAACATTTAAGAATATTTTCATCATTAATAAATGATTCAATATATATTTTACTTCTTCTTGCATAAAAACTAATATTGCTGCAGGGTAAACTAGCTTTAATTTACTGGATAACTTTTAAAAGGCACAGTTAAAGCTGTCATGTAGTCTGTTGTCAGTTTCGATCTTTCAGCAGTAGTTTGGCTATACAAGACAATAACAATCAAAACCAAGGAGTAAACAAAGACTCGTTAAACCAAAAGAGACAACAACAGTTGAAAATAATCAATAAGAAACAACACAAACTCCACTAAAAACCAGGTGTGAAATCAGGTGCTACGGAATTTTTCTACAAATTGTAGTCATCAGTTGAATTAGCATTGACCAGCTTATGTTCAACCTTCAAAGACCTGGCCCTCAACTATTGGCCACCTAGCCCTCAACTTTTAATGATGTGTCCCTCAACTATTGGCCACCTAGCCCTCAACTGATGGCTAGGTAGCCCTCAACTTTAATTGCTCAACTGCTGGACACCTAGCCCTCAACTACTTTACTTTGCTCAACCTTGCTCAACTAATTTGCATAAAGTTGAGCATTTGATAGTTGAGGGCTACCTAATTTGCATGGCAAAAATCCAGCTAGCCCTCAACGGGCCAACTGATGGTCAGCTAGCCTTCAACTGGTTGCTCAACTGGCGGCCAGTTGAGCAATGCAGTTGTCCATCCTATCATTTTTTTCTGTATGGGTACAGGCATATTTTTTCTGTAATAACATAGGTGTACTATGCATGATTGGCAAACTATGAACTGTCATATATCTTTCTAAAGTTTAGTATACATAAAACAATAATAATATCACTAGAACTTGTATCACAGCTCCAGCTAAGCTGCGTATTTGCGTGATCATAAAAATTATTAAAAACCCTATGCAATTGCCCGTTGCAGCGTTCAAAAAACCCAATTCATTCGAAGGAAAACCCAATTATATGCCAAAACCATGAGTCCTTAACGCTTTTATTCGCTATCGTTTGCGTTATTTACCCTTATCTATTACATAGTCGTCGCGTAAATCTATTTTTATAATATTTATAATTGGAAATGTCCTTTCGTTCTAAAAAAAGAGCGTTGCATCAAGTATAGAATGTAGTTGAAATGGGTCCCTGTTGGAATTTTCCGTTGCTCACAAGGTATGGTACACGTGTTGATGAAAACATTTCGATCTTCCCTGCGTTTATCCAATTAGCGTTTGTAATGTCATATTTTTTTCGAATTGCTCGGGATTTATCATAACACAATGTTAAAACGAAAGTAATGTCCGGTAAAAATATTGAATAGAAGCATGTTTTCTGCATCTTGTTGATGGCTTAGGGATAATTATAATGATAACAAGACGTAGCTAGTGTTTTTGGAAGCGTCCATCGAACGCACGGGCTTGTTTGAGTGCCCTAACGAGAAAATTGTTAAAATGACAAACATGGGGTTTCGAAAAGAACTATATCCTATATCAGTTGTAACAGTGAAAGGCCAAATCAATTATGACATGATATGAAGTTGGAAAGCATCGGAAACCAAAAGTTATAAGGAACAACTGAACCTAGATTTTTTGTTAATTCAATTAAACAAAAACATTCAAGTATAATTTTAGTTTATATATTCAATTTCATGATATTATTTTTTCATTTAAGTTGATGAGTGAACATGCATGCCTTAATTGGGTCTTAATTATATCCGTTGTTACGTCAATGAAGCTTGAAACTTTCTTTGTTTTTGGTCTACTTGTTCTGTATGCTTAAGATAGTTGTCTTCTTGGCAAGTGCAGTGTAACATTGTCATTTATTTGATGTTGCAGTATTATTTGTAAATTTAAATTGAATGTGGTCTCTGTCATTAAACCACCCTATAAACCTGTCCCAAGGTGTTGGGGTATACTTTTCGGTGGGGTTTGTGTTGCTTAGTCTTTAGTTTTCTATGTTGTGTCTTCTGTACTATTATTTGTCTGTTTGTCTTTTTATTTTTAGCCATGGCGTTCGTTGTCAGTTTATTTTAAATCTACGAGTTTGGCTGTCCCTCTGGTATCTTTCGTCCCTCTTTTAAATCGGGGAACTTCTTATTTAAAAAAAAAGTAGGTCTGGCAAATAGGTGATAGGACTGGCAAAACTATCTTACACCACCTAATGTTCACATATATATATGACATAAAAATCAAAACACTTAGCCACACCTATCCCAACTAAACTGACCTGTAGGGTGATGATCATATTTAATCTAGAAAGGTAATTAGTTACTGTCCAACTAGTGACACCAGTTGCAGTTTATATAAGTTGTGTGACACTAGCTGCAGTTTATATAAGTTGTGAGAAATTACAAAACTGGCAAAACTTTAAATTAAACGTGCAATTGCTTGTCAGTGTATAAACCAAATAAAACAGCTACCACATATACAAAGAAACATATTTAAGATGGATTAACATCTCGGTTTTATATTATGTGATTATAACATGCCTAAATATTCAATATTGTGTTGATGAAAAAAACCAGTACATTAAGGAGCTTGGTGGTGAAAAACCCAATTTGATATTTGATTGAGGGGTGAAATGGAATTGATAATGCAATTAAAAAACTTTATTACTCAATTACAACAAAAATGGTGGGTAAAAACCCTAATTTGTGAATTCTTATCTGGAGCTCTGTTGTATACAATTTAACAAAACAAAGGACATAAATTGCCCCTTTGAAATCACAGTTTTTTTTATTTTTTAGTCCACAATAACAAATGTATGTTATTTTTCTCTAACTTATTTGAGTTATACCCTTGACTGATGAAAATGAGGTCAAGAACAAAGGACATATGACAGACGGAAACTTCATAACATAAGGCGCATTACAAAATTTTAACAGCAGTCACCATTGTTTAATACCTTATTATTATATTTTGAATATGTAGTAAATTATTAATTTAAAATACTCGCCTGATAGTCACTTTAAAATCTTTCCGACCAACAAAAGAGTGTTTGGTTGGTGGGTTTTCCGATCATCACACACATGTATTTGCACATTCTATATAGACTATAAAAGGTATGCCACTAGTTGTATATTAAGATTGTAAACGAATACAATATTGATGCAATGAAAGGTTGGTATGAGGATTAAGGGGAACTCCTTACTTTTCAATCGGAGCACTTCTAAAACTCAAGTTCAGTATACGTGAAATGCCATTACTCGTATAGCCACAGTTATAAACTTCGTATGAAACTTCGTATTTAATGTAGAAACCGTATAACTGGATCTCTTCATACTGTCAACGCCAATTTATTTTCCATTGCCTTTTAGAAAATTATTCGTAAGTAATTAAGTGCATCGATCAAGAAATTACGAATACGATAAGGATTGAGTCCAATATTTTTTTTTGAAGTAATCTTCATGATGCTGATGTTTTTTATCAAGTTTTCTGTTTGTTATCAGTGAATGAGGGTAAATATAGGTAAATTTTCGCAACTTTAGGAATGTATCTCTTAAGTTTTCTTTCTTGTTGATCGTGCTAATAAATCTGACAAAATTATACAACACAGCAAGTTACTGGACATGAAGTGACAATTATTTTTTTATGTCACACAGGTAATGGAAAATAAACTTGTCGTTTACAGTATTAAGTAGCAACTGGCACTTCCGCTAGGTGGCGTTCCAAGTCAATAAATAAATCACAAATGGCGACCTTGATTGACATGGTAATTTATACGGGGATATATGAAAAGTCCTCTTTCCGAATGTTCCGAACGTATTCAAATTTCATAAAAAGAATGCCCAAATAAGGCGTATATATGCGTTAACAATCATAAGACACACCTTTTCATTGATTAAAAGCAACGTGAAGTGGAAATTTTGTAGAATAATTAAATTTTAAATAATATACGGTAAATCGACGATCATTTTTCACAAAATCAATATTAATTTTAAATATTTTCAAATGATATAACAGTCCTTTTTTGTCGTTTTTCATATGTATTTTGTGAAAATAAAACTGCGAAAATTTAATGAGGGGAGATAATTCCGGCGAAATCATACTTCCGGTTTTCTGAGCAGACGACAGAACTGACTCCTGAAATTGAAGTTGAAGTTGTTTTTATCGGTAAGTAGCCATTCAGGGTCATTATATTAACTTTTAACAGACACATGATATCATACTTAAGTGTTAATTATAGATTATACCACTACTACTTGTGTTGAAGCGTGAAATTATCACACTGAAAGTGAAATGAATTTTGAAATTGAAAATTAAATTTGATCCTTCTTTGGAATGGAACACAGGCACTAGACGTTTTGGCCATAGTAATAAAATATTAGCAATGGGAAGAAAATAATATATATTGCCAATATTTTAGTACTAATACAGAACGACAAGTGCCAGTGCTTGGAATTATGCTCCATCTTAACTGCTCCTTAAGGGTGAAGTTTAAATCATGTTGTTTATTTACTATAGTATTATGTATTGTGTTTTAGATTTATGAGTCTGACTATCCCTTTGGTATCTTCCGTCCCTCTTTTATGTATAAAGTATAGTATACTGTATAGTTCTTATATTATAACACAATAAATAATGTTACAGTGCAGCATGTTCAGCTACACACACTGACAGTGACACAGTTACAATGACACATGTTGATAGTTTTAAATTATTTTACATTCATGATCCTGATTCGCACACATACAATGATACATGTACATGCATGTTGGTTAGTAATTTAAATTACACTTAAATCATTGTCTGAAAAAGATCTTGAATTGGATGAGAATTATTGTTTTGCCATCTCATCTGTATTGAATTAATGAGGATAGGTAAAGGGTTATGTTTTGCCATATTTATTTCATTGATTCACTGAAAAAAAGCAACAGAAGCAATGTGCAAATATTTTATTTTTGTCGTTCATCATGATATTGTAACGTTTTGCATGTAACTGACATATGAAGTACTTCTAGTAGCAACTAGCTCATATTTTCACATGTTAAAACCTGAAATAGATGTTTAATATGAGTATGATAATCTTATTATGCCCCATATATGGCCATTATGTATCTGGTCTGTGCGTCCGTCCGTCCCGCTTCAGGTTTAAGTTTTGATTAAAGTTTTTGGATGAAATTGAAGTCCAATCAACTTGAAACTGAGTACACATGTTTCCTGTGATATATGATATTTTTAATTTTAATGCCAAATTACAGATTCCCCCCGCCCCCCATTTTCACGGTTTAAAGAGTTCCTCGTAGTCTTTCATTGATTCATTTAAGGTACAACTTATTGTCCACTAGTTTGACAAAGTGAACATTGGTAAGAGCAAGTTTGAAGTAAGTGATAATATTAGTTAATCAAGTTGATAAAACACATTGTTTGTAATATGACAGTTGTCCCATTAGTAATCATACCACATCTTTTTATTTTTTTATATCAGAATAAATGAAGTATTCCATTGTTACATGCATGCTCTGTTTATAAATCATAGGATAGAAACCGATAGAACGAAAACTTTGATATGGACTTTGCTAATTGTTGAAGGCTGGTCACTGATATAGTTTTTTAGTTAATTTCTGTATCATTTTGGTCTCCTGTGGAGAGTTGTCTCATTGGCAATCATACCACATCTTTTTTTTTTTATATTTGATGACTATTGTTTAAGGTTTATGTACCCTTCTGTAGCCATTTTTGTACGAATTTTTCAAACCTCAATTGTATCAAAACTAAAGATATAAAAAATAATAGAGATAGGCCATTTAGTACATGTTCCAAGGGGAAACTTGATGCAAAGCATTATTTTTTACTGTTTCATTGCATTTGATAGAAAAAGAGGACTCTGTGACAAATATATCAAGATTTTTATAGAAAATTTGATGCCGTCAATATTAATATACGTAGCTAATTAAATTATATATTTCAATCAAATTGCTTTATAAAATTATTTATTATTTTGTAGATATAATGAACGGAAACATTTTCATTTTTGTATCGTTTAGAGCTGGTATTTTACTCACTCTCAGTTGCGGTATCGTTTGCTTTTGTGCACATAAAAAATGTAGAAGAGCAAACATGAACCGAAATGCCGACAAGTTGACCGTGGTGCAAAATTAGCCTAGATGTGTTCATAAATAGGGGAAGTGATGAAGAAAATTCGGAAGCCGATGACCTATAAATGGCAGGTTTCTTGATATCGACAAAGAAATCGGATTGCTGTTGATAATTCAAGTGATGCGGTGTAAGATATGATTCCGGAGGATCAATAAAGCAAGGACAAAACAAATTATGTATCAATTCCTGCAAATAAATCACGAATCAAGACTTCATTCAAGTCTAACAAGTGTTCATATTGAATAAAACAGTGGATGAACCAATCTGAAACTAAAACATTTATCTAACAAAGAGAAACGGTATCATTTGAGCACCGGTGTTAAGGTGTTGAAATGCATATACCATACCGTTCCTTAAATTATCTTCAGATAGAATTATTTAAAAACTTGAGTTCATATTTTCAAAAAAAAAATGAAATTGTCCAGAATTTTTTTTTTATCGTAATATGCAAACAAATCACAACATAAATTTCTCCTTTTTTAATGTAAGACAATGTGACCTAGTTTGAACATGTTGACCTATTTTGATTGTGATTTGTTCAAACAGTGTTGTCAATATAGTGGCATTTTAAACGTCTGTCATACAAGTGAGAGGTTTATTTGGCTAAATTAATTTAATCATGTAAACGAAAAATAATTTTAACGTTAGTGGTACGGAATGTTAAGCCTTGAATGACTAAAGCAACTTGAGCAAACTTATTAATCAAAGACCAAAATAAATGAAAAGGTAGATTTAGGAAATAGTATTTAATTGAATCAAACACTGGACAGTTTCCAGGTAAATAGAAAAAAAAATTTTCAGTTAATTATCTCAAAATTCTCACTTTGGCTTTTCAGCTATCTACAGTATCGATATAGTCTTGTCGTAACGTAAATTATCGTCAAGGTTTGGTAATACTATTGCAACGTATCGACACGACAGTATGTTCTTACTAGTACTAAGATGACAGATTGAATGAAAAATAATTTTGTAGTTTGTGAGAACGACGGATAGCATATCAGCTCTGAGTCATTGAAATTTTAAGTACACATGTATTTAAATATTTGGTTGCTTTTGCCACCACGCAATGAAAACCAATTGTTTCGTGAATATTTATAAACATTTTGGGAACTAGTATTTTTGTTTCAGCGTGATTTGTAATAGTTCATACGTTGTTGAATAATGATTCGAAATACAGTTGACTCTAATATCCATCAATCAAAACGTGTAGATTCTGACAATGAAAGTGATTAAAGATGATATATGTTCAATAAAGAACAGCACTAGATCAAATAACCATATTAATTCAAATAGCAGAAGAGCTAGTACACACATAAAACTTGTTTGTTTCATTGTCTCTGGTTGTTAAACGTCACTGTGTGTTTGTAGATCGCACACATACAAACGACACGCCACTAATAGCAGGAAATTTAAAAACCAATCAGGAAGTAATTTTAATTTTGTCCTTGCTAGTACATTGTACTGGAGCAGATTAATTTTACAAGTAAACAGTTTTGTTGCTGATAGACTGCAATAAATGTGTGGGTATACTGATTTAAGACATGCAGCACTCTCGTGATCATGCTATGAAATGGCGCTAAACGTGCATCTGCAAACAGGTAAAATATCCGTCGGTTTTTGATTTAATTTTAGCGTACTACCAATTACAAAATTACCTTATTGTTATCTGATTGACCTTATCACCGACACATCCTGCTCTCTCTGGATAACCCCAACCCGATCAAAATCGTTGCAATTCGAACATCTAGTAAACTACGACTTCATAAGGCTGAATCCAATATTCTGCTTGGAAAGTGTCGGATACAATGAAAGTGTCAAAATCACGAAGGTAAATATTAAATAATTGTGTCGTTGGTAGTACGCAAATGTTAAGGTTCATCATAACAAATGGACAAATATGGCCGTATTTTCACCTCAAAAACTACTCTGTGTATAGACTTACCTGTGCTGTTTGGAAAGTTTTAATGCCTAGCATCCACTAGATATATAAAAGTTAAATTCATTTTGTGTTTAAGAAAGATAAAATCTTTCTTGGTTTTTGATGGGCATTTTTTTCCCTTTCTGCAGAAGGTGCAAAAATAAACAAACACCTGAATTACTTTGATACTGTCCACTCACTGACTCAGATAAACTCTTTAACTCACCTATAGTTGTGAAGATACCTGGTGTCAATGTCAATCAAGGACAATGAAAACAATACAAACCGGTTTTTTTTACCTGAGGGAGCATCTCATAGTTGTACCACAACTTAGTCAATTTTCACACCTTTTGCATGAAGGAAAAAAAATGCCCATCAAAATCCACAAGAGATTTTATCTTTCTGAAACACAAAATGCATTTAACTTTATTACTTTATTATATCTAGTGGATGCTAGGCATTAAAACTTTTCCAACTTTACAGGTAAGTCTGTACTCAGAGTAAATTTTGGCATGTAAATACAGCCATATTTGTCCGTTTGTTATGATGAACCTTAAGGGAGCTACCATTTGATTT